>NW_026515455.1:0-613035 GCF_014898815.1 Panonychus citri | reverse complement strand
GACCTTTCAATTGTTTCAGTTAAAGAGAAAATTGTGAAAAAAGGAAAACGTGGTTAAGATGATAAAAGGTGGATGAGGATGATAAGTGATATGAGAACTTGAGACATGATCAAGATGAGAAATTAAGATGACCTGATGAAGATGAAGAGGAAGATGAACTTACCCCATTTCTCCCCTACAAGGACTGGACAAGCTCCGTGCATGGTGTTTTCATAAGCTTCGCCGTTGTATTGTAAATTGTACCAAAAGGCCGCTGAGTTTTTCCGTGGTTTGAGGCTAACACCAAGCCGAGGGAAAACTGTTCCACCGCCTTTCTGGACATCGCTTAACTGGACATGATCAGGTAACATTCAATGCCAAGTTAATTAAAAGAGGAAGAGAAAAGGGTAACACAAATTAATATGAAGGTCAAGTTATGGTTTAATTGGAATGAGAGATTAATTTTATATTTAACCATGATGAGAATTTAATGTTTAACAAGTAACTTGGAGATCGCTTGAGGCCGTTTTTAAGTTAATTAAATGATCAACAGAAGAAGCAAAATATGCTTGTTAATTGACGTAATTCAGTTAATTGTAAGAAGCGATTGTTCAACTTACATAAAACATTAATGTTGCCGTTCGGTCACCAGCATAAGCCTCTCTCTCTGGGACTAAGTGCCGCTCTTCAGGGGGTCGGTCAACAATCAGGTAATCATAATGTGGAGTATAATGTCCGCCCATTCCGTAGTTAGCGACCTGCATCAGTTCAGAGTGACTTTCGTTCATTTTTGTTGATAGACCAGTGACTTCAGATACTCGGCGATTGATTCTGTCGATCAGCTCATCGTCGTCCTCTGAGAACCAAGTTGTTTGACTTGTTCGAGTATCGGAAATTTCGTCCTCTTTAAAATTGTCCGTTTGAACCTTAGCTCGGGTCAACTGTTGATAATTTGGATCAAGGTGAAGACAGAAAACTATGTGATTAGCATACAATTGAATTAACTCACAATCAGCAACAATTAACGAGCAACAGTGACAAGCGGATATAATTTTCATCTCAATTTATTGTTAAACATAAAAAGAAATCATTAAAAAGTGTTTATAAATTTAGATTACACTAAATCAACTCTTCCTAATGACAATTAGAAACATAATCATGATCATTAATTTTTCATCATCAACTTAATTGTGATTAGAATTGGTTAGAGCAACAATTATAATAATCAACTAAACAAGAGGTTATATGTTAATGGTCATTTAAATGATTCAATTGTCGATTGTCACAATCAGGATTCACCTTACAATTACCTGTAATTACAATGAAATTACATAAATGATTTGATTTGAATATTTAATTCATATTTTTACCTTTTCAACAATTAACAAATCATTTTCATGTTCACTAAATTTGAATATTAATCAATTAAGATGCTCTTAAGGATAGTTAATTGATTTTAGTGCTAATTAAACTGTGTTTAAATTGTTGATAAATTTAATTATCAATACGATTCATTTAATTAAGTCACAGTTTGTAATCACCATTGAGGATACCATCTAACCATGAATTGATTAATTTGTAACAACAATTAACAGGATCATAATCAATTTTCAAGAAATTAGATTAACTTTAAAATTGTTTCATGTTAATCATTAGAAATGATCAATGAAAAACTTGCAATTAGTTGCAATGATTAACTTGATTATATAACAAAGGAATCTTAATTGTGCTCATAATTTATACATTTAAATTGATTATTAAATCACTAATTGTGATGATAAATATCATTCAGTTAATAGTAATTTAATTGTATCAAAAATGGTTGATAATTGGATTGAAATTTGAAAAAAATCCATTGAGACAATTTCTCACCACCAGATTAACGGATTAACGGATTAACAATTAACAATCAATTTTGAATAAAATTAACCCGAACATGATTAAGATGATGAGTGTTACTGTTCCTGATCAATCAACTAATCACTGACTCACATAAGTTGATTGTCAATAGTCACATCAACAGGAAAATAATAATAATTCATGATTCTGAATAAAAATATAATCTTATTAACAGAAAATGTTGTTCAGAATTTTTTTTCTTCTGGTTGGTTGATTGCTGATTTTGCTGATTTAGTTCATGTTAAAGTGATGATCAACTTGATTAACTTACTGCTGGAGCTGCCATTTCCCTAATTGTGTCCGATTCAGAATCAGTAAGAAGATCATGAAACATGGCGATGAACGGAACCCGATAGAAAACTTCAACTTTAACGGGCTGAAGTATCAACCATTTACTTCCCATGTTTGAATAGTAACAATTTAAATCTTTAGTTTCAGCGGGAGTCTAAAAGATAATTAACAAAAAGAAAAACAAAATTAGAAAAATTAAATTACAATTTAGAAAATTAATCAACAATATCATCTAAGGTTTGGTTAATTTCGCGCGGTTTCAATTGTGGCCTTTTCTTTTGAACTCCTTGTTTTTTTGCCTCCATCATTTCGAGAAATTAATAGACTTGTTAATTATTACACACCAAGCAGACTGATTAATGATCCATTTTGATTAGTCACTAATTGACTAACTTAATTCACTTCTCATTTTGTGTTAATTGTTAAAATGATTTAAGCGTTGAAAGTATTCAGAGGTTTGTTTACATTTTCATACCTGAAGATCAATTGATTTTGAGACAACAATTAAAAATGAATTTACTTCTGGTTTATATCAACCTTGACTTAATTGTGATTAGTATGTCTACTTAATTGGTAACAATTGAAAAAAAAGGACAATCAATTGATGGAAACAATTATATTTTGATCATTTCACTTTCATTGTTATCGTTTTGTTATTCTTGTTGTTATTAAACAGACTGTTGAGATTATCTGATTTAAACACTTCCTCTTAATCCGACAACAATCATAATTCATTTAATAAGAGGATATAAATTGCCAACTGATTAACCATAATTAAGGGATAAAAGATTCACAGGTAAGAAATTTAAAAGTCCATCACAAAGGATATGAAATATGATTTAGTTTCCAGTAATTGTAGTACAACAATTGAACCGAACACAATAAAAGTTGATAACAATCACAATTAAGAATTGATTGACCGATGTATTTGATTATGATGGCGATGATTTGATTTGATTTCCTTTATTCACCTTCACTTTCAATCTTTTCGCATGATAACAATTAAGAGAAACAACTAACAGACAAAACTGATTATTAGGTCACAAGGAATTGTGATTAACTTTCTCTCTCTTCAATTTAACTAATTGTTATTAATAGAAAAAGAACAACGAAAAATTAAGTTAATCATTTTGTCGCGATTTCTTTTCTCATAAATATCGCATCTCCAATCAGCTGATCCATTGCAAGTTACATTCTAATAGTTGCAGCGAAATTGTTACCCTTTTGTGTACGTTGATTGTCAGTTAACCAGTTAATCAATATTTCGATGAATATAGTTAATTAATTTAACTATTAACCGGAACATAAAGGTAATCGGTCCAATGGATTGAAAGTGGTCTCCATCCAATCAACTAATTGTGATTCTGATGGAAATAGTAACGAGTATAAATTGGGAAAACTTTTTTTCTCTTCTCAAGGCCTAAAGGTTATTAACTGATTTTCTGTAATTTAATTACAATTAACTTTCTTTTTTAATCATCATCTCACTTTCATCTCCATCAACAGAATGTTCATTCTGCAACTTTAATCATCTTCCAAAATATCAACAATTTGTGATTATATTCTAATTGCCGAGAGCTTGATTGTCTTAAATGTTTTCATTTCTCTCTCTCTCTTCTGGTCATTCTCATTAAATCATCTTCGAGTTTCATTATTTAATCAGTGAACAGATAAAAAGAATTTCTAATTTTAGAATCTAATTTAATATCCGGAAGAAGAGAAGAAAATAATTTCCAGTTTCTTACCTGTTCTTCCTTCACTCTCACTCTCCTACCTGCGTTTTTGTTTCTCTAATCATCTTGATGGTCTAATTTAATTCTTATTAATTATGTTCAATATTCAATCGTCATTACAATAAGATGGCATTGATGAGTGATTTAAGGTGTAAATCATATTCGATTGTGATCTTAATCATTAAGAAAATCATGTCATCTATTGTGTTATTTTGAGAAAAGAGAATGAGACAAAAATGATTCCAACGCAAGTGAATCTAATTGTAACCATATTACAATTTAATAACAATCAACAAATTCTTTCATTTCCTGCTAATTAATTTCCACTTTTCTCGATCCTTATTAATATTCAAATCAATTGTTTCTTTTTTACCAAATTTCCAATCAAATTAACTCTTCCAAGTGTTAATGAGATTAGGCCAATTAACGAAACAATTAACGGTAATTTTTCTCGCCTTGAGCTAAAATCAGTTAATTGGAACAAATTGAAATCATATCTCATTGTTAATTCGCTAAATGTAACTGATTTGATTTTGATTGTTTCCAAAAATGATTCCAACAGAAAGAGAAATCATAAAATGATCATTTGTTTGGGTAATATTTCCGGTCTGCTTGATTTACCTTCATAACATCAATTCAATGTTACATGGAATCCAATCTAGATCAACAATTAAGAGTTAATCTTAAATTGTTTACCATTAAAAAGTAATGGAAACGGTCTAATGTCTAAAAGATTAGATCAACAAACTAATCAACCAAAAGGAATCAATAATAATAATTGTTCTGATCTTGATCCTAATTCAGAATCGGTGAAAGGGGAAATCATGTTAATGATTGAGCTTTGATGATGATAGTGAATGAAGATGATTTCTGGATGATGATGAGAGTGAGAAGGCAGATAAACACGCTAATAACACAATCTTAATGTGGTACGTGTTTAGAGACACGAAAACGCGTGACTAGTTATTAGAAATTAGGTTTCTCTTTATTTTTTCTTTCTTTCTTTTTTTCATGTTTTCTCATTCTAAATTGTTACCAATTTTTCAAGTTAATCATCATCATAATGATTAATCCCGAAAAATGTGATTCTCAGTTAATGATGATCAATTTTGTCGTCTCATCATCATCATCATCACGCTTTCACCCAATCAATTTGAACGATAAACAAACAAAAATCAGATTAATTGCTGGAAACATAATAATCACAATCCAATGAATAAAGATGATTACACTTAATTCCGATGATTAGAAAACACAAGAGATCACAATTTAACTAATCGTAATTTTGGGTTAATCAAGAAAGAAAGAAATAAATTCTCGTCCAATTTCAAGTTAACACAATCAACGATTTCTTAATTGAAACAATTAGTTGATTATTAATCTTACGGTTTTAAAGACAAATGATAATCACGCTGGTCTTTTGAATAACTGGATTAACTAATTGTTTGTCTCTTCAATTGTTGTTACACTTTCTCTTTTCAATCAACCAAATTAATAGTTGATTGCTGTTGTTTTCTGTTATTCAATAAGTGAAAGTGTAACAAATTAGTTAAAGACAATTAATAAATTCCAGGCACCAAGCTACCCACTTATTAACTATTAATATTTACTGAAAAATCAACAAATCATAAATCACTTGAGTCACAAACGATTAACTAATCCGTCATAGTGGAAATCGTCGTTGATGTGAATTGTTTTTCGTTGAAAGTTTTCCTCGTTCTGTTTCATAACATTTATTGAACAGAATCACAATTTCTACTTATCAATTCACAACCTTAATCCATCAGCTGATTTAAATTAATTGTTTACGGACAAAATTTGATTCGAGGAAAGTAAAAGTCTCCAAATCTTATCGGTAAATCGTAATCGTTATGAACAAAACGATTGATACTGTAACTTGATCTCTATTGATGAAAAACAAATATAATCAAATGTGATGATGATACCAGGAAGATAATGTATCATAAAGATAACCTTTGACCTGAGGCTAATTGTTTATAAATAAAACCGGATAAAAGGAAAAGCTTTGGGTCAATTTTCATCCAAACTTTTCAATCTTATTGCGATTTTGTTGCTAATCCTGTTTTCCTAACGGTACATTTGATTAAACCTTTTTTTACCGTTTCTCCCACATAATTAAAATTGTAACCAACATCATGATGATAATAATAAAAGGGAAAATGTTAATCTTAATCTTAATCGGTAATCTTTTTGTTTAATCAACAAATGAATCTTTAATCAGTAATAATTTTGTCTTTCAGGAATGACAACAATTTGCTGACCATGATGGCGATTAACAGTTAATATAATTATAATTGAGTAACAGTCCATCAATCAGTTTGATTGTTTATCATTAAGATATTCAATTGATTTGATTTGATTTACTAAGTCTGATCCAATTTGGAGAGGTTAGAATCTCAAAAATAACAGCAATCAACTAATTGTATCAAGGTAACCATAATAATGATACGTTACTGAAATTAATATTTTTGTTACAATCAAAAACTAATAACAAATTGATTTTATTACTGATTTGATGCTAATAATAATTAACGATAATTATATTAACATTAATAATAATCTAATAACAAGAGCATCAATAACATAACATGAAAGTTGCGATACTTTTGTTAATCTAATCTAGTTCACGATTAACTGATTGTAAGTTAATTCATGATTTTAAAAACTCTCAGACATTAACAATTACTAAATTGTTTGTTCGTTGCAATTATTAATGTGATTTCCCTTTGATCTGTTGACCTTTTCTTTTTGATGGTTAATGTTGATTAAAGTGAAATTAATTAATTGTTCATCTTATTGTTAGTGTAATGTAAGCCAATTCATAATTGTTACCGCAAAACTAATTGTTTACAGTTAAAACAAATGATTTCGTTGATTAGGTTAACATGTTTCTTGGTTGTTTATCATTAGTATTAATATTTAAGTATCATTACGATTTGAAGGTTAATTGTTGACTCTTGATTTTGTTGATTTGCTGTTCAAATCATTTTCTTTTCTAACCTTGTTTAAAGTTAAACTCATCATTCATGTTAATTGTCGTCGAAAATTGTTCTAATCAACTATTAGAGTTTCAATTCCTTGTAATTACTCATCGGTTATCGGTTGAAAGAAGATCGTTGTTTCGGTTAATTTGGCGCTTGAAGAAACTTTCATGATGATGATGAATGAAAATCAACATCATCATCGATAAATAAGAGAATCAATAACTATCTTAGTATCTCAACGATCATCAAGCAAAACAAATTGTAGAGATAATGATGAATTGGAATACGAGTTAATTACTGGGGAAATGGTTTTGTTATTATTCTAATTCTTACCCTGAAAACTTCACCTCTACAAAGCTCCTGGTAATTACGATAATCATCATTGTCGCCATCAAGGAATCGCATGGTGTGAGGTGGCTTTGAATTATTCAGAATCATTGAGAAGTTGGTCCAATAGGTAGGAGATAGTTCATCATGCTGAGTTGATTAAGGAATAAAAATAAAGAGAGATAACGGAAATTGCTCATTAAACATCAAGTTGATTTCAAAGGTAAATAAATTGACCAAATGATTGACCAATATATTCAAATGATTTAAGGGCCGATCAGTGAACCTGTTACATGCTAATGATCAATATAATGAACCAATTCATATGATAGTTGTTGTGGTGATTCAAAACTCTGGATTCACCATTAACAAGGCCACTTAAGTCAATCGATCAGAATGGGAAAATTGATTGATCAACTTACAATTTGAATCGCCATGTTGTAGAAAGGTATAATCTCCTCAACTGGGGCCGTTTTGTTTCCTTCCCGATGGGCCTTTCGCAAGGCCTCTTCAAACCAATCCAAGGCTTGACCATAGTAGCCGTTGTTGAATGAGTGTTTACCCAGATACAAACAATCTCGACCTAATTGAAAGTTTAATTGTCAATGAATTAGGTTTAGTTTTCACCGAAGACTCAAAAACAAAATTAATCATTTTGTTGCTCTTGGTTACATTTGATTGATCATTTGACCTTCTTGTTAGGGTCACAGTGAAATACTTACTTGTTAGGTGGACTTTTGTTGGCAGATCTAGTATACGGCCTCGGGCGATATCGCTCATATTGAGTCTGTAAGTATCGGTCAATCGGACAAGGGCAAGAGCGGCTCCTCGAAGATCATCTTTGGTTGGTAATAGATCAGAATAGTCGGTAACCAGTTTCTCAACAGCTGAAATAGAAACAATTAAAATCAATTGATTGTAATAAATGTGTAATCAGAGAGGAGAAATTAGTGAATATTCATTTAATTAACCTACTGATCAGGGTTAAAGTCAGTTAATCATTTTATCATTAGTTTTTATTGGCCATCTTGATGGAGACTCTTAACAAAATTAATCTAATCATTTGGTATCAATCAACAACCAAAATGATTATTTAAACACAATTTGTTAACGTCTTCAATCAGAAGCTAAATCTTGGACTTTTTAATTAAATTGATCTAATTTCAAATCAACGATTAACATAAATTATCATCATATCTTATCCTTAAATCGTTAACTACAGTAGTTACCTCACAATTTACTGATTCTTAGCAATTGAATTAATCTTTCAAATTGTTATGAAACTTTCCTTTGATACTAACAAGTAATTAATTAGCAACTTTGATTGTTTGTTTGTAAGCTAATTTGATTTGATGAGAACTGTTGATTATTGTGACTTTTAAATTATTAATAATTTCCACCACTTTAATTGTTTCGTGAAGAGATTAATACATTTACAGGAAAGAAAATTAAAATTGTAACAATTAAGGGATGAGAAAATGTATCAACAATTTAATCTTAATCATTTAGTATCATCAAACCAAAGATTATCATTGATCTGGGAAACTAAAGACACTTTTTAATTGTTACAATTGTAATTTTTTTAATTACTATTCCAACCAGATTATTGAAACTAATCCGTATCAAGGATAATCAGTTAATTGTAATTGGCACTCCTAAGATACAACTTTAATTGTTGGTTAAATATTAATCTGTAAATCATCATTAATATATGTTTTGTAATAACAATCTGAACTAAATTAAATCTGATTACTATTATTGAAAACTGAGACAAAAACAATCATATTAATAACTTGAGACAAATTATTAACAATTTGTATTGATTGCTTTTAGTATTTAGTTAATTGTGGTTACAACTATTAACTTTAATCTAGAATTATAATTAATTATCGCAATTGAAACAGTTAGGCTGTTGATTGTATTATGAGTGTACGTTAATTACTAAATTTAGGGTTGATTGAGTTAGTTGAACAATTTAAATTAATTTAAAAACCTATTGATTAATATTATTGGTCTGATAACAATCAAACAAAATCAATCAAATTAACAGGAATCTCTGTCAGGTTAATTGAAGCGATAATTAAAAAAAGATGATCAAGCAAATTGATTCTCGTTGATTGTGATTCAATTCTGGTTGATAAATTAATGTAACAATTGATAATGTAAGTGTAACAATCAAATCTCAGTGCACAATTGATCAAAATTAGTTGTCAATCAAAGGATGGAAATTAAATTTCTCGGATCTTGATTAATTCAACTGAAAGGTCAATCAACCGTTAATTTTTAGTAATAATTATAATTTAGATTTGATTATTATCATTACTATATTTTGATTGAAAATTTGTGAACTTAATTCAAAATTAAACTAAACCTGAGGATATGTAACAATTTGGTTAACAACGGATCACAAGATAACAATCAAATTAAATTGTTTGGTGATGTAAATTAGTTACTGTTGATTGTTGAGTTTACTGAGTAAATAATTTTTAGTTAACTGTGTTACCTTGAACAATTTTTAAACTAATTGTTAATTGTTATATCAATTTGAACAGTTTTTAACAATCAAATAATCAAATAATATTGATACAAGTGATTAAAAGTAAATCAGCTTATTGATCAACTGATTATCAATCAATTGCTATTTATATTTTTCTTATTTTAATCTATTGGAACTTATTGTTTTCTCAAAACTGATCAACTTTACCGATGAATTAATTGTAACAATTTAACAGCAATTATAATACTTACGTTTCCATTCATTGATGGACATTTTTGATTGAAGTCCTTCCCAATCAATTGTTAATCGTTTAACTAATTGAAAAGCTTGAATCGGATTACCGATAATCTCATCGGTTGAATCTTTACCTCGAAGCTCAGGTAAACCAGCAGTTCGAGAAAACTCATCCAGGTACCTGAACAATTAAGAGAAAATTAAATTGTAATCAATTGCAACCGGTTCTCATAATTCAACCAACAATTTAATTTAATGATCAACTTGACATATCAATAAATTATAGCTTAAAGTTGTCGCTGTTGTTTCAACAAATTAGTTGAAAATTTTGCAATTTTATTCATTGAAAAGTAAATCAATAAATTTAATCACAATTACTAATTTTTTTAATTGTTTCGGTGCCTTGTCAATTAATCGGCTAATCTATTAATTATCATTTAGTAATAGTTGCTACCATTTCAATAATAATAATAATTGCAAACCAGTGACATGATATTAAAGTATTTTTGTCCTAATTAAAGTTTTGTTTCACCTTAATTTTCATTGTAATTTAATTTAGTTGACAATTTAAACCAACAATTAAAGACTTACCCTCTAACTGTATTTAATTTAGCTTGAGTTTGGGCTACATAATCATTTAGTGATGAAATTAAATGACGTTCAAGATACATTAAACTCCGTAGGTGAGCAGTTGATGAGAAAATATCACAATTAACTAGATTAGAAGATGAGATTATTGTTATTGTAACAATTAGATGAATTAAAAATGATTGGAACATTTTGGAAGCACAGTTAATCACAATTAGGAAGGAGAAGAAAACAATCAAGAGATAGATTCACAATCACAATTAGTTGAGCACTAGAAAGACCAAAGTGAAACAATTAACGAAAATTGTATCCAATATATTAGTTGATTCGTCAACACTAATTACACTTTTATCCAAATTATTTAATCAGGAAGAGAGACTAAAATTAGTTGATTTAAAGGTGAGATGATTATTGATCCAATTGTTTTCTATCACAATTTGTAACTTGTTTGCATTCGTTGGAAGTTGATGAGAATCAAATGATTAGGAACAATTTAATTACGATCATAGTATCCACATGGGTATCGAAATTTTTTCAAAGTTTAAGAAAATTTGATTAACTTAATTGTGAATTCACTTCTAACGGTAACATCGAATTGAGATCTGAACACCGAATGAACTCAGAACTTGATACTCGTGATTAACAACGTTCTCTAATTTTTTCTTCTCCCTTTCTTATCTTCCTTTTCTCTCTCTTATCATCATCTTCCTTCTTTCATCTTAATTCATTTTTCAACTGTTCTCTCTCATTCTCTCTCATTTTCCCCTCTCACTCAACTTGTTTTCACCTTAAGGGAAGGATAAAGTAGGTTAGCGATAATCATGAGGCAAAGAATATCAAATTTGATGAAGAGTATCAACATTAACATTTTACAATCTAAATTAAGTGATTGGCTTGTCTCTTTTTTAATTTCTTCAATTGATCAATCTTTAAGCTAAATATTTTTACATCGAGTACAAAGTCAATACTTTTTGTTTTTCTTTTCAACTCCTTATAACATTATTGTTGTTTGTATAATATAATTTGCTTTCTAAATCATCAGGGGCAACATTTTACTTATTATTATTATAATTATCGGGTGTGTGGTCAGCATCCAATCCTATTGATAACCAGAAAGCATAAAATCCACTGATTGCAAGACCGGGTAGAAGGGTTTTGATGAAAGTTTGAGGGTCATTCCAATCTTTGAAAAATTCAATTATCCTTTTTGTGTCCACTTGTTTTCTTTGGTAACTTGTGGTTATAGATCTTTGTTGTAATAGAATACGATAAGTTGAAAGTCTAGACAGCATCTTGATGGAAACCTAAATAACAGAATAAATTGTCAATAGCAATTAATATAAATTCAGTAGAATTAAATAATTAGTAAACAATTAAAACTCACCTAAAGGTTGAACAACAACAACAAAGGTTACAAAAGAGAAAATATCTAATATCTGAAAAGAGAGAAATTGATCCAAGTAAATATCGAATCTTTCTTTTGGCGGGTAAATCGAACGAGAAAAGAAAAATTTAATTACAAGAGAAAAATAATTTTCTCTTTGTTTACCTTAATTGTTGACGGAAATTTTTTACTCTTTAGTGTTGGAATAGATTATTTTTTTCTCAATTCATCTTCAAGATTATCTCTTCTTCTCTTCAAGAGATTTAATTAGTTAATTAGAATCAATGATTTTATTAGAAACTTAAGTGTTTCTTGTTTATCAAGATGAAACCGGTTTATCCTCATGACATCAATGTAAACGTATGTACACCTTGAATTTGTTCATTTTTTATTACCTTTTAGTTGATTTAGAAACTAATCATCTCTAAACTACAGTTTGATCTAGATTAAGGTATATTAATTTAGATTCTTCGATTTGTTTTGTATTCTCTTTTCGTGAAAAAGCAACATGGTTGATGAAGAGAAAAGCGTTACTGTTCAAGCTCCTGTTAACATCGCGGTGATTAAATATTGTAAGTAATTAATTCAGTCTACTAACCAATAGGTAAACAATTAACTTTTGACATTTTTCTCTGTTATTTGTCTATAGGGGGTAAGAAGGATGAGAAACTAATCATACCAATCAATAGTTCAATTTCTGGTACCCTTTCAATTGATGATCTTTGTGCTACTACTAAAATAACAGTCTCATCAAATTATCAAGTTGATCAATTTTGGCTTAATGGTGAACAACAAATGATCAGTGAGAACAAGAGATTGTCTCATTGTTTGGAGAAATGTAAGTGGTTATAGTGTTTGTTTTTAGAATAGAATTTGTTAATTTGATTAATATTTATTCTTTTGTCAATTTAGTTCGATCCTTGAATGGTGACATGAAGAGCTACTTGAAGATCGAGTCTCATAACAATTTCCCCACCGCCGCTGGTCTTGCAAGCTCAGCTGCTGGTTATGCTTGTCTGGTATCGGCTTTAGGTGCTTTGTTTGGTATCACTGATGGTAAACAATTATCAATTTTGGCTCGACAAGGTTCAGGAAGTGCATGTAGATCAGTTTATGGTGGATTCGTCGAGTGGATTGCAGGTCATGACTCGGAAACATCATTTGCTCAACAATTAGTCGATGAAAATCATTGGCCGTCGTTACGAGTTATCATTTTGATTGCTAATGATAAAGAGAAAGATGTTGCCAGTACCAGTGGGATGAAAAGATCAGTGGAAACAAGTGACCTGATTCACCATAGAGCGGAAAAAGTTGTTCCAGAACGATGTGTCGAAATAAGAAAAGCAATTGCCGAGAAAAATTTCGAAAAATTTGCTGAATTAACTATGAGAGACAGTAACCAATTCCATGCAATTGCTCAAGATACTTATCCACCAATCAGGTACATGAATGATGTTTCATGGTCAATCGTTGGACTTGTTCATGGTTACAATGAATTCGTTGGGTCAACCAAAGTGGCTTATACATTTGATGCTGGACCAAATGCTGTATTGTTCATGGAGAAAGATGAGACTCGACAATTTATGTCAATGGTTAATCACTTTTTCCCAATATTGGATAAAACTAATGGTCTATTTAGAGGAGAGCCAATTCCACCAATGGAGACAGTTAACCAGCCAATGATTGATTATCTGTCCAAAAAGTTAATTATCAAGGAAAACAGTTTAAAAGGAATCATTCACACTCGAATTGGTAGTGGACCGAAAGTCGTTACTCAACAATCAAGTTAATTGATTGACAAACTTTAATCCTTCCTATTGTGCCAACTCACAAATATATTTTCATGGTATTTTTAGACGCACTAGTTTCAAGCTAATTTACTTTATGATCAATTAGCAAATTAGGTTTTTAATTGCATGACAAAAATTAATTTTAAGCCATAAATTTTTTTACTGTTTTAGTTTCAAAGAAAAATAGTTTAAATTACTCATATTAATTATCCAATTGAATAAAAATTGTTTATAACTTCAAGGAAAAAGTGTCCATTAACTAACTCTACGTATTTAAAATTGTCGTCTACAAATCAACGTTTAGAATTAATTTTCACAATTTAACCGAATTATAAAATTACCGCTCAATTTGCTGGAGCTTTAAATCAGTTTCTTGTTTACATTTTCTTGTTTCTCTATCGACTGTTGGGTGAACATCAAAGTTAATTGTTTACTGTGCCATTTAATTGTTCTGTTTTCCTGTTGAATCTTGAGTTAATTAATATGAATGGAACTTTGGAAAATGCTAATCCATTAATCTATGAGCGAATTGATAAACGACAATTCACTGGAACTGAATTAGATGATGAGATTGACGATGATTTTGATCCAAGGGAAGTGTATGATCACATAAGGAATATTAAAGATCCTGAACATCCATTGACACTTGAGGAATTAAATGTTGTCTCCGAATCAAATGTAATTGTCGATGACTCAAATAATCTGATTGAAGTCTATTTTACACCTACAATTGATCGATGTTCAATGGCGACTTTAATTGGACTTTCGATTATGGTTAAATTGATGAGATGTCTTCCACCTCGATTCAAGATTGATGTTAAAATAAGCAAAGGAAGTCATTCAACTGAGGAAGCAATTAACAAGCAATTAAATGACAAGGAAAGAGTTGCTGCTGCATTGGAAAATCCTAGTTTGTTACAAGTAATCAACATGTGCCTGAAAGATTCAATTTAATTGTTCCAATTGACAATTTTGAGATGGAAACACTTATCCTGATGATTTTGTTTCCTTCCAATTGAATAGAAGGAAAAATCTACTTGATTGTAATCACTATTTTTCTCTTCTTTTTCTCTTTATTTCCATTGGTTTGTTTAAATATCTGTAGTAATTGTAATTCTCACCTTACTTGGTAATTGTTGTTGTTTCATAAAAAAAAGTAACAGAGTGAAGAGCAATTTATAATTTTGACTATTTCTGACCTTATTTGAATAAATTCCTACTATTTTATTTTTAAATGAAATTGATTCATACAATTCAATTTAGAACAAACCAAACCCATTGTACAAAGATCAAAGTTTACATTACAAGAAGGGAAACAAAAAAATCTAACAATTAATGATGACCATGGTTATTGTGATTGTCACCATGACTTGAATGATGTTCATGAACACCTCCAGTAATAAACTCCATTGTGAAAGCCCAAACAGCGATAAGAGGACACATTAATCTGAATCCTGTTTCCGGGTTGGCTCTTTCCATTGTTTGTCGAACCATCTTGCTTAACTCTCTCCAATAAGTCATCTTTAGTCTGAATTAATTAACAAAATAATCAGAATAACAAATTGATTCACAATTAAAATGAATAACAAAAAATCAAAACATTGATTAGAAGGACAAATTGAACTTCACTTGACTCGAACTCCAGATGGCAGCAGTTTCCACAATCGTTGCGATTTCTTCCGTCAGGTGTCACCGGTGATCGAACACGCTTTGTAGATACCGAAGCTAGTCGATCGAGTCAGTCAGTCAGTCGACTAGAAAGCGACTCGAGTCGAAGCCGAAAATCAATCAACTCGGTCGACTCAAGTTAGTCGACTTTGAGTCGACTTAAATGCAAAATTAACTTGAATTTCGAGTCATATTGTCCATTCGCAAATCAAGGTCACCAACTGATAGATTTTCTGGTTTTGAATTTAGTATAAAAAGTTTCAATTAGCCCCAGACAAGGCTGAAAATGCAGTTTTCAAAGAGAAATCTTTTTAAAAGCGCATACCAAACTTTTTTTCTGTTTGAACTCCTTTAATTTATTAAGTTTAAGTTACAAGTGAGTCGACTAGTGAGTCGATAAAGCACCGACTTCGACGAAAGTCGATGAGTCGACTTACAGCCGAGTGAGTCGAAAAAACTTGCGAGTCAGTCAGTCGTCAGTGTTTCGACTAGCTTAGGTGTCTAACGCTTTGACAGTTAAGTTTATGCTGCCATCTATGTGAGGGTCGGGGGGGTTAACATTTGGTGCATTTTATTTAAATGAAAATATAATTAAGATTGATGATTATTTTTGTCCATTTTGTTGATGTTTTGGCCTTTTATCAAATTTGTCACAACTTTTCATGATTTTGTGTCACTTGTACTTTGATTGTCATTTGTTTGTATGAGATTTTAACTGGTTACTTGAGCTTTGATCGACACCATTGAATGAATCGCTACCGATTATGATATTTGGTAATTTTGTTGATTGATTGGTAAGGTTAATTGTTTGATCCATTGATTGAGATGTTGGTGGTGTTTCATGTTGATTTGAACCATTTGGAAGGGAGAGATTATTATTTGATGAGATAAATGATTCAATTTGTTTCTGTCTCTCGGCAAGTTGAGCTTTTAATAAGAAATTAAGTTGATTTTCTGTTGTAAGTAGTTGTTGAAACAAATCTAAATTCTCGGCTCTAACTTTTTCATATTTTCTCCTCCATTGGCAAGATTTTTCTTCATCAAAATCAGGTGAATCAGATCGATGGATTGACTGGTCATGGTGATTACGATTAATTTGATCAAAATGATGAGAGTGAGCGGCTGAAATAGCAGAGGATCGTGAAGGTAAATGAATAGCTGATTGAATTGAAGCTAATGTTGATATTGCTGAAGCGGTTGATGGATCAGCTCCAGTCAATCTATTATCGGGTGGACTTAATTCTCGACTATCTCTCCTTGAATCACCGGCTAAATTTTCACCCAATTCTGGGGAAAGGATTGTTATCGCTGCTTGAACAGCTCCTCGAACCAGCGAGTCCAAAGCAAACATCCAATGAGGTTTGATATTATGACATCTAAGGACTCGATTAACCGCATCTTGGGCTAATAAAAGTGCCAATTGAATCTGATTGATTCCATCAAATTCAAGTTCTTCTTTAACGAAAGAAATCGCTTGGGCCAGTGGAGCTTTATCTTGTTCGGGCATGAAGTCACGAATACCCGCCAGTAGTTGATGAAGATGATCGGAGGTCAATAGAAGACCTTGAATATTTTGCTGGAGTAAATGTAACCAAGTGTCACACATAAGATGAGAATCGTCATTTAAAACTTGTACTAATGTCGCTCTCCTTTCAGAGTCTTTCTTTAACAAATAAAATCCTCCAGTGTCACCGTCACGAGGGGTAGTCGAGGCACTTTCGATTGGTGGGCTCATTATACTTCCGCTATTCCGTCGGGCATAAGGTGCATCTTCAGAACTGTCGAAAAAAAAGAAAAAGGAAAAAGATTCAGAAAGTTTCGAATAACTAATTGACTATTGATAAACTTTGAACATTTCCAACTAATCAGATGAAAAGACAACGCAGAGTAAGAAAAAAAGTTCAATGGAAACGAAAAGAGAAAATTTAATCCGGTTAATTGAGAGAATTGGATTAATTGTTAATTTGATTATTTGAGTACCTTAATGAACTTTGGGAACCAGGGATTACAAGGCGATCTAATTTGGGTCTCCGATTTTCATTTTTTCCACTACAATTTGTTTCATCCTTTAGTCTGTAGTTAAAACGAGTAGATTATCAAGAAACAATTAAGACAATTAATTAAAATGATTGACATGCCAAAAAAAAGTTAATTAAAACAATGGAAGAGAGAGAGAGAAAAAAAACTATTAAAAGAAAATCCAATCAATTGTAGAAATCGTAATTGATTTTGATTTTGACGATACAAGTGGATTACAATTAAATGTTAATTGTTGTTGTTTGTTTGCCTTCAGGGCAATTTGGGTTTTACGATCTTGATTTGTCATTATTATTACTATTATGGTAAAGAAAGCAAAATGATAATTAAATTGTTAATCAAGCTTGTAAATCATCAAGTGATCAATCACCCACAAAATGGTAAACACAATTAGTTTTAATTATTTACATAAATGATAATTTACTTTATCCACTCTCACGGTTGATATTATGGTTAAAGTGATAATATTATAATACTTTACAAAAGTTATCACTATTAATAGAAATCGTAAAGAAAATAAGATAACATTTAATTTCTTAAATATTATCAATCATGATTACCAACAGTAATTATTATCAATTTGATTGTGTGCAAAGGCCTCAGTTAGAAGTTGATTTTTACTGGTTAAATTTAAGTGTATTTGAATGATATGATAATAATCCAACGACCTTCATTAAATACTAATAACGAATATTGTTAATCATGATAATTATTAATGAATCTGAAGGATAAGTTCCGTGATCTTGATTGGTGATTTTTTGTTCTCATTCAATTAATTATCATTTCTGAGATAGGGAGTGAGTGAGTGAGAGAGTTAGTTAGTAGCTATTAGATTGTGGGTCATTGTTTAGTTTATCAAGTTATTATCGATGAACAATCAAGCTAATAAATGTAATTGTTGATGGAAATGTTTTTCTAATCAATATTAACAAAATCGTAAACAAGATAATAATTGGAATTCAATTAATTGTATCTGATTGATTGAACGTTGAAAGAGCTACTCAATTAAGCTTGAAGATTAAAAGTTGAGAATTTGATCCTAATTGTTTTATGAAGAGAGAGAGAGAAAATACTTACTTGGTCGCATCATCGGCACTTGCGAATCGATTCCTTGAATCTGGACTTCGATCGTCTCGAGGTTGATGAGATTCAGCAGGAACAGAGATGCTACGATTGAAATCAAGGTGACTCTGTTTATGGGGTGTAGGAGAAGATGACATGGGTATTGTTTTCTTTTTCCGGTTTCCATGATGATTCTCAGCTAGAAAGTGATGTTCAAGTAATTCAGCGGCGGTCGCTCGAGTATCTGGATTAGGATCGAAACAGCGTAAAATAAATTCTTTAGCTCGTTCTGAAAGAGATTGTGGTATCTCTGGGTGTTCCTTGTGAAAACCAACTTTGAAAATAATCTCAGGCCCAGAAATACCATCGATAACTGGAGTACGTCCAGTGGCCATTTCAACTACTGTACAACCTAAAGACCAGATATCAGCTGGTGCCCCATAACCTCGTTGACCCTGGTCAATAACCTCCGGTGCCATGTATTGAAATGTTCCGGTAAAAGTTTCAGTAGCCGGATTGAGACCAGCTAAACGTTTGGAAGCACCAAAATCTGATATTTTAATTATACCCGAATAAGTGTTGACCAATACATTGTCTCCCTTAATATCACGATGGACAATCTTTTGATCATGAAGATATTTTAATCCCTGAAGCATTTGCTTTGTATAATAAGCCATAGTTGATTCATTTTCTTTTAATGGTCCCCATTTAGATCTCAATAGTTGAGATAAACTTCCACCGGGAACTCTTTCCATGAAAATTTTAAAAGTTCTATTCTCACAAACTGACCCTAAGTACTGGACAATGTTTCGATGTCTTAATTGCGAGTGAAGTTTGATCTCTTCATGTAAAGGTTGAACTTCCCTAAGGGTGAAACAGAAAACGTAAAGCGAAAAACACTAATTAGATATCAACATAATCGATAGCAAAATTACTAAATTGTTACCCTTCATTCTTAACGGGAATTTCTTTGATTGCAAGTTCGATTTGTGTCCTTTTATCACGAGCAGCGTAAACTTTACCATAAGTTCCAGCGCCCAAAACAATTGGTCTCCTTTGATCATCTAAATCATATTCATACTAAATTTTACGTAAATTAAAAAGATCAATTGGTTAATAATGTTTCATTTAATTGCATTAATCAATCACCTGAATCGGTTCATTGTCATGCTGAGCTCCAAGGTCAGCAATTAAACCTTGATCACCAGTCATCTCCACGATCAGCTGATGAAATCGAGCTCTCAAAGCTTCAGATGGGAAAAACATTTGAAAATCATCCGAGTTTAAATGGACATAAAGGAAAAGGCATCTCTCATCTCGCTTGTAGAGACTAAAGGATAAAAGAGATTCGAAAAGTTAATTACAATTACGATAGAAATGATTAATTGTTGAAAATTTCCAATTAGTTGTTAAATTGATTCAAACTCACGAGCTCATTAGAGATAATTAAATGATTACAATGTTGCGATTATACAATTATTAGAGAGAAAAGAAAATCTCAATTGACAATTAAATAATTGTGTTCACAATTAACTTTATGTTAAAAGAGGGACAATTGAACCTAAATTGTTAGCTCATCTGCAGAAACAGAAAACTATTTTGATTAAATAGTGTTATTCAATTGATGCATCAAACAGACTTTTAATAATAATAAAAAAACATTTTGACAACTAATGATTAGTTAACAATCAGTTTTATTATAATCAATTGCTAATTTGTTGATTGTTTAATTTGTCTATGATATTTTCTCGTCTCTTCATTAAACTTTTCAATTTAATGAGCGATTATCATCATAATAATAAATATGAATAAGATGTGGATTTTTCAGTTAAGATTACATACAAGCTACAAGGATTCTATTCGATGTCGAGATATCAAAAGATTCAGCTTAATATCCTACGAAACGTAAAATAGTCCAAACTCGATCGAAGCGGCCATTCATAAGAAATTCTGGCTCAATTTTTGTATGTACGAGTTAAGGTTTTTTTTGCGAGCTTCGAAAAGAAAGAGAGGGAGAAGAGCATGGGTCCCAAAAAAACACTATTAACAAACTTTCTTACGAAAGTATTATCAGTTTATTGGGAATGAATTTCGTCTCAATTCAAACAAAAAGGTCAACCTTTTGGGTGAATAATTTATTCTGGTCATTGGTTTTTCTTCAATGTTTAGTAGGGTTTTTTGCTTTTGCATTTTGAAGTAAAAAAACTGAAAAGTTCGAAACTTTTTTTTACTTTGGTACAACTTGGATAAGAGTTATGATTTAATAGCACTGACCCTTCCGTTTATATCAATTGATCATCAGAAAAAATCGTCAAAAAGTCAATCATGAACTTGTTGACCTTAAGGATTAAACTCGACGAAAATAAGTTGTATTTAAGAGAGAGAGAGAGAGAGAGATCCAATATTCAAGTCACATGAGTATTGGTGTGATTGATTTTGATTGGAATATTCAGAGGAATGACAATTTTAATTATTAATTAAAAGCTGCCAAGGTTAATTTACATTGATTTGTTACCAATGAGATAAACTATTAATTAAAATGTAATCTTGTTGATAAGATGATTGAATAGTTTATCAAAAACTTTGAGTTTATTAATTGTGCGATTAAATAACATTGAATTTCAATGTTAATTGACAATTAATTAACCTTAACCATTTAAGAAATGATAAATTAAATATTTAAACAATTTAAACTATAAAGTTAATTGTTCACAAAATGTTTACAATTAGTTAATTGTAAACAATAATAATAATAATAATCAGAAAAACCCAAAGATAATATTAACCTTGTGTTGGGTAAATTCAAATTAATTCAATCTAATCAAATTTAATTAAAACTGATTTAGAAATAGAAAAACAAATTGTGTAACAATTTAAGTTAATTAATAACTCACCTAACGCCTCTAATGTTTGATGCTTCAATCACCCAATTGTGGAGTCGACGACAGTCCATTTTTTTCATACAATCGAGGCAAACATTGGTTATTTGGACAGATTTCTCATCGGCATCCATATTAACTGTCGCGTAACTGGGCTGATACGTTTTGGTAGGTTCGAGGACTAGAATGGGAAACTTGATAACATCGCTAATCTCTTCATCAGTGGCATCGATAAAATATTCCATCCAAAAGTTAAATATATGCTCATCGGGTGACCTCTCAGCGTCTTCCGGTTTCTTACGGAATCGATTGATCAGTCGGATGTTACCTATGGTCGATTTTAGGTACCAATTGGGTGGCTTTAATTTAAACATACATTCGGAGGCTTGAACGGCTTTGGCATAATTTTCGGCAAGAACTGAGATCTCAAAGAAAGTGGCAACATCCCAATACTCTTGTAGAGATGTCAAACTACCCTTTCGACCGATAAGGTTGGACAGAACCATTCCGATTCGTTGTAGCTCCTCGGAGGCTGCAAAATTGGCACCATCGATAACTAATAGAGTGGCCAGATTAATACCAGCGTATTCGTTTGGTTGAACCTCGAAACCTTTACGATACCATTTGATTGCATTCTTAAGACTAACATCATCGGTATATTCCGATTCGACGAACATATCTTTATAAATTCGACCACAAAGACAAACGATATCGGGAACATGGCCTTCCGTTTGTTCTAAGGCCATGGTGATAAATTTAAGCGCTTTCTCTCTATCACCTTCCTTGTTACGACGATTAAGGGCAAATGCATAGAGATAAAGAATCGCTGAGCTAACGGTTAACTTTAGATGAGGAACTGTTTGTAAATCGGTGAATAGTTTAATCATTGCGTCGTAATCTTGAATCTCTCGAAATGACATGAACATATTGTAAACTGTCTCCATGGAAATCAGGTTAGGATCATCGAGACGTTTTCTCAGGTTATGAAGAGTTTCCCTTAATTTTTCACCAGTATTTTCATCACGAGCTTTTCTCAAATCACTGAGAAACTTTTCCTTCATATGAGCTCTTAAAAGAAAAAGAAAATCAGTAAATTAGTCTCGTTTTCATCAGCGAAAACTTTGATTAACTTACTTTGTTTGTATCTCAATCTCTTGTAAAATTTTGGTTAATTTAACATGGAGAAGGATTTTAGTTTCAGATGAGGTAATTATATCACCATTTCCAAGTCTATTGATGACATTGGGCTCCGTTACGATACATTGTTTATTTTCATTGACTCGATATGAAATTAGAGTATAATTTGAACAGGTAAGTCTTAATTGTAAAGCACTTTCAGTATTAAATTCATTAAAAAGAAGTATATTTTGTTTCATTCCGAAACTTTCACGAACACCAAGAAGATAGAGTAATGAATTCTGTTGTTCTTGAACACTAAGGTCAATTATTGCAACATCGGCTCCATGAAATTGTTCAACTGCGGACATTTCACCGAAATCCAATTTTTGGAATAAGATTAAATGTAATGAAGCGTTTGAAGCTTCACAAGCTTCTTGAAGCTCTTCATAGGCAATTTTCCGTTGAGATAATGATGATGAAGCCAAAGTCTAGAAAAGAAATGGATAATATCATTAGTAAATTACGATTAGTAATCAGGTTGTTTAGTTAATTGTTATCATTTAAAATTACCAAATCCATAACACAAACAACTTCAACTCTGGGTCTTGGTTTATGTTCATAAACATCAGTAACCATTTTATCACTTGATGATCTTTCAATAGTACCCATAGTTTGGTGTATAAAGGGGATGGGTAACTAATTAAAAGGCTTCCAATTGAACAATTTAATTTTCCAATCACTTTGTTGTCAATGAGAGAGAGAGAGAAAAAAAATATTCAAGTTACTAATAAAAGTAAATCACAAAACAAAACACAATCACATGAACACCTCGTAATTGCAGATACTTCAAATTAACCCAATAAGTGAATGGTGATAGTAAACAATTAACAATAAGGAATAAGAAAAATGAGAGATAAACAAATGTAAACAAATAAAATTAATTTTGTTAAAAGTTAATCTAATTTGGTGAAGACGAGAAAACAATTAAACTGGTAAATATGATGTTCACTTGGATAGTTAACTATATTTTGATTCTAATTTTAAACAACTCAAATTATATTCTTGATTCAGATTCTCTTGTGCTATTTAAATAAATAGCTCAAGAGTTTCAGTCATGTAACTAAATTAACAAATTTTTGCTTAACGATCATATGATTTGAGAAAGTGATTTGGTGCTGCCATCTAGAGATTACTATTGTTTCTCTGATGTTCTCACCCTCACTAGAGATATTCCGATCTCAGATTTTCAGTTGATCGATCAATTTTCGCTAATAAATCGATCAATTTCGATTTTTCTAATTCAAATTTCGTGGTCGAAAAAGGCTGAAAATTTTCTCTTTCTTTTGTATACTGTCTATTTTCATTGTCTAATTTCTTAATTAAGTAAAATTTATTAATCAGTTTTTTGAGTTTTGAATTTTTATCGAAAATCACGTGGTTTTTCAGATGATCGATTTTCTGAAAGTTGAGATCGATCAATTTTTCTTTCCTAAAGATCGATCTGATCGATCAATTTTTCAGATCGGAACAACTCTAACCTTCACTTTTATTGGTAAGTCAATATTTTCATTTGATTTTGTGATTAATTGTTTGATTTTCTGTTGGGTGAATTAATTTGTTAATTAAAATGTCTTATTGGCGAGAAGTTGGATTGACCTATTTAAGATTCAGTAACATTGCTGCTGCTACTGTTCGTCGATCCATTAAAGCAGATAGAAGAGGCGATTTCACCTCTCGAGCTCAAAGCTTCATTAAAAATATTTACAAAAAATCATCTTAAATTAATTATCAATAATGTGATTATTAGAATGTAATATCAATTTAATCATTTACTAATTTTCTCTTCTCCCTTTAATATATTTTCTAGTGTTTCCATTTAGTTTGCTTGCTTTCAATTTTGTAGAATTAACAACCTAAATCCAAATCTTCATATTCTCTTAAAAAATGAGTGTTAAGGTGAACAATCTGCTTTTCCGGTTAATCACTGGTACCGAAGGAAATCGCTCATTAATCTGTATTACTGATGGAACAAAGAAACGAATTGGATCCCAATTGTTGAAGAATTTCATTAATAATACACCAGATCAAGGAGGACATTTTCTTCTGTTAGATAATCCGATAGAAAACTTTAAATTGGATCCATCAGCTAAAATAAAAATTCATCAGTGTCTTGGTTCATCCATCGACTGTTTTGATGATCTTCAGATGATAAAATCGATCCCTTCTGGTCGTGAACTATTTATAGATTCATTGTTACCATTATTTAATCTTTATCCCGAAGAATCTGCTCAGATCTTAAGTGATTTGAAAAAGAAATTTACTCGTATCGTTGCATTAGTTTCCCTGGAAGCCTTAAACCCTTTTGAATTGTCCATCATCAAAGATCTTGCTGGTTCGATCATCGATGTCACATCTAATGGTCCAAATTACGAAGCATTAATCATCCATCGAAAGTCTAGTGGTCGAATTGGAAGTAATTTGTTCAAAGTCAAAGAATTTTTCACCATAACCGACAATAAATTCAGTTATGTCAAAGATTCATCGACGGACAAACTTACTACTGGTGAACAAACAATCGAAGATCTTCCCTTTAATTTACGACCAGAGGACGACGATAATTTAGTGAAAAAGACAAAAACCGCTCTCACCATGTAAGTAAATCAAAATTCGAACCCTTTATAATTAAATCACTAATTGCTCTTTCCAAACAATCATTTCTCTTCTCATTCACAGAAAACCTAACGAAGGTGGTAAAGTTTATTACGAACCTGGTAAAGAAGATGATGTCGACGAGGAAGACCCAGATGAAGATCTATTAATTTAAATTGTCTTAATTACTTTCTACTAACTTTTAGTTATCATTGTTAGTTACCCATTTAGACACTTGGCCCAAATCCCTTTCCGCTCATATTATTTTGGGAGCTGAGAAAACAATAAAAGATACAAAGAGAAGCAAAGAAATTCAATCTTTTGTTCATCGATTAATCATTAATCAAGCAAATGATCAATGAATCCAAAAAAAAAACGAAAAGCTAACAATCAATTTGAATCCATCGGAATAAGAAGAAGCTGAATGTTATTTCCAATTTGATCAATAATTTAAAAGCAAGAGTTAAGTAAACATGGATTATGATTGACTATCAATGGAATGAGAATTTGTATCGATAATTCAAATCGCAACAAAATATGAACAATTTAACTCCAGAATTTACTAAGACCCTCTGTTGGTGATTTACTGTACAAGAATATTGAACAACTGAAACAATTGAAATCCCATGGAAGGTGAATAGACCCAACCTACAGTAAATGCTTCGCAAGGTCTTATCACCATGAAAATGCTGAATTAGAATGAGAAAAGTATGAGATGAACAGAATTGAGATTATCATCGCCATCAATTGATTTCTTTCACCTTAAATTGTTTCTTTCCATGTATTTATCAATCATCGTAAAATTGGTGACCATCAGTTTGTCCTTTTCTTTTCTCACCTGAGCTTTAAATAGAAACAATTTATCCTACTGATTGTCATCAGTTCTTAATGGTTGTGGTTTAATCTTCTTCTTATCTTCCCTGTTAATCATTTCCAATTCATCTAATCATTTGTTTACATTTCTCTTTCCATTGACCGTCCACCAGGGAGAGAAAAGGCAATTACCTTTTTGTTTCGAGAAAATCAAATTATCTTCGACTAATTTTGATCTCATTCTAATCAGTGTTTTAATTTGATAGAATTGACTGTTAATTGGTTACACTTAATGAGTTGATTCTTTCCGATTCTCACTATCGTTCGTTTCTAATAGAAAAGGAAAATTAATTTAACCTTTCAATTTGTGGATTCGAAACAAATAAAAGCTTTTTGTCCATTTACTTGTGATTTATTGTTCCAAGGTGAGAATCTTAATGGTTACTATTCAATCAATTTGATTGTTCTATTGGTTTAAAAGCAATTTGATTGTTTCTGTGTTCGGCCGTGAATCTATTTGTCTATTGATTCTTTCTCTCGGTGAATTTGTGTGTTCGGTCTGCGACCGTTAAAATCAGTCAAAATTTCGGATCCACGAGATTTTTCCAAGATAACCTTTTCCTCGTTTCGTCAGAGTTTCTCCTCGACAACCAATTTTCTCAAGAGGAGATTTTCATCTGGTGATCTTCAGGGCGAAGGTGATGAACTGGAAGATACAACGACCGGAGGAATAAGATCAACCGTTATTCCATCAACGACAAGTCAACAATCACTACAATCTCAGCAATATTCACAACAATCATCACCATCGTCATCACAACAACAACAACAACAACAACAACAACCGATACAATCAGGAACTGTTAACAATAATAGTGGACGGTCAGTTGGTCCTCGATCAGGAGTTATCCCAGCTAATCAACCATCACCATCTCAACAGCAGCAACAATCAAGTGATTCATCAATTAATATCGGAATGAAAAGCTCTACTACCTCAGCTCCAACTTCACCCGCTAAAAATGTTTCCTCATTCTTGTCAAGAGCGACTTCCTTGACCAGCTCAGTTACCTCCAATGTCGCTGGTGTTGCAGGTCAGATAAGTTCACGAATAAAGGATCCAAGTAAACAGAAGATCCTTTTAGTGATTGATGACCATCAAACTGATTGGTAAGTTGTAACAATTAACAATCAAATAGTACTAATAACACATAAGAAGATTTGATTGAGTAAAACTGAGAAAACGGTTGAAAATATTAGAAAAAAATCAACCCAACCAGGAAGAAAGAAATGAAAAGAATCAATATTAATAACATCAGTTTAAAAATAAAACAGGAACTAATTTAGTGATTAATTAAGAACATGATAGATCAATTCTTTACTTAATCACAATTCTAATTCATCCCATGTATTTCAATTCTCATAAAAGGTCAAAATATTTTCGAGGTAAACGCTTATCTGGTGAATTTGATATTCGAGTTGAACAGGTAATTAGTGCCGATTGTTTGTTTTTCTAATATTTTACTTGAAGCAATTAACTAATTGTATTTATATTTCCCTAAGGCTGATTTTCGTGAGCTCAGTGTTACTACCAATTCTGAACAAGGAGCATTGTGTAGTATAATAACTCCTGAGAAAGGTGGAAATCGTTCAACCAGGTAAGAGATGAACAATAATATCTAACGATTAAGATGATTAACATTTCGTTGTTTACGATTTTCCGTTTCCCTATCAAAATTTCAGAACCTTTCGTCCTGATTTTCTATTAGTTCGTCAGCACATAAAGGATGTTTCATCGGATTTCAATGAAACACTTCTCGGTCTTAAATATGGCGGAGTTCCAAGTGTCAATTCACTTCACAGTATTTACAATTTCGTTGATAGACCTTGGGTGGTAAGTGTATCATGATAATAACTCCATTATCATGGTAATTCTGATGATTATGAACATGATGATAATATCAAGAAGATGAAAAGGTGACTCGAGAGCGAATGTTAAATGCAGAATTAGATTGTGTCCTGAATATTTGCATTAAGTAAACAGTTATTATCATTATCATGAGGGTATTATTGTTATTAAACCAAATACAATGTCAAATAAATGAATACAACACCTCTGGTGAATTGAGAATAAGATTAAGGTTAACATCTAATACACTCACTTGAAGCTTGAACATGATCATTGGATGAAAAGCTTGGAATATGAATAATAATATGAAAGTTATTAATGTAATAATTGTCTAATTGTGATTGATTATTTTAATTCTAAACTTTAAACTAACCAATATTCGAGGAAACAGTTGAAAGGTTTCAATGTAATTCATTATATTGGAGATAAAAGATCAACAACAATGAGAAAAGAATCAAAGAAAAAACCTTTTTTTCGTGTTTTCTTTTTATTTTTTTGTTCTCTTATTGATCGATTCTCATTGAGAATTGAATGGAAAGAGTAAGTAGTAACTACTATTATCAGATATTCACTCCCACTTAAACTCCCAGAAGTAGTTGGAATAATAATAGTGATTCGCACCCAGAATCAGGTTGAATATTCGCTTAACTTGACAATTTACTTTTGTCGTATCGACGACAATTCAACCAAATGGACTTTGAATAAGCATCTTTTCTGATTTTCTTTTACATTTCGATTCTCAGGTCACATTTAAATCTATCAACTTATTTTTTTAGAATTTTTCTCTCCTGTCGAATTGATTTACTAATTACTTTTTATTTTTCTTTAATTTTTACATGTATTACTCTTTATTAACATGGACATAATTATCTTCAATTAATTCCAACAATCTGATGACAATTAACAAACTGTAGTTTTCACAATTGATTGGCATCCAAAGGAGATTGGGTCGAGAAAATTTTCCTCTAATTGAGCAAACTTATTATCCAAGTCATCGGGAATTGGTAAGTTAATTGTTAACCATTTTTTAATGTCATTACCAATAATAGTAATCTGGTTCGTGATTGGCAAATTAACTTCTCTAATTACATTTTTAATCAAACAACTGGGGAAGAAAACATCAATGTCATTTTTTACCAATTCTCATAATTATCTGAGCACCTAACAATTGATACAAATATAATAGAATCTATTACATTGGTGATTAAATTTAAAAATTTTTGCGTTTTAGGCAATTAAGGTAATCAGGATTTGGATCCCATTGACATTTTTGACCCAATTTTGAACAATTTCGTTGACGGTTTTCGTTGAAAGAGTCGATTACATCATTGATTCCTAGTGATTTATCGATTCGGGTTGAATCAGAAACTGAATTTCTATCTGGTATTCTCGATACCGGTCTGCATATTGAGTAACTACCTTGACAATCAAATTCGAGTTGCCATTTGGTTTGCCAATGACAGTTACCAGATCGACGATGATTCTGTCCAGAATTATCAGAATATCTTTCATTATAATGACCATAAAGCGGGTACAATTCAGAATCGACCACCTTACAACCACAAGCTCGTGCATAGTTACGACGAAATCCCTTCTGTTGTCGAATCGTTAGATTGGCCCATTCAGAGATAAAATTACAGAGAGAAATTAAAGGTTTTCCATTTACTATGCGACCTGTAGATTGATAAAACAAAAAGAAAACTTAATTACAGTAATTAATCAATGATTTTGTATATTCTCAAATGACAATACTGTTGAAATTATTTTACAACTAAGACCAAGAGTTGTTAGTTTAGGTGATCAGGGCTGATCAGAAAAGCAGTTTAGTAAATTAAATTGAATGAACCAATTGGTTCTTATGGCTAAGTAAACAATCAACTCGATTATCAAATTATTATTGCTTACACATATTCAACATACTAAAGGGCTTTTCCATTAACTGAAAACCCGAATTAAACTCGGTGAATGTTAGTTAAAATATCAGCTGGTTGGTTAATTGTCAGCTGATTGCGAAAAATAATCGAGCTTTACCTTTTCATTAACTTTTTGCCGTAGTTTCCACTGTGCTTTTCAAATAACCAACAAGTAATTTAATCGTAGTGATGATTAGATAATTGATTAGAAAAGCCCTTAAATTAATAATTAAGGAAACAATTTAAAGAGCTGTTGATTTGTCAGAATGATAGTAGTAAGATGTGTCTAAACGTTAAAAAGGGAGGAGCTTAATGTTGTTAGGGGGTAGGGGTCAGAAGCAACTTTGCAAGCCAAATCACACATGCGCAATGAAAATACAATTGATAGTGCGCACATCTAGAGAGTGAGATAGGAGACCGAACTCGAATAAAAAGCAAATGTTTGTATTGACAGTATTCACTTTCATTTCAAAATTCTTAAGAGTCACATCTGAAGTTTCTTTCTTTTCTACTAAAATGAATATAACAGACTCAAGCAACAATGCAAGTACTTATGCTTCCGAGCAAGCTCGATATGAAAGCTTTTCCAATCAGCGTGGGGCACGGAGATTTCATACCGAACGGAGCTAGCGCGCGATGGTTTTTACTTTACAGGAATATCGCGACAGGTTAAATGTTTTTTCTGTGGATACCTCTACCACGCCTCAATCTGGCAAGATTTACACTGGATTGAACATCGTCTTCATTCATCAGATTGTCCTTTCATCCAAGGTCTTCCTTGTGGTAATATACCAAGATCTATATCAACTGTTGTTCTACAGGAAAACACGCCTCTAAGAGTCATGGTTAATTATGAAATGAAGAATCAAGGATAGTACAGAATAATAATCCTTCACATTCTAATAACACTGCAGAGGATCGAGTGATTATATTTAACCAAATTGAGGAGAAGATGTAGTTGATGACTACCCAAGACCACAAAACAATGATAATGTCACTGGTATCTCTAACATCCTAACAGAAAATGAAAATTCTAACAATCTTCCAGCAATCGAAAGAACGAACCGACGTTTTCCTAGAGTATCTAGGCGTATAACAAGAAATAGGCTGGTATCATTTTCAGAATCATCCAATCGACGACGATACTTTAAGCCGCTGAACCTTCAGTTTAGAACACTACAAAGTCGGACTGAAACTTTCTCAAATTGGCCGATCAATGAGATAATAACACCCAAAGAACTTGCAGAGGCCGGATTCTTTTACACTAGAGTATACGATCACACCAGATGTTTCAACTGCAATGGAACAATCTCAAATTGGGAGAGAGGAGATAATGCATGGGCTGTCCATGCATATTACTTCTAAATGTAGTTATCTATATTTGAAGCGAGGACAGATGTTCGTAGATGATATCAACTCCCCAACAGATACAGTTACTCCCCTTACAGAGCTACCACAACCCACTGATGATAAGGACAGATACACTTGCAAGATATGTCTCGACAAAGAAATCGGTACAGTATTCGCACCATGTGATCACGCTATCTCTTGCATCGATTGTGCGACACAGCTTGACGATTGTCCAATTTGTAAATCAAGTATCTCTCATATATGTAGAATGAAATTGATTAATTAAATAAACTGTTTTCTTATAAAATATCAAATCATTTTATTAGCAAATGAACTTCATCAAAAGAATTCACAATATCTGTAAAATCTGAAAAGCCAGTGAAAATTATTTTTCCTGTATGAAAAACCGATATTTTAGCTTTACCGATATTATAGTAAGCAGCTGGGTATATTTCAGGGTTATATTCAAAGTCTCCATTGTTTGCTAGATCATTCAACACAATTGGATGACCTAATGCACAAGTAGCAACGATATTAACTATTCTTCTTGTATATTCTTTTTTCTTATGCAATTTTAAACACAATTCATCAACAGCATCTTCAGCATCCTCAATTCTCTTATTTCCGACGACATTAATCTTTCCATTTCGGAATACTAGTAAACAATTTATTTTCGTCTTAATGATAGCACCATTGAATCGTTTAGGTCGGTAATCAGTTTGAGGATAAATATTTATCAGCTGTTTTAGATCTATCTCAAAAGGTAGAGAGGCGACCACCATGTTTGTAACCCGTGGGCAAGTGTACTCATCCATTTTGTTATGCAACTGAAAACTTGTATTCCAATCATCCGAACTTATACTTTTACTGTTTTATCATTAGATTTTGTATCAGCAGAAAATACTTGATAAATTTTATGAATGAAAATTTCAGAGAGCGAAACTTTACAAATGCTATACAAAACTCTCCACATGTTCGTGAAGAAGGGTGTTGTAAACAACGGCCATTCCACAACATTTTACGCGACCCGATAGCATTTATCATTTCCTGATGCAATGGAGGTAAACCAAATGAATCAAAATATTCACATTCATTCGATGTAAATCTCATAGCAACCCAATGCGTTCCAGGAGCAGATGACTTGTCAGTATTGACGATAATAAATGATGGATACTCAACTATTGAAGGTATTTTATCTCGCGCAAAACATCCTATGAATTTATCGTAAGAACAAAGAGCTTTCTTTATTTCATAATCAAACATTACTTTTATTTGAAATCAGTTACAGCATTACGTTCTAAATCTATTTCAATAATATTGTCAAACTCGCAATAAAGAAGTACAGTTATTGTTTCTCTTAATGGTTCAGAAAATCTCAATTGAACTCTCAACGAGCCTCTTTTAATAGGGTTAATATGTCCAGTCATACCAGGTCCATGTGACAGGTCTGGTGCAAAGTTAAAGGCGAAAATTGTTTTTCCTCCCATGAAATCTTCCTAGTAATATTTACTGTTGTATCAGTTGAGTTCATATTCATTGCTTGAAATAGGCCAGAGTACTCTCGTACATAATTGATTTTTGAAGTCGGGTTGATACGCATTTGTCGGGAATTGAACACCATCAACGTAACAAGCTGCATGTGAAACATTAAAATGGTCAAAGTGGAATGGATCTTGAGACTTAGAACCATTAAATGCTGTATTTTTAACCATTAATAAGAATAATCTTCGAGGGAGTTGTCCAGTTATAATATTATCTAGAACCGCATCAAGAGAGTTTGCATGGATAGAGGCTTGTCGTAAATCAACCCTTGAAATAGGGTAACATGCAGGCGCAATAGCCAGAGCTTTTGAGTGTGCGTTTGTTAATTGAGGTGTAGCCTTCATTTTATGCACGTATAGACATGCATCTTTAATCACCATTGCAACATCGCTTACTCTATCCTCACATTGCATGAAGAATGAAGGATCGTGTGTAAGGATTCTTACTTTAATATCTTTACCTCCAAGTATAGCCTTGCCTTGAAATGTCATATCAAAATGTAGCCGTCCATAAAGATCAACTTCTTTACTGCTACCATCTGCAAAACTTCTCGGAGTGAAAAATGATCGTCTCCTTATTGCATTCTCCATCCACAAACAACTCGACAAGTGCGAGTTTTTAGCATCAGCGGAGAAGCCTAGCATGTTTTCAATATAGGCTCGGTAAGCGTATGTTGAATTAGACATGGTAACCTCTTTCCCTCCAATTTCAAGCTCAACTTGTTTTATCATAGAATGAAGTAAATTATTTACTGGTGTTACAGTTTCCCAGTCTTGAATAGTTAACGCAGAATCGTCTGCTTTTCGGATTTTAAGTTGAATTTTCACATAAAAATATGTTTCATGAAGAAGAATATACTCATCCTTAGATGTAGGAATTGAAAACTCTATTATTTTTGTAGAGTCGAGAGATGATATTGGTCTGTATTGTACTTCATAGCTTCTCTCAATAGATTTCTGAACAGGTGGTATCGTAAAAAGATCCAATTCAGAAAGGACAGCTTCTTTCGAATATTTGCTTTGAGTGGTCATTTTAAAAAATTATAATCAGCTATGTAAGATCTTTTTGTCAACTTTCTCCTTTTTATACCTGAGCCGGACTGACCATCTTCATTTCCCTTTTCTTTTATAGCCTCTTGAGCTACTTCTTGAACAGTATCGATGATTCTATTGGTCATGAAGTTTTGACATCATTCAAAATAGCCTTTCCAGTGTCCAGGGCTTTGTCTCCAAGATAACGTAATATTGGTAAAACCTTACTAGTAAAAGTCTACTGAAAAGCCACCGCCTCGTTGATAACGTACTCCTGAGAAAGATTGAATTGCAGTTCCATTACCTGCTTGTTCTAAATAATAGCTTTCCATGTTTTTCTAAAGTGTAAAGTCACCGAAACTCTTCCAAATTGAAATTCTATAGGATTTCCTGTATCATCCTTTATATTAATTCTTATTTTATCAATGAAATTTGAATTAACAGGAAAATAATATGGTTTTTGAAAGATTAAATTTATGTCAGATCCGAATTCGTCACGATCGTCTATCCTGGCAGATCGTAAAAAATTAGCTTGTGTATTTCCAACGATTGAATGTGATACAATATCACTATAAACCATTAAAGAATGAATTCCTCCCTTCATATCAAATAGTCTTTCAGGGCTTTTACTCTGCAATCTTATGTATTTATCGCCTATTAATGGCACGATAGAAACATTCTCATCCAACATATTCATTGAGTTTTCATTAGAAAAACCGAGCATTTCCTCTAATTCATTTCCTAAATAAACTAGCATCGGTACTCCGTCACTAGTACGGCCAAATTTCATTTCCACCTTTCGACTGTGTTCATCTAGAACTAATTTAGGTTGTAAGTATTTATCTTGTTCGAATAAAAACTCAATTTTATCGTTAATAGCTTTTATCAAATCATGGATGTTCTTATACCACCCTGGAGCTATACCCGGTTTTTGTAAAATGATTGATCTAGTGTCATGAAGTGTGAATAATGAGTTTTGTTGAACATTATACCAACTTTTAGTGTACGATAACTCTGTTAGAGCCACATGATAATCATCAGACAAATTCAATGGTTTAGGAAGATATGTTATATAATCAGAAATTTTATTTTTTTCATAAGTAAAGACATTACTAGGAAGTGAAACATAAAACGAATTAGGCATTTTCTTTAAAACAAAAAATTTAATTGATCAAATATTTATTGAGCGCTTTATATCACTTTCACTTGCATTACGGCTCATCAAGGAATTTTTGGAGAATTTTGGAGTTGAAGTATACATCCTAGAGACATTGTAAGCAAAGTCAGCCATAACTTTTGATCTCCCATCCCAAGAGAAAGATTGAGAAGTGAGGCAATAACAACACAAAAAAGCGTTACAATTTGCATGGTAAACGTAAACATTTCAGCATTCATTATTGTGATATTGTTGTTATCGCTTGTGCATCTATCCATGAATTGTAAGTTGCAGAATATCCTAACCATTTAACAAAGTATTGTGGCTTTCCTTTATATAATCGTCTTTTCAATATTTTCTCAATACGATGTACCTCTGCATGGACTTTCTGTAACTCTTCCTCATAAAATTTTCTATTCTCTATTTTGGTTCCATCATAACCATCTAGTGTGAAAATTGCTTTTTTATTTGTTCTATCCACCGATGAAATTTTGTATACATGATCACTCCAATTCGGGTAGAATCCCTTTTCAAACGGTCCTAACTTATACTTCATTCGCACTTCATCTCCAACATCAATCTTATGTATGAGGGGTGTTCCCTGATAAATTTCTCGTAATGATTTTTTTCCATAAAGTTTTTCGAAAATGGAGTTCGAGTTTTCATCATTTACATCTTTCGGTGCCATGCCAATTGATCTATGCAAACTTCCATTATAGGCAATCATTAGCTCATGTAATACATCAATAAATTTTCTCGTCCTTTTAAGTGAAATATCGAAACATTCGAGTTTTCAGTGTTCTATTAAATCGTTCAACTATAGCACATTTTATATCAGGATTGTTCGATGAATAATATCTGATATTTTTTGATGAAAGAAGATCTTGAAATGTTTTGTTAATAAATTCCTTTCCCTTATCAGTTCGTAAAGCAGCAGGTGTTCGTGTAGATAGAATATCTTTGAAAGCATCCGAAATGGACTTTGCTGATTTATTAGAAAGTGCCCGCTTAAGCATATTTGCTGAAACAGTCAATTACTGTTAAGATATATTTCTGGCCATTATTCTGGCGTGAAAATTCTTGCATTTCAACAAGATCAGCCTCCCATTGTTCATCTATTTTGCTAACGATAATAGGGTTTCTTACGAACTTTCTTCTAGCTTGCGCGTGTAGAGTGTAAGTAAGTTGACTTTTTAACCATCTCTTAACCTGCTCATGTGTTAGACTAGGAATCTCTTTCTTAGCGGCATTGAAAAGTTTTAATGACGAAGCAAAACCTGCTGGATTATTCGGTTGGTAATAGATGTTGGAAAGTATTTCCTTTTGGGATTGTCCAATTTCCATATGATCTGAGGTTGTATATTCTTTTCCTATATTGTTTATCAGCTGGTGTAATAACTTCAGGTTCAGCTTTAGCTTTGGCTTTTTGTTCGGGTTTTTGTAGTTTTTCCTCGGTTTTTTTGAGGTTTTCTTCCAACTTCTTTACATAAATCACCATTTCTTTGTATGTCTGTTAACACAATTGGTTCGAAAATTTGATCAGGAGGATAATCAGTTTTACTAATTGCCATATGCTTGAGTTTTCTTCTGATTTTATCATTTTTATCAGCGAAGAATCAACATCACATTTTTTAGTAAAATAAAATTCATTTATGTATTTAGGAAGTTTACTCTGGTTTGTGAGGGCCTAAAGATCAATTAAATCACTATCAGCAATGACCTTATCGTTGAATAACAGCCTATTATTGGCGTCATAATAATTACGTAATGCAAATTTCAAAGCTATATGAGTAATCAATTTTATTTTATCACTCGAAGTTTTAGCTGTTACAATTCCTGAACCTTTCATTGGTAATTGAGAGGTCTCAGTATCATTCATTTGGTAAGTTTTCTTTATTACTTCCATTGGATATTATTGTGTCTATCAATTGTATAGCAGCAGGAATAAGATAGTGTAGATATCCACCAGATTGTATCAGATGTTTTTTATGTCTCTTTTTATTTTTGTCATGGATGAAATCAACTATTGCGCGCTTGTGTCTTCGTAACTTTGGTTTAACGTCATCAGGAAGAGGTAGATTCTGGTGTACAACATTCATAACGATCTCATGGATTGCTTTATATATTTTGAGTCCTGTTTGAATTGGTCTGCTAGAAAGTCCTGTCGTAGCTTTTTCCCTTTCAACTTCATGTAGAGGTGAATAATGGGTAAACAGTCGGATAATTCTTGTGAAATCATATTTCATAAATGATGATGTTATGTTTGGCTTCCTTTCGAACTATGTTGGTCTGAACTCGCAAATGATCTGGAGTTCTTGGTGTAAGATCAATCTTTAAATAGCTGAATGGTTGCTTAGTTGCATCTTCATACGCTTTTATCAGTCTTGCGCTCTTGGTTGGATATATTTGTCTAGCTAAGCAGTGTATTTGTGATTTGTCTCTAGGATTTTTCATCAGTACCAAGTATTGACAATTCAAGCTTATTCCGCATGTGTTTACCCTGGTGGAAAATGTTTTGTACTATGAATATAACACTTATGTGGAGATGATGACTACCTTTAGTAAATAAATTTAGAAGTCTATTATCTCCTCCTAGTTCATTCATAAGATCATCAACAACAATCAAATCATAATTACTAGGATCTTCAATCAAACCTTCGTGATATTCAATTATACTGTCGCTCTCACTATAGCTTTCCTGCATTTGCCCATGACACCATACAATCTTAGGATTTGACTTAAGTTTCGAAAATGTGAATCTATGATTATCAATTAAAGACTTAACAAGTACAGTCTTCCCACTTGATGTTGGGCCTGCAACCATACACGTGAAAGGGTGAATAAAAGTAAAATAAGAGTTATTTTCTGAAACCATTTTTATTTTAATTGAATAATTTTATAAATGAAAGTTGTTACATCAAAACTTTTTTGTTATTCTTTATATATATTATGAAAATTATTCATTGGTTTTTCGTTTGATGACGTTACCATCTCCAGACAGATTTTCTACCTTCCAGTCCTCCTTGAGTTCACATCTTAATTGCATCAAAACGTATCCAAGAAGGTTTTTACCTGTCCAGTTGTGTGGCATATCAGCATTTGTGTCATCTTGATCGAATCCACAAGATAATGTTTTATCTTCTGCATCGCAATATATTAGGATAGTGTTACCTGTAGCAATTAATAGGCGTTTCAACTCCCAACATGCCCGGAACTTGGCTAAATAAGCAGTGAGAATATCATTGAATTCGATCTTTTTAAGATCCTTGTTAGCAGCGAGATAAGCAATGATTGAGTTGTACCATTTTTCGTCAATTTTGAACCTGAACGAGGTATCAGTTAAGGTGAATCTTGTGTAGTCACCTGACTTTGAGTTTATTTTAACAAATGGGGTTGGCTTTCTGATGTATTTTTCAGAAGCTTCACCATTAGTTTTTGAGACAGGTACTGAAAATTTTGAGAAATCCATTTCGATGATGTAGTTTTTTTTTGTTTGTTGTTTTTTCTAGAAAAAATTGATGTTATCAGTTGGAGAGTTAGACTGAAAATAAAAATACTGTGACAAGACTCTTCTTTTATACCACTTGATGGAAATAATTTCAAACATGCGCAAAAATAGATGTAAAACCAGTTTTCTTTAGCAATGAAAACGCCCTTTTCAATCTTTAGTTGTGCTTTCTTATACTTTTTCAACGCCTCTTTTTCCCTCTCATCTGCCTTTTGTGAAACAAAGACACGCCTCATTATACATGTTAAACCTATCTAAATACATGCATATGAATCCTAATTTGACCTTTTATCTTGCTTTTTCAGACAGATTATAGTCTTTCTATAAATAAAAGTTTAACGCAAATAATAATTTTTATTCTTTTTTATTTAGAGTTTTTAAAAAATCAATCTACATAGCCAAAAGGGCGTGTATCATTACCAATTATTCGTCTTTTTTCGGAGACTGCCCTGTAGATTTTCTCAAAATTCCGTGTTTCAACTGTATGTGTAAACTTGTCTGATACGATGTTACTTTGTGTTATGTTAACTCTTTGTTGGTCACCTCCTATGTAAGAATGCGCCATTTCAAGAAGTTTCTGTGTAGTTATGATGTCTAATGCCTTGGATGTGAGTCGTATCCCTTTTACTTTTATTATACTTTTAGTATCTTCTTGAGAGTTTATGACTTGGTATGCATAGTTTTTTGGGCCTAATGAAACAAAAAGATTACATTTCCAGCCAGGTTCAATCTCATCTGTCAATTGACCAAGATAGTCTCCGCATTGAATTTTCGGATCACCAGTTTTCTCTACAAACACAACTGAATCGGTGTCAAAATAGAGAACTCTACCTTGTCGATGTGACTCGATACGTTGTATCAAACGAAAAAGCTCTCTACGTGCGTATGCTGTGACAAAACTAGCGACTGCAATATTAGTCTTTCCAGGCGAAATTTTCTCCTTAGCTGACTCAATAAAACGATGTTGCAGCATAATAACTTCTTCAGAAGGTTCATGCATACCCAGAATCTCATTTTGCTCATCAGAAACGATACCCCATAGATCAGCGTAGTTTCTTACAAAGCTTGTTTTCGGTAAATTTGCAGTTTGCGCTAGTTTACCCCAAAAACTGTTCAACATAAGCTTTGCGATGCTTCGCCTTCCAGGATTCTTCTCGATAGAATTTGGATCCAACTCAACACCTTCAGCTGCTTTGTAGTCATTGATGTATTTTTGTTTATCGAATTCATTGGTAACCCATGAAGGCCAATCACTAGACTCTTGTTTTATTTTGAGCCACATTTTTACATACTCTGAAAAAAGTGTACCTGAATGTGGAGTCTTCCGATAATTGAGAACTTGATAGATCTTCATGATTTTATAGCCATATTTAACAGCTTCTTGGAGTTCGATGCTAGTCCAAGTGCTTGTCATAACTCTCTCCTCAGGTGAATGTGTGCATGATGTTTGAATGTTTTCGACTGCACACTTCATACACAAGGGAAATAATAACTTCTTGGATATTCTCATCGGCAGGACCCCAATGTTTAGCTTGGTAGGTGGAAGTACTTTACATTTGATGAATCCAAAGTAACTCCCGATATCTCGAAAATCTTCTTGGATGAGGAAAGGATGTCCGAGTGGATAGTCATATTCACGCAAGACGAATGGATATAATGATGTGAAATCTAAATATCTGATTACTTCATCTGAACTGCATTGATGAAAGAACTTGATGTTATTTGTTCTACCCCCATAAAAGCTTTCGCGGATATTTATTGACCCTACTTGTTTTATCTGATTGTAGTATGAGATACGAGAGCTGGTATATCTTTCTCTCTCATCAAACTCGTGTTCCCAGATCTCATGAAGAAGATAACCTCTATGCTGATAATATTCTTTTTTGAGCAAGACTCTTTGGTATAATGATTCAACCGTTAGTTCTTCGTCATTCATTGTAACTATCGTTGACCTATCCGGGTAGCATGCAGGACATCCATGGTAATAACATCCCCAAAATTCAAATACAGTATTATTACTTGGAATAAATCCGTCTGCGTAAAAAGGTCCAAGCCTCCATTCTCTTCTGATTTTTGTTCGAAGATCTTTTTGCATTAAATCTAACCACGCAGCGCCTTTAGTCGACTGTTTTCTCTCAGCATATCCTGAAAGAGGAGTGACTCCAAGGGTAAATGCTGGAAGCATGCGAGCTCTAAAGACCTCCATCGCTACTGAAGCTAACGTGAAACTTCTAGTTATTGGGTTAAGTCCAGTGATCGATTTAAACAAGTCAATGAAACGCATAATTGCTGTTTGAAGTATGAGGACATCTGATCTGCAGTATTCAATAATCTCAGTCTTAAAATTGAATACTGGGTCAGTCTTTATAGTCTCATAATACCATTTTTCAAGTTCAGCCTTCTGCGTCGGTTTGAGGAGAGTGGGTCATAAAAATCGATAGCTGGAAACACTCCAACATAATGCTGATTTTCTGGTGTGTTGAACTTATGTGGAAAATATCCCTTCTTCATTTCTTTGATGTTAAAGGATTTGCAGAGGGATGAAAGAGGCTGCATAAACAAACTCAAAGAGTCAATGAACTTTATATTCTCCATCTGTGAGTAAAGAATTTTTGACCCAGACATGATGACATTTGGGACTAGTAAAAATTTCCTTTTGAAAAAGTCTTGCATAATGAAATGACCATCATATCCTCTTTGATTATGTGCAATAACCTTTATCTGGATGGCGGTTCTTGAGTCATCTTCAGCTGCAGTTCGAGGAAGCATCTTATCATAGAGATAATTACAAAATTGTTCGACACACTCTGTTCCATACCATACATGTTCTTCATCACCACACATTTCACAATCTCTAAGGTTCCTTACTAAAGTTTTTTCATCAGTACATGATGTGCACATTGTCCTGCTTATCAACAAATTTGGCTGATGTGTCAGGATATTTGTATTGTCTGTCTTGGTGATCTGCATTGATTCTATGTCATAACAAATTAATATCCATGGTTTTACGTCATCGTCGATGAGATGTTCGAGGTTTGCTGGTTTGACATGACAGTAGTGTGGGCTTGCACGGTAGCCTACATCACAGAAATTGCAAGTATAAACATCACAAACATGATCACCTGCTGTTGTGTCATATTGAACCCAGCAGGTAAAACATTTTCTAATGCGACCACAAACACCATTCTGTTTATGCTGATCAAAGCAGTGTTGAGAATTCAAATCAACATTACACTCACTGCAAGTAATTCTTTGGATGAATACACATGCCTTAACTGAACGACATTTTTTACATGATCCTTTACAATAATGTGTATCTTTGCTGGTTTTAGCCCAACAATTGAAACAAAAATAGTCACAGTCCATGTACCCAGTTATTGATGTGATGAGGTTGAAGTGTGGTGGTTCGCTGTATTCTAAAACAATTTTATGTTCAACATCAGTGCCGGAAAACAGTTTCAATTGTGTCTTTTGATCAATAACGACAATTTGATAAGATGGTAGTAAGCTTTGAATCTCGGAAATTTTCTGTATGTCCAATGGTGAACTAACATCTACTTGCATGTTCATGAATAAATTTGCGGCTAGAGCAACTTGTTTATTTTTAGATCGTCTTAAGCTATCCCAGAATTGTTTATTGTCTTTACATATAACTTCATCGACGTAAGCTTTCCCAGCAGCAATAGCCATGTATCCACACTTGTAGTCATCATTTGTAATCAAGAAAACACTTCTCTTCTTTTGTGCTCTCTCAGCGCCTGATAAGAGTTTCGAAACCCTTGCCCTTGCTCCTCCTGAAATGGACTTGACTATTTGAACTTTTATTTCAAAAACTCCATCATCTAGGAAATTTCCTGCTGATTGTGCTAGTGCATAGGCTCTATCAAGAAACTCCTGTGGATTGAAGTTTTTCTTGAGGAATGAGACATAAAGTTCACGGTTTTCTTGCGGATTACGAAATGTTATAAAGATCCTGTCATTTGAATTGGCATCTTCTATCAGTTTGGAAACAAATCTTTCATAGGCTGTATCTATTGCGTGCGATAAGCGCGAAATATCAACACCGGACGAGCAGTTGTTGTTGAGCCTAGCGCGAAGAAGTTTGGTCATTGAATGGAAGTTCGCATTTGTTCTCCATGGCTGTTCATCTACAATCTCAAACTCTATTTCTCTTTCCCTTGGTCTTGAATGAAGAATAGAATCATCACCTTGACCACCTCCCTGTTGAGAAAAATCTTGTTTAGATCTGGAAGTGTTGTCTTGAGCGCAAGTTGAAGAGAAAGACGAAGACTGTGAAGAGTTACAAGTTGAACATGTATCGCAAGTTGAACATGAGCTTGAAGAAAGACGAAGACTGTGAAGAGTTGCAAGTTGAACATGAGCTTGAAGAGAAAGACGAAGACTGTGAAGAGTTGCAAGTTGAACATGTATCGCAAGTTGAACATGAGCTTGAAGAGAAAGACGAAGACTGTGAAGAGTTGCAAGTTGAACATGTATCGCAAGTTGAACATGAGCTTGAAGAGAAAGACGAAGACTGTGAAGAGTTGCAAGTTGAACATGTATCGCAAGTTGAACATGAGCTTGAAGTAGAAGACGATGAAGAGCGATGAGTTGATTGCGCTATATCTTGAGATGAGTGACCGACATCATATTGTTCATTGGAAGCACAAGAGTGTACAAGAGATGTAGAACCAGAACTGCTAGAATGGTTATCAGTATAATAAATAGCATCCGGTTGCTTCTGAATTGATTGAGAAAGGATTTGTCCTGTCGCTATTTCATTAATCACACCAGTAGCTGATAAATCTAACATACTAACCTCCTCTGCTTCTGTTTCACCTTCTATCCCTAAGTTGATACATATGTCATCATCGTCTTGATTTTCCATATACATATCTAGTTCTTCTTCATCGTTTTTAACATAGTAGTTTTTACATATCTCGTCGTCTTCATCACATTCCATACAAGCATCAAGTCCATGGTTTATCGAATCAGCGCAATTTTGGTTATCTGGAATCACAAATCTTCTGCAGATTTCATCGTATTCTTGCTCCATTTCCTCATTTAGAATTTGGAAGGCTCGTGTTAAGTCCATGTTAACTGGTGATAAAGAAAAGTGTTAATATTAGGAAAAAAAAAACTAACATGTAAAATCCCCCATAGACAATACATGTAAAATTCCCCATAGAGAATACATGCAAAATTCCCCATAGAGAATACATGGTAAATTTCTAAGTTAAAAACTAAGTCGCTTGAAAAAAAAGTTTCATTATAACTTTGCTAGCCTATATTAATCAGCGCAGTGAGTTGGACTTGCAGCCGAAAATTTTTTGAGATTGTTTATAAAAAAAGGCGGGAAAATTAAACCCATAGAACCTTAATGGTAACTTAGATAGAGAAAAATAAGAAAAAGAAAAGGGGGTGGAGACTTTTTTTACCTTTTGAATGTTGGTGTGGTTGCTATGGTTACGGGTTACTATGGTTACTGTTGTGTTGATTGTTAATTGTTAATTGTTAATTGTTGATTGTTGATTGTTGTTAATTGTTGATTCTGTTGATTGTTGATTGTTGATTGTTGTTAATTGTTGTTGATTGTTAATTGTTGTGATTGTGTTGATTGTGTTGATTGTGTTGATTGTGTTGATTGTTGATTCTGTTGATTGTTGATTGTTGTTGATTGTTAATTGTTGTGTTGATTGTTAATTGTTGTGTTGATTGTTAATTGTTGATTGTTGTGTTGTTGATTCTGTTGGTTCTGTTGATTCTGTTGTGATTGTTTTGAATGTTGAAAGTAAACTGAATATACTATAGTAAATAGCATGCAGTAAATGCTGAAGGATGATAAAGATGATTGTTTCTATGACTTCAGTACATTTCAATAGAAAAAGATTAACTCCCATTCACTTTCATTGCTTTCAATACATTTTACTGCTTTTCAATAGATTAGGTTTAAAAAAGATTAACTCTGAAAAGATTAATTTCGAGAAGATTAACTTTCTTAAAAAGATTATTTTTAAAAAGTTTATCTCTTCCAATTTTCTCTTTTTTCATTCTTCTAGTAAAGAGATTAACTTAAAACAGATTATAAGATGAAGATGATACTTCAGCTTCCACTGTACTAACAAGTGAGAGAGAGTCTTTTTGCTTTACTATGGGAGGGAGATAGGAAAGGGAGCTCTACGAGTGAGATGGAAGACAAGAGGTGGAGTTTAACGAGTGAGCATTTCTGAGTATAAAACCCAAGATCTTGAACAGTAAAGATTGTCAGTATTCATCTATCTCTTGCTCTTGCTCTTGCTCTTACTCTTACTCTCACTCTCTTACTCTTACTCTTACTCTCTTACTCTTACTCTCTTATACTCTCTCTCGCTCTCAATATGTCTTCTCTACCTCCATCACCCTCCAATCTTGCTTCCCTCATCATGTCTTCGGCTACCTTTGCCGACCTCTTTGGCCCGATAGCTCCTGCTGCCGCTCCAGTCTCTCCTTCACCACCACTAAGCCACCATTATGCTCCTTCGGTCGTGGCTCGATCCCTCGACGCCACTAGAAGGGCAGCCCTTGCAGACCCATACAGTCTGCAAGGGTCTGTTCCCTTGGCCGAGGTGATCAACCTCCTCAACTCTCTTCGTGTCTCAATTGATGAGAATGGGGATCCAGCTGCAGCCTCATCTTATCTGGTGGAAGCAGCGGATCAGATGATTGACTTTTATGGTCAGGATCCAACCTCAGCAGCTGAACCTGAACCCGAACCTGAACCCGAACCTGAACCAGAACCAGCATCCACGACCACCATCACCATTGACTCGACCATCACTCTTGACTCGACCATCACCCTTGACTCGACCATGACCGACCCCAACTACTCCACCATCACCGATCCCTCTGTCTCCATCACCCTTGACTCTATCTCCTCTACTTCCCTTGGCCCAATGTCATCCTTTTCCTCCATCTCCACCCATGAGAGTGACTGGTCCACAGTCTCTGATCACTCAGAGATTGGGATCGAGTCATCTCCATCATCATCATATTCACCGGCTTCACCTGTTCCCCTCCACTCCACTCCCATCAAGAAAACCCCAACCCGAACTCTCCCTATCATCCCTCAAGTTATTCACTTCTCCCCCTGTAAGAAGCGCGCACATAATGACTCTTTCGAGCTCATTCAGTGTCCCAAGCGTCTTCGAATTATAACTTTGCTTCCTTCAAATAAAAATTAAATTTGAAAATTAAAACTTTAATTGTCTTTTCTTTTTTCTTTTTTCGGGTTCTTAACTTACCTTAATTTGATTATAATCCTTTGGAACTTAATCACTTTTCTTTATTTTAACTTTTTCCATTGGCTTAACTTAATCTTGCACTTTTCTTTTAAAACTTAGCCTTTAGCTTTATTTAAGCTTTTTTCCTTCATTAACATTTGGTATTCACCTATACTTTCATTCATCACCCCTAACAACATTAAGCTCCTCCCTTTTTAACGTTTAGACACATCTTACTACTAATGATGAATTGTAATATAAAAAGTTAAAAATTGATTGTGTTCAACGATTTGTGCAAAGTTTAATTTAATTATCGTAGTTTTATTGGTGTGAATTGAATTTTTATTGATCAAACAATTAACCATTAATGTGAACAATTTAATCGTTGGGATATTAGATTGTTACCATAAATAGTCTTAAATCGGTCAACTGATTAGGTATCAAAAGTTATCTTTACTTGATTATCATTAATTGCGCGAATGATTAAGAAAGTGGTTGCAAACTCAAAGTCTTTGGCTGTACATCAGAAAATCAATTGTTCTGCCAATTTATCAGATTCGAGTTTTTTATTTAAACAATCATCCTAATTAATCACAATAAACAATTGTACGATTGTATAAATCGAAACAATTTATTTAAATGAGCGATTAGATCAATTTGTAATCTCTATCAGATGATTACAATAACAGTTAATTCAGTTTCATCAATCTTAATTACATTCCTATCGATGGTTACTAGTTGATGACTAAATCAAAATTCAATTCCTTAGGTAACTAAATAATGAGACTCAAGTGTTAAAAGGTTAGTTGATTCTGATTTGACACTAAAACACTGTAATTAAAGTCACAATTAATTAACTATCATCAAGTTTATACGAGTAATCAATGCATGTATATGAACATGATATTAGCTAACAATGTAAGATATTGAGACCAAGTTAAAGGATTAAGAGTTATTGATTAAGTCTAATTAGTACATTGTAATGATGATAATAATGCAATCGATTTTGAAATCTTTACATTCAAAGAAGCAGATTAACTAAATCAATTTTTCAATTTCTATTATGGTTTGATGATTGATGTATCTAAGGAAACAATCAATCAATTAAAATTGATTCAATTTATCATTTTATGCAAAAAGATTAAAATATAAATGAATATGAGTAAATAAAATTATGGAAGGCACAATCGACTTCAAATATTAAAAGAATTACAAGTTTTCATCAATCAAATGAAGATGAAAAGACCAGATAATATTCAGAATAAGATTGAACCTAATTATTGAACATTATGAACAAGACTACGAGGATTCTATGGGATATTTTTGTTTCCGAAAACTTAGCCCGAGGGAAGGAATAACTTTTGTACCGAACAGAGATTTAGGTCAAAAATGCTTCGTAATTTGACTCAGTTGAACGTCGATCGTTCGAAGTCTCTTGTTGATTGTCCATCCTTAAGATGACCTGAAGAGAATGACGATTCGTTAATCACAATCGAGTTACTCGGCTAATTTTAATTTGTTAATGACAATCACTCGACAAGGACATTATAAGGATATGATATTTTAACAATTGCAATCAATGATGTGATTAACTATTTATTCAGGTTAATTTAACTTTTTATGTTGATAAATAATTTACCTGATGAAATGACAACTTTACTTGTGTCAAGTTTCTGGTTAACCATTTTCACTAAACTTTTCTGTTTTCATTTGTTTACAAAGTTAATGAGCTAATCTAATTTTGTATCCAATTGATCAGTTAATCGATTTCATCAACGACTGAAACTTCATTCTGAGCCTTCGCAACCCTGTTAATTAATGATTAGCAATCAACGACTTTATTATTCTAAATCCGTTGATGATTGAGAATCTTCATGGTTGCTCTTTACTTACGTGCTATTATTAATAAATATTGTCAATACCTGGATTGCGATTCTAATCAATACTTTAATTCATTTGGAATTATGTTTGATTATTTTACTATTTGAAGTGAAAAAATTCAATTATCGATTAACGTGTTGATAATTACAAACAGAGTGAATCATCAAGGAGATTGAATTTAACATTGATTGTTAGCGTTGAAGGAAAATGATTCAATTTGATTATAAGATAACATTGATGCTTGAAATTGATTAATTTAATCAATTTTAATAGATTAATCTATCATTTTCTACAAACTCATTAATTATGGATGAATAGGAATCAATAAAATTGTCGTAGACACAATTGACTCCAAGTATCGAATTCATAAAAGTTTTTATTAATCAAATGGAGATGGACAGATCTTATAATATGATTAGTATGTTAAAGGAGATAATTAAAGTTTTTTATGCTAAATTGTTACAATTAGCGTACAAAATCTCAGGTTTACCTGGTGAAAGTGACAGTTTTGCCTGTACAACTGAAAACTTCAAACAATTAGAGAAAATTTCATATTTATTATTGAATACTCGACGAGGATATTCACAGAATTTAACTGAACCAATTCCGATTAAATTGAAAATTTGCAACAATTTGTTTCGTCTGATTACTGTCATATTGATTACTCGTATACTCATCGCCTTAAATACTAACGATTATCAAAATATTATCGCTGATCCAGTCATAGGAAAAAATCATCACGATGTATTCTTGTTTTGGTTGCATTAACGACCATTATGACCTTTTTACTTCGTGAATTTATATTAAATGCTGAAGAAAACGGAAGATACTTTTTAACGTTGAGTCGTATCAACGAACTGATCATCGGGCACAATTTACTATTTCTAAAATTGAATAGATCTCAGCTTGGATTTCACGAAAAAATATTGACATTTTATAGCCTTTTTAGCACTCGATTTTTTTAGATTTTTATTGATAGGTTTCTTAAGCGTTTCAGGCTATTTGGCTGCGGAATTTTATTTCAAGGTATTGGTGATCAGTCAACAATCAATTAATCAACTTTTCTAATTTAATTCTGTGTTTTAATTGTCAACAGACTCAAAAACTACATACTCATTTAATACGACTTTTGTATAATTCAAAGAGTGATCATGTAACTAGTTTTAAGGTAAAAACTTGTCAATCGATAATCGAAGGTCAATTGTTCTAATGTCCATTGTTAGTCTCTAGGTTTACTTGATCGTTTATTGCATCCATCAAACGGAGTTTCTGTCGGTGATCTGTTGGTAGTTAAGAAAGATTTCATTGTTTTCGTAAGTTTAAACTGATTGTTTGTGATTAAATCGATATTCATTTGAATTTTTGTTATTCCAATTTTTAAGTACATCCTGGAAAGCGCAAGTTTCATCATGCTGTTGACTTGTAACTTGCGATCAGTTACTGGAATCTAAGTAAGGATACAATCCCTTTCTCAGGTATCGCCTTTACATTGAACTGTTAGCGTCCATTTGTATTATCTTGGTTCATCACATATCAACTTGTAGGTTTATTGAAATCAATGAGATATTATCGATGTTCAGGCTTAAATCAATACTAAATTATACTGAAAAGTTTGAGTAAATCTGAAATTCATTTGATTATTTTACCGATATTGAAAGTTAATAATTCAATCATCGATCAACATAAACGTGTGGATACAAAGTAAATCATTAAGCTGTACGTATTGATAATTTAATTTAATTGTATTAGTAAGAATGATACTCGAATCATATATTTTTTCATATAAAATGATACGAATCAATGAATCTAAGTGTAGATACAATTGAATTGAGAAGCTAAAAGTCGATTCATATGATGTTGATTGTTAATCAAACTTAGTCTTCACCTGACAACATGGATAAATTTAGAAAGATGATTAAAATTGGTTCCAATAAATTGTTTCAATTATCACACCAAGTACTAGGTTTACCTGGTGAAAATGATGATATTACCTGTGCAATTAAATATTTTAAAGAGTTAGAGAAAATGTCATATTTACTTTTAATCACCCGTCGAGGGTATTCACAGAACTTTGCTCATCCAATTCCAACTAAACTGAAAGTTCTGACCAATTTATTTCGTTTGTTATCTGTAATATTAATTGCTCGCTTAATAGTTACCAGTAAAACGGCTGATTATCAAGCTATACTCGCCGATCCGGTAATTGGGATAAACGACCATGACCAATTGGTTTCTGTTACTGCAATTCTCATAACTCTGGGGTTCACAGTTCGTGAATTCATATTATATGCTGAAGAGAACGGAAAGTTCATTTTATCGTACAGTCGAATCAGCGAAATTATCAGCAATTCCGCTTCACAATCCAGACTATTGAGTGAATCTCAGATTCAATCGAACACAAAACTGTTGATATTATTCAGCAAAATGTTTACACGAGGAACGAAAATAGCAATATCGGTTGTATTGGGTCAAGTTTTAGTCAGAATTTTCAATCCGGAGCTTTTTTCATCTAGTATGTTGGTTGTTTCATCATTCTGGCTGATTATCGAAGCGCTGGTCGCCACAATCAATCTTTGCAGCGGAGTCATGGAGTTTCACAATCAATTCATTGTCCTTTTAATTTACTATTTAGACTTGAATTCATTGAATCATTTATGCAAATCGCATTTAACATTACCAAATGATTGTCAGCGTATGCGTTTCATTAATTATTCAACGATTAAATTTTTTAATGAATTGGATTTAGTTTATTTTGATATTAAGTATACTTTGCTCAGCTTGCTTATGTTAGGATCACTTTTGGGAACTTTCAACCTTTTTTTTGGACTGATTATTACCATCGTGTCGGTCGTATTTTCTAAAATTATAGCGTGTGGTGGTTTATTACTAATTTTTGCTGGGATTTCGGGTTATTTAGCAGCGGGATTTGTTTCCAAGGTAACAATGAGAAGCTTGACAATAAATATGAAAACTTAAATAATCGAGTTCTGAACCTCAATTGCTTATATTAATAGACTCAAGAGCTGCACACAAATATAGCGAGGCTTTTGTATACTTCAAGAATCGATGGTCTAGTTACTAATTTTAAGGTAAGAGCGTATCAATCGAAGGTCAATTATTTTAATGTCAATTGTTAGTCTCTAGGTTTACTTGATCGTTTATTGAATCCATCAAACGGAGTTTCTGTCGGTGATCTGTTGGTAGTTAAGAAAGATTTCATTGTTTTCGTAAGTGTAAACTGATTGTTTGTGATTAAATCGATATTCATTTGAATTTTTGTTATTCCAATTTTTAAGTACATCCTGAAAAGCGCAAGTTTCGTCATGTTGTTAACTTGTAACTTTCGATCTGTTGTAGAACCTTAGCGTATTGTTTATCATTTACTCGTTTATCTCCAATTACGTGTGTGTCATATTCATGAGATTTAAGATCGAAGAAAAACTAATCGAACCAATTTTCTGATCAAATAATTCTATTCGAATTGGTTATTACTCGTATTTAGATGGCATCATGCTTGCCTCTGTGTGTTAATTGTTATCATTGTAACTGAGCAAATTCAAAAATTATGATTAAATAAAAATGTTTTAGTTTGGCTATCAATCAATTTCATCGATACAATTTAATCATCAAAACATCTTTGATCATTAATAATATGATTTAATTTCCTTGAATAACAAATCAATGATCAATAATCAATTTGTATTAAAATTAGGCAACAATAAGGAATCAAATACAGTCTATTGTCGATGGCTCGAAGTGACAAATGAAAACGTTGGAGTTGATGTTGATGTTTGCACAGGTACCGATGTTAAAGTTGGAGCTAAAGTTGATACACAAGTCGATGTCAGCGTCGGTATCGAGGTTTGGGTTGATATCGACGATACTGAGACTGGTGTTAATAATGGTATGGTTGGTGCTAATGTAGATGACAGTTGAGTTGTTTGCTGTTGAGGTTGTTGTGATAATGTTGATTGTTGAGGTGATGTTGTGTTTAAAATATTTGATGAGTTTGTTTCAAATTGAGATTCACCAGTTTTGGGTACTGAACCAAGGGCGGATTTGTTTGCTTTGGCACTGAGCTGTGGTTTACCTGATAGATTTGTGACATTTGTGACATTATTAATTCTAGAAAAGTTTCCAATTGTAGTTGAAATGGAAGGAGTTTGTGTTATTGATGAAGGAGAAGGTGAAGATGAACAAGATTTCCTTTGAGTTTTATTTAAAATTCTTTTCGCTTTTGCTGCAGCTACTTGAACTTCATGAAGTCGCTCGAACTCCTCTTCAGTTCGATTTCGGTGAAGATAAATCCAAACTTTACGATTAACATCATATTTAACACATGGATCTTTCTCATAATGTAACCTATCCAAAGCTCCACTTACAATTGCATTAACTTGCTGCTCGGAAACAGTAGGCAATAAATATTGAGAGTCTTTCAACAGTTCACAAATATCGGCTCGAGTACCTTCACCATTGGGCAGTCGAGCTGCAGCATCTCTAACTAGACTTAGAAGTGTAACAAAAGGAGGTCTATCTTTCGTTAATAATGAATGTTCACGCGCTTTATTGGGACTAGCAGCGTGAGGTGCAGTTCCTCCGACCCCACAACCTTTGACTGGTCCAACGACACTAGTATAAGCATTAATAGTATCGAGTGACCGAAAATGAGTGAGTATCTCACGAACCTTAAGTTTTAGACCCATGTTTGATCAATGACGTTTAAAACTTTATTCTAGGACCTACCATTCTTAAGATACTCACTCATTTTCGGTCACCCGATATAAACCATGAAAAATTACATAGAGATAAAATGATTGCTAAGAGTCAGAGAAATAAACATTGAAGAAAAAATTAGTAGGACAATTACTTTATTGCGTAATTTCAATCGAATATTAATAAGCTTATAATTGAGTATAGAATAGACAAAGGAATACTATGTATTCATTTCAGAATTGAGTTCAGACGTCAATTTTATTGTCCCTAACCATTAGGACTTATCAGGGGCTAACAATCAATCATATTGATACGATCCATCCAGGGCTCTCTATGATCATTAACTTAATTTCTTTAAAATATCAAATCAATGTTCAATAATCAATTTGTATTAGGATTGTGCTACAATAAATCCAATTTAGTCTATAAATCCTGATTTAATATTTTCTTATTTAAAGATAGTTTAATTCCTCGATTTCTTCATCACTTACATTACATCTAAAATTGATGAAAATTTCTACTCCACGACCATGAGTTTCAATCATTTGAGAAGATTGAGAAGTTACCTGGTGACCTTTTACCTTTATGTTAAGTCTTTATTCAATCCACCAGAAAATGTGACTGATGAGACAATCAGATTGCTCGATCAACTTGATTGGTTTTCATTTGTATTTCTTAGTTCTCGACGAGGATTCTCACAGAAACTTGACCAACCGATATCATTCAAAACTCAATTGTTTCACAATTTATTTCGATTAATTTATTGTGTCGTTTTATTGAGAATCGTTAGCTTAATATTCATCAAAGATCATTTCTATCGGATGATTGCTGGTGATCTAAATATTGAGAATCACGATTATGTTTTATTTTTCTTGGCACTTTGGTTGACAATTTTACTTATACTTCGAGAATATGTACTTTATATTGAAGAACGAGGTGCTTACGTTTTACTTAAACGATATATCGTCATGCAAATAAATGGATTCTCAGTTGATCATTTGAGTTTCACGCAATCGAAAGTGACCATTAACAAATTCCGATTCTATTTGACAATGAAAATGTATACAGGACTGGTCAAATTCGCACATACAATCGTACCTATAGTTATCGTTCTTATTAGACTGAATGATCCTTCAACATTTTCGAGTTCACTTTCGCTCATTTCATCTTGTTTTTGGTGTTTTGCTGAGATTATAACGGTAACCATAATCGTATGTGGATTAGCAGTTAATGGAATAAATTTACTTATCATTGTTGTCACTAATTACTTTGATCTTATGAGCTTGATTAGATTGTGCTCATCATATTCCAAACATGGTGGGCAATTAAGTCGTGATTTCATGATTAAAACTCTAACCAAGCGAGCAACCAAATTTTCTAATGAATTTGTTAAACTGATCAGCCAATTCAGATACTGTACATTATTATTCATGATTTTCTGTGCATTTCTTTCTGATTTATTCATAATCATGAGCTTAATCATACCGATAATTTCAGATTCATTCTCTTATTTTCTTACAATCGATGCGTTTATTATGATGACAAACGTTAGTACGATTATGTTTTTAGCTGCAGATTTTCATTCAAAGGTAAATTCGAGAGATAACAAAAGAAATATTCAATAACTGACCTTTAGTTATCTAATTTAGGCCCAAAATCTTCATTTCGTTTTGACAAAACTTTTGATTCGCTCGAAAACTCGTATTGATACGAGTTTCAAGGTAAGACAACTAAGTGAATTAAGATTAATTTTGATAATTTACTATTATTGATTGAATTGGTTAGACGATGGTGCTACTTGATCGTCTCATGTACCCTGATATTTGTGTTGTTGTCGGTGATTGGTTCATATTTGAAAAACAAACCACAATTTTTGTGAGTAAATTTATGTTCAGAGTTCCTTGAATAGATTCATTAGAATATCTTTCTGTCTCGATTAAAGTTTATCCTCGAAAACGCAAGCATGATTATGCTCTTGGTCGTAAATCTCAATTCAGTTATGGCGAGGCAAGTAACAATTTGAATTGTCATTTCTATCACTCTCAAACTTTATTCAATTTTGCGAAACCCGAATTTGAACTCATGTATATTTTAAATTACATGTATTTATTTAATTTCAATGTAATATTTTCGAGAACAATAAATAACCAGAATATCAGAATTGAACCGCGTTTCTCAAATTCTGTATTCTGTATATTAAGTATATTTATGTGTTGCCTGTTTGGCTTGAAATGTAATAGTTAAAAGATGATATGAATTGTGACCATCATTTGATTGAAATGATGCTTATGTTATAATGTTACTGCTATTTCAATAACAATTAGTGTTGCCAGATAATTGTAATAGTGACATTGCCAATTTTCAATTGATTCGAGAGATATAAGGAACAGTGGAAACTTTTCAAGATTCGTGAAAGTTGATTAAAAAAATGATTTTACTCCATATTAACAATGATTAACATAATTTAAGGTTCACTTTCAAGGTACTTTTTTCGTTGCTCAGCTTTGCGTTGCAAACAATTAAGGTAATCAGGATTTGGATCCCATTGACATTTTTGACCCAATTTTGAACGCTTTCTTTGAAGACTCTTCGTCTGATTAGGATTAGGTTTAGGATTAAAAGGATTATAACTATTGAAGGTTACATCATTAGGTCCTGGTGGATTATTAATCACAGTCGAACCTGTAACTGGCTTTACATCGGGTATCGTTGATAATGGTGTGCATGTTGAGTAATCAGCTTGACAATCAAACTCGATTTCCCATTTAGTGTCCCACTGACAGCTACTAGATCGACGACGATTATTATCAAAAGTTAATCCATAACCATGATTAGCCGAATTTCTTTCATCGTAATAACCGAAAGGTGAATAAGGCTCAGCATCGATCACTTTGCAACCACAAGCTCGAGCAAAGTTACGACGAAATCCTTTCTTTTGTCGAACCTTCAGATGAGACCATTGAGCGATGAAATTACAAAGAGAAACGAAAGGTTTACCATCAACTATACGACCTAAAGATTGAAGAAAATAGAAAGAAATTAATTAACAACAATAATTAGATTAGAATATCAGTTTAGATTATTCGAAATGTTTATCACTATTAAAATCATTTCAACAGTGAATTGTCAAGCAATCAACATTTCCTTGTGATAGCAATTAAAATAAACTTGGTTAATAATCGTGAAATTGGCAAATTATCAATTCCTTTATCAAGTGATTAACTCAATTGTAAATTCATAAGCTAAAATCAAAAATCTTCAATTTGATATGGTAAATGCTTAATCAAAGTCAATTAAACTGATCATTGGTTTAATATATGAAACAATTTAAACAATTTAAATCAACTCATCATTAATGATAAAAGGATATTATAAATGATGACACAATCAGATTTAATTATTATCAAGTTAATCATTCAACTAAAATCCTATCAGGTTGACATAAAATGTTAAATCAACTCCAAGTTTCACTAATTGTGTTCACAAATTGTTACAACCTACGTTTTTTTAATTCAGTTCGCATTGAACAACAAATAGTAACAATGACATCAGTTGACTGAACCAATCAATCTCATGTTCAGCTGAACATTAAGTTATCATGAAATTCATATTCTTCATGTGAATCTTATAGAGTAAAAAATATTAATAGTAACATGATTAATGGGAAATAATCGTGTTTTAAATTTCATCTCATTTGTAACAATTAACAACACTTGAAACGAAATATAAATCATCAACTATTAATAAATTGCTCAGTGAAAAACTTTACAATTAGTTGTTTTAATTTGTTGGATTGAGATTCGTTTACTATTATCTTGAAAATGTTAAGAATTTAGTTGATTTAGTTTATAAACAATTAGTTGATAATAATTTACTCAGATTAATATCACAATGTAATCAACCCAACATCGATAATGGTTAGTTAATTGCGATCATATTACAATTTTTATTAGTTAATTGTCAATTGATGAGGGGTTAGAATGAGGAAAATTGTTTGATCAAGATTGATTACATTAATTATGATTAGTTGATTGCTCAAAATGATTTATAAACATTTGATATTTGAACTTTGCATTAAATTAATCATTTATTACGATTTAGTATTATTGTTACGGTTAATTGTGATTAGAAGTGATTTTGATGACAATTTATTAATTGTGTTGATACTTGTGTTCATTTGATCTGAAGATGATTAAGTAAATATTAATACACAACGTTAACTATTTGGGTAACACCAGAAGCAATTTATTAATATAATTTACAATTTATTTCAAATGTAAACTAATAAATCATCAGGATTAAAGTTAATTGCTTGATTTATTCAGTTTTAAATACGAAAAAATCAAGATTAAATTGTTAAGATTGTTGATATTTGAAGAAAAATCATCATAATTAAATTTGATTGATCCATTGAAATCATAGATATAATCAAGTAGAATCACTAATTGTCATAAACTAATCAGATAACATCATTTAGAAATTTATGTCATGAGTTAATTTAATTGCGATAATCAAGAATCAAAATGTCTCCTTTCTCGTCAAGAAAGTAATGATTTGTTAATTGTTTGGTTCAATCAAATTCTCGAGTAAACGAAAATCTTAATTTAATAGCAATCAAGTTAAATTATTTCTTAAACGTATATTATTACATAAACTCTGTGATCAACTAATTGTTGATTAGATGAAAATATGATTACAATTTAAGAATTTAATTCAATTGTAAATTGATATTTCATATATTATCTTTATTGTAATTGAAAAACTTAGTTGATTGTTGTTGGAAATTTAATTTCTTACATTTATTATTGTAACATATCAAGACTCATGTTATGATTCTTGTCTAATTAGTTAATTAGTGAGTTAATTAGCTGATTTATATTAGTAATTTTCATGTGAGTTGGAAGCTATTTCAGTATTAAGTCTAGCACATCAAGGATCAGTTTAAAGTGATAATTGTGATCAATTTGAAGCAATTAAGGATTAAGAGTTACTGATAATCAGATAGATTAAAAAATCACTTAATTTTCAATTAAAACTAAAAGTTCAGGTAATCAAGACTAATCAGAATAGTGGTTTTGTAATAACTAAATTAAGTCGATAATTTAAATTACTTAGAAATATTTTTTAACTCGATCAACTAAATTAAGTTAATTGCTGGGCGAGTAAACATTATCAAAAAAAAGTGAATTTTTTGATTAAGATGATTTTCAAGGTTGGTGATAATACTAATTGCTACTGATTGATTAACTTAATTGACCAAAACTAGAAGATGGAAAAACATGTTTCAAGGCAATTTAATTAACTAATCAACCTTGAACATAATCAAAGTAAAGTTAAATTGCTTGTCAAAGGTTGAACAATTAGTTAAATTTTTGATTATCAACAATTATTGACAATCAATTTATTTAATTGGTCAATTTAAGGTCAAAGTTGAAAGTCTATTAGTGGTAACAATTAGCAATTAATTGATTGTAAAGAAAACCGTTAAACAATCAATTAAGAAACTTATTGGCTAATCATCACTTATCATTAATGAATTATCATGATAATCAGAAAATATTATTAAATTGTAAATATTGATTATCTAGTATAAAAGTTAATTGTTACCTTGACATTTAAGATTTGATAACATTCAATTGATCAACTGTCAGAATCGAGACAAATCTAATGTTGTGAAAATCTTGATTATAATTACAATTATCTTAATTATCAACAAGTTGTCGATTGTATTTCTCAAGAAAAAAGCAATTAATCAGATTTTTACCTAAAGTATAATAATTAAAGGGGAAAATATGAAATTAGGTTGATATGATTCATATATTCAATGGCGTAATCATTAAGTAATGATAGTTTGCTGATTAACATAACAATTAACATTTCGATGATTTCATCTCAAACAAAACAATTTAACTGAAACTATTGGTGAGATAATTTAATTGTTTAGTCTTACCTGTCATTAGATATGTAACGTTTGGCGTAAATGTTGGTGCACATGAAGACAATTCTGTCCCTGTGTATATGAATCCTTTTCGAACTGCGGTTTTATCGATTCCTTTGAATATTTTGTTCACTTTTACTGGATATTTTAAGTAACCAGTTTGACCATCAGACTGACCATTAGTTAAGCGTTTGGGATCACCTTGAATCAAAAGGGTAACAACAAAGTCCGATGTGCAGAAATGCTCTTGAGGATGAGAGTAGAAACAAGAACAGGCGATTGATGATGATGGAAGTAAATAGAAACACCAAATAACCGCAACAATTAAGTAGAGAGGGTTAATCATGTTGATTGTGGGAGTTGATGATTGTTGATGATTGGCCATTTTTCTGTCACTCAATAGATTGATTAATTTAATTGTTCAAATTAACTGGTTGTATGGGGAAGAGAAAAGGAGAAAGAGAGAGAGAGAGAATATTAATTTTCCAGGATTCACAGTAAATCAAAGTGAGAAAATCAATTGATTCTGATTGTCTGTGGATAATTAACTTCTGTATTCATGTCTATTCATTTGTTGATTGTTTGGCAATAACAACACTTAATAGTATTAATAGAAAAAATTAACAGTTAAAAGATGATATAAATTGTGATTGAAATGATGATGATAATGTTTATGTTTCTATGTAATATTATCACTGTTGATATGATATATCAACATATGAAATCTAAAGGTAATAAAGGCTTAAAGGATTTCCTTTAATTAGTGTTTACCAGATGAAAATAATCATTTCAATTAAGGTAGCAAGTTTTACTCTCATGATTTGATACTGATGGTGGGTTAATAGGTAAGTGGGAACGGAATAATCAATTGGATTTACCTGTTTTTGTTTTCGTTGAATTAATGATGAGATGAGAAAAAGGAAATGAAGAGGAAAAAAATCAATGAGAATCAATGAAGAAACCGATTCACTTATATTGACCAATCCATAGTAATTGTTGATGATTCAATTAGCAGAGAAAAGGAGATTGTGATTATGGTGATTGTCACTATTGAAACATTGAAACAAGAAAACAATTCAAGATGTGATTGTGATTTAGAAACGTTTTGTTTACAATGATAAATGACGATCAGAATTGCCGGTGAAGAAACTGAACAGAAAGAAGTGTTTAGCAACAAACGAATGGTGAGAGAGGTGTGAGAGAGAGAGAGAGGGAAATACTCTTGACGATGATGATGATGATAAATAACGAAAGAACAGAAGAAAGAGAAGAGAAAATAAAGAAGATGATGATTCGGGTGAGTGATGTTAGAAGGTTGAGTTTGGAAGATGAGTGAGAATGAGAAGAAGATTGTTGATCAGAGCTTAGATTATATACTTACATCAGCTTTTTAAGAATTTGTTGTTGTTGTTCTGGAAGAAGATGATCAGTTGATTGTTTTAAAAGATTAAACATCCAAAACAAGAGAATCAAGAAAATGAATGTTCAATTAATCTTGTTCACACAATAGAAATTAATTTTCTTGTTTACATGTTACATAAACAAATGGAACAATTTGATTCTTGTCCCTGGTGAATAAAAGAGTAACCAATAGATAAGATTAACCGATTTATTGGTTGTTCGGTTTAACTTTTGACAGTTGGATTAGAGTTGATTATTGATTAATATGTGAGGCAACGAAATGTGAAGAGAAGTGAGAATCTTATTAACACCTAATTATCGGCAAGTTGATTAATTAGAATGATTCCTTTTTCGGTATCGATTTTATCTCGCATTTCTTTTCTCCTCAATGTTTGTGTAATTAATTGTGGATTAGGTGTAATTGTGTGTATACAAAACTCTTGATGATGATTAACTCTCGAAATGGGAAAATTTGTCTTCAAATAGATTAACAAATTGGTAATGTTCAATATCTAGTTGATGGTTGTATCTCCTCTCTCTCACTCGGTGTCTTAATTTGAAGATAGAGAGAGAGAGAGAGAGAGAGAGAGAGAGAGAGAGAGAGAGAGATCTTAAATATGTTGATACAATTTACTACGAAACCGAAGGTTAATTATATTACATGATTGTGTAGTTATTTGCTCTTTTCAACAGGAAGATCATGAGTATCATGTTTACAAGATCCTTCATCAGGAGTTAATTTAACCATTTAACTTTTAGAAATTGATTGAAGCTTCTGATTCGCCTTTTCCCCATGTGATTGGTATAATAATAATGATGATAATTCCTGAAGATAATGAGTTGAAAGATGTTCCATGAAAAAGAGAGATGAGAGAAGAAGAAGATAAGTTCAATATGCCAATCAACGTCGAAATTCAATTAAATTTGAATACAAGAATTTTTGAGAAGAAAATAAATTGACATATTCTATTTTTTTCCTTCCTTTTTCCTTGGTCTTTTGCCTATTGGATTCATTGGATTCCCATTCTCTTGGTCGGTTTGTTTATTATCCTGATTGTCAACAGTTAACAAATGCACCACGATTTCCATGTGTAATTAAAATAGGCCACGCTCATTGTGGTCAGGGTAAGATGAAGATTGAGAATCCATCAGAATTTCAAGATATCGTCTCGATAGTGGCTTGTGCGAAGACCTTTGTCACCAGCGAACCTTTCATAGACTCCAAATGTGATATTCACATTCAAAAGATTGGTGGCAATTACAAGGCTTTCATGTAAGTTGATTTTCTTGTCATCAGATTTTCATTCAATTGACCATGATAATTGAGGATCCACTTGTTGTTCAAACATCTTCATCTTGCTTTTAATTAAAACAATTTCTGATCCTCATTCCACTTCCTGATTTTTGTTGATGGCCCAAGTTAACCAAATCAAGAGCACTTTGTCCGGGACACTGAGTCTTTAGTTTCTGTAACGAATCCTTTAACATGGTCTTCAGGGTTGACAAAATTTGTCCTTCTTCCCAACAGCTTCTTGTTTGTCAAAATTGTTCCAAAATTAGTTGAATTAACTCTCGGCCTCTTAATTGGTCTTTTTCTTTTTGATTCCAATATGTTTATCTTTACATCTTGGTGACCTCTCGACTCTTATTCGGGTTGGTGGTGTTGATTTTGGAAAATCATTTCAGGCGAAAGTCCATATCGGGCAACTGGAAGGCTAATGTTGGATCATCCATGTTGGAACAATGTCCTGTCACCGAAAGGTACAAAAAATGGATCGATGAAGTGTCCGAGGTTTTCAATGGACTGGACATTGTCACAGTTGAAGCGGTTCTGGCCAAAGATGGACAAGAATACATTTATGAGGTGACTGGTTCTCAGATGATTCTGATGGGGGAAACACAGGAAGAGGATCGACGAATCATATCAGAATTAGTTACCAGTAAAATGCAACATTTTTGTGGTCGACCTGTAATCACGTAAGTTAATTAAAAACAAAAGATTCTATTAATAATTGTAAACATAAATTATGTTACATAATCTTTTAAGAAAATTTAAAATTTAGAATTTAAAATTAAATAAAGTTTCGAAGGTGTCACCACCTCTTGGCAGAATAATTAGATGCAGAAAAATTCGTTTAAAATTTAGATTTGTTTTGTTTCACTCGACCAGTTAATTTGATTGTTTCGTTTATAATTAGTGTTTAAATTGTTGCCTATTTCTCAAATTTTTTCTTTGTATCTTGTTAATTGTTCATCTCTCGAGAATCCATGGGTTGTAAGTATGAAGTGATTGGGTTTCAGTTTTGTAGGAATCGGAAAATTTTTCACTTGTGACAATAAACCGAGACTATAAAAGGGTAATGATTGATTGATTTAATTACTTTAATGACCATTGATTTGATTGAGCATAAATTAAGATCACTGATTCACCTTTTTAATTGTATTCAGTTTCGAGCCGATGTTTTTATGCATGAAAAATAAACAAGATTTTCTTGGATTTTTCTTGCAAATTTAAGCTTTTTTTATCCGATTCTCCACAATTACTACATTTAATTAGTCGTTTATTTAATTAGCCGAATCTTTTTCTATGCCAGTTAATTCATTACAATAGTAATAATAATATCGGGTAATTGTGCAAATATAATTACTGTTGTGTAATCTCAAGAAATCAAGGTAACTCACTCTTAAGAAATCCTCTTGAAGCAACAGTCTTTATGGTTCTTATGATGAGTTGGTCATCATCTGGATTCAATTTAACCATCTAAACATAAACCGAGAAGATAAATTGATTATTTAAATTCTCTTAACTGTTGATGAACCAAATTCCATATAAATTTCAATAAGATACTATATGCATTCATACTGAAAGAACTCTAATGTTAATTGGTTGAGTTTAATTTTTCTTTGCTCTTTTTCCCCTAATATTTAGTAAACAATTATCTCGATCAAGTATAACAACATCATCGACTACTGGATATTCATCAGATGATCCAAATGCTGGACCGACTTATGGACATCGACCAAATCAAAACACGGCAACCGGAGCTCCTAGAAGAGGATCACAAACCTCAATTGGATCAGCAAGTGATCTTGGAAACGCTGGATCATCAACCGCCGGAGGCTCTTCGATAGTTAATGAGTCGAGTGGTCCAACTTCAAGTCTTGGACAAACAACCCAGCAGATAAAAGGCCTTTTCCGTCGAGCGTCGATCTCAACTGACGATAGTAATCAACCAACGGGAACTAAATCAGAAGATCCTGATGATACAATGAAGAATTTACGAAAAACTTTTGCTGGAATTTTCGGTGACATGTAACGAAAAAGTGAATCTCAATTGATTTTCACCGATTCAATTTCTCTATCGTTTTGATCTCGACTCCCGTTTTCTTTGGTTTTCCATGTTGATGCTGATTTTTCATACTCTTCTGTTCATGGGTTGTTGCTGTTTCAACTGTCCATCAATCTCCTTGCCCCTGCCCCCGAATACCATGTTTCACGGAATTTCTATCTCATGAAAATTTCCTGAACTGATTAGTTGAACAAAAAAGTTTTCCAAATCAAAAGTAGTTGAAATAATTTCGTTTGAAACAAAATTGCAGTTGAACTTGAAGTTCATACACGTTGACCCTTTCGCTTCACTGATCTCCATTTAAAGGAATAGCTGTTAACTAATTTAGAGTGAATTTATATAACTGTAAACAAAAGTAATATAATCAGTACCAGATTAATGAATTAATATTCATCTACACTCACATACCCATTTCCAAGCGGAAGTCGGATTGTCACATGAAAGATTTTCGCCCGTTTCTCAAACGCGAATCAAGCCTTTACCTGTTACCATTATGACAATTTAAATTTAGTGTTTTAATCCGGTTGTAAATTGTTTAATCCTCTTCTCCTGATCGATGGTGATGTTTACCTTTCCATTTGATTGATTCCAACAAAGCAGACACTTGAATCAATGGATAATTGGATTAAATGAGTTGATAATTAGAAACATTTTTTCCTCTGTTAACACTTAATGATGGTTGTGTGTTGATTTCTTATCAAATCAATAAAGAGAAATGGTTTAATTATCACAATTAGGAGGATGAAGAGTAACAAAAAGTACATAGAGCCAATCGTTTCAATCTTATAATTTAACTTTCTTTTCCTGCCGAGTCTTAACTACCAAATAATCATCTGATTGTGATGATTTACCTCAATAATTTACCAATTTAAAAGGATCACCTAATGTTTTGAATCAGTTAATCTTAATCCTGTTGTGTCCACTGGTGAACCTTTTGGTCAGTTTATGCATTTATAACGAATGGACTTTAAATCAATATTTATGATCTCGCATAAGTCAATGGCTCAATTAAGTTCCAATCAAATCATCCTAATTATTAATCAATCAACAGTATCACCATTTTCAACTGATTAACAATCAATTATCAATTCACTTGAAACTTGTTGATTATGGTTTCAATTAGGTTCTCACACCTAATGTAACAATTTCGTTCCTCAGGATAACAATCTAGTCTCTTAAATCCACTACAATTAATTTATGTTGACAATCTAATGATCAAAAAAAAAAAGATTGATTATAATAATTGGATGAAAGAAACAACTAAATTCAAAAGGATCGAAGCAATTAACTAATTGTTGTGTCAAGAGTATAAACAAAGAAATGCAATTACTGTAAATGAAAGAAATAAGAAAGATTAATCAATTTCTTAACTAAATTGTATTAATAGATCATCTTAATTTTCAGACTAATTATCAATCTCATGTCAATTGTGATTGAATTAATTTAGTAATCAACTTCCTCTCTTTCTCTCTCTCTCCTATTTGTTTTTGATAATCAACAATCAAATAACTAAATTGCTTCATCCTACTAGTTAATTGTTAATTCTCAATTTTTCGTTAACTCAATCCCATATCATCACAATCCAAATTAATTTCCAACTAACCTTCACCCAATTAGACTAATTAAAAAAGGTCCTTGACAAATTGTAAAAGACCAATTAAAGTAATTAACTAATTACAACATAGAAATTGAAAAAAAAACTGGAAAAATATCAATATTGTTAAATTGTTGTTTTTGGTTGATAAAATGCTTATCTGTGTTCATGTTTGATTAATATTAACAATTAAATAATATGTTGAGATATTAAATTGAAAGCCAATAATCAAAATTGATTATATCAAATAAATGATTAATTTGGTTTAAAACAAATGATTTAAGCAATAAAATTAGGATTTCCTTTGAAATTAAAACTGTGTCCATGTTTTTTTTATTGTACTTGGATAAAATTAATTAAGTTAACCAGTAATCATCTAAATTGCTGACGATAATCACTAATCATTTTCAAATGAAAATTTACAATTGAATTTAGTTGCATTGGAAAACAAGAGATGGCAGTGTAATCACTTTAATTTGGTTGAAAAAGTTTAAATTAACTTTCAATTGATTGTTGTCTCTATCATGAAATTGATTGTTGTTAGAAATTCATTGAGTAATCAATTAATTAAACCATTACAACAGTAGAACTTGTAATTAAAACAAATAACGTTAGTAAATTAAATTAACGAGAAAAGTTTGCAACTATTGAAAAACAGCTGAATAGACAATTAACACTTAAGCAAACCGAAAGGAAAGTTGATTGATTTAAGTGAATTAACTGAACAATTAACAGGGTAAACTTTTACTACCTCGGAATCGGAAGAAGATCAGTTATCATATGAGGCCTTAGAACGAGATGAAAAGTAACCATTTTCTTTTTCGTCGATTGAAATTATTTCAAGAATATGAAATTCTAGTTGGAAAAACATGGTAACCTAATTCACCGTGGAAAGAAAAGAAGATGAAAATGAGAATGAAGACAAAAAAGACAGAGAAAAGCGAAAGAGAGTAAATTTAGCTACAGGGTGAATCTAATGTTCGTCAGTTCAATTCCGAAGGAAATTCATTTGATCAGGCGTACAGATTATTATATGAGTTCTTATTGTTATTTGAATGCGCATGGAGATGATGATAAACAGACAGAGAAAATGAAAGAGAAAGATGATGATGATGATGATGATGGAGATAAAGTTCTGTAAGATGAAAGAGAGAAAGAAAGAGAAATTTTTTGTTACCTTCTCTTTCTCGACTAATAAACGAATATTTTTTACTCATTCTTACTCCCACTTCGATTCCTGTGGGTTACCCTGTATTCAGTTATCATCATCTCCCTGAAAATGACTCACTCGTCATCTTCATCATCACCAATTGAGTTAACAGTTTTCATATGGAACAGAATCATTGGAAACCGAAAGAAAAACAAAAACAAACAATTATGTTGATAATCAGTTGATTGTCTTTTTTTGATCAACAATTAAACTCGTTGCAAAATGTTAACTATTGTTGTCAATTGTTTCCTTTTAAATTTTGTTCACTGACAACAATTAACTTTGATTGTTAATCAATTTTCTAACATGTTACTTTTTTCCCCGAATGTTATTTGCTGATTTGCTTTTTTTCGTTGATTGTGATTTCTGTTAATTGTGATAGTTAATTGAATTAACTTACTAATTGTGATTATTTCATTTTCTTTTCTAGTGCCTAATTATTATTCTAAATTTTTAATCAGTGTAATTAACTTATTGTGATATTAATTGGAGATCATCGTAATTGATTAGTTTTATTGGTTATTTTCTTTTTAATTGTTATCGTATTCATTTCTATTAATGATGCTACAATTAAAAGTTAATTTGTGTTTACAGTTAAAGTGAATGTGAATCGATCTAAACAATTATGTTTAAATTGTGACTTGTATTCAATTCAATTGGATTAATTTGATGTTCCAATCATATTTTTCTCCAGTTAATTGTGAACATTTTTTTGTGCTTTTCAATTTGAATCATTGAGCAATTTGAGTTAATTATTAATAAGTTTTTCCAATGGATTGTAATTGACAATTCTCTGATATGAGAGATTAAATTTTGAATCAGAATTAATTGTAATTCTATCAGAAAAAAATGTCATATGCTCTTAGAGCTGGAACCAGTGATAGATCAACTGATTTAGCAGCGGATCCAGGGTCAGTTGGTGTTGGTCAAACATCAATCGGACTTTCAATCGAGGCCGGTTTTCAATCGGCTCATCATTCACCTCTTCACAATGGACTGGCCACCGGAGTTTATCATCGTCCATCCCGATCCATAGGAGGACCAATGGTCAACAATTGTTTCAACATTAATCCGAAACAGTCAAAATCCATATTACCAACATCAACACCGATCGTAAATGGTTCAACAACAATCGGTTTAATTAGTCCAGAATCTTCATCGGTGATCAAATCTCGAGCACTTAATCGTCGAGTTTTATTAAATGTCGGTGGTATTAAGCACGAAGTGTTATGGAGAACCTTGGAGCGGCTTCCACATACTCGATTAGGTCGACTTCGTGAGTGTACAAACCACGAATCCATCATGGAGCTTTGTGACGATTATAACCTAATCGATAATGAATATTTCTTTGATCGACATCCTCGTTCTTTCTCAGCTGTTCTTAACTTCTATCGAACCGGTAAACTGCATCTCATCGAAGAAATGTGTGTCATGGCCTTTAGCGAGGATCTCGATTATTGGGGTGTTGATGAACTTTATTTGGAATCATGTTGTCAGTATAAATATCACCAAAGAAAGGAACATGTTTATGAAGAGATGAGGAAAGAAGCTGAATCTCTGAGGCAAAGAGATGAGGAACATTTTGGAAATGGTAAATTAGCTAAATATCAAAAATTCTTCTGGGACATTATGGAGAAACCGCAATCATCCATTAGTTCAAGGGTAAGATGATTAATCCAAACAATTAACGTCCAAATTGAACATTTGGCGCCAATTGAATAGAGAGAAACAAAAATTATATTCTATTGACGAACCTGTTGACATGTTACAACAGAATTCAAATAGACTTTTACATATCAAGGTTAGAATTTGGAACTTTTTCTTCTTAGAAAAGTTCTACTTCGTCGACTCATAACAGTTAAGAAAATGAAAATGATTAATTTTGTTTGTCGGTCGAATATTCAAATTTCTCTAATGAATTTGATTGTGACGATTTGTTGATGAAGAGAAATCAGTTCGAGAATATCAAATATTAAAGAGAAAATATTTTCTCTTCCTTGGAAATTTTTCCCTCAATCTTTTGCTCTTTTTTGCCTCTTTTTTAAATATTTTCATCTTCTTCCTCATCACCATCATCATCATCATCGCCATCAAAAGCATCTTTTTTACATGATGATGATAAACACAGTTTGGCATCTCAATGTTAACCAATTGCCAGAGGAAATGGTGATAATGTTGCTGGGGTTTCCTTTTCATCCTCATCTTCATCCTCTAAGAGATGCTAAATTTAAGGACCTCAACGATTCTTTAAATAGATTAGCATATTTTTTAGTCTAATCCAGTTAAGTTAATTGTAGACACTCAGCAAACAACAACAACAACAACATTAAATACTTAATTCATAACAATTTAAATTAACAGTAAACACATTTGTTGATCATGATCAACAATGATAGACGATACATTGAATCAGGTTTGAATCTAATTGTCTATCACTTACTTGACATAATAGTAATTAACAATTGATCAATTCATATGATATTTACATAACCCTGATTAGTTAATTATTTCTCGAGTATCAAATATGACGAACTTGATTGTGTCAATAATTGTCACCAATCAACTTTGGTAAATAATTAACTTTAGATACAGAGGGAAAAAAGAGTTAATTGCTCAAGGTTAATTGTTGGTAAAAATAAATAATATGCTGATTGACATTCGTTTTCCTATCAATAATTATTGCTAAAATTAAGTTAATTCATTGAGAAAGGTTATTAGAGTAATTAAGCAAAATTAACAATCGAAAGTATTAAATTTTATCAACTGAAATTAAATCAATATTGGAAAATAGCTCATCCCATTTTTGATGATTAGTAAATTGTTGTATATTAACAACAAGGAATTTGTTCAATCCGTCAAACAATTAGAATCAATTAATCATTTGCAAAGATAATCAATGATTTTCTAACAATTAAGGTTTAATGAACTACTATTTTAGTGACTGAAATAGTAGTTGATGAAAAAATCTTATTGATTGATCAAATTAATCGATAAAATTGTAATAACAATCAACTGGATTAACATGTGAATGTTGATATGGTTTAACAATCAATGGATTAAATATATTAGATTGAATTGATTATGATAATGTTGAGATTATTTGATAAAAAAACAATAAGAGATTAGGAAAGAGAAGGAAAAAAACGGATAATAAAGATGAAGATAAAGGGATGAGGATAAAAAAGTAACCAGATAATGTTGATTAATGTTATCATGTGAATGAGAAAAGTTCTGAGAGAACGAAAAATAAAAGGGAATCGAGTTTGTACCATCATTATTATCATTGTTATCGCAAGTCTTTCACAGGGAATGTTGAATTCCCGTTAGATCGATATGTTGTATGATCTTTAAATCGATTTTCTGGTTTACCCTGACAAACTTTTCCATCGAAAGTTGTTATTATTTCAACAAGCGATTTATCTTCTTCTTTATCATCAGTATAATATCATCTTCTTCCTTCAGATCAGAATCTTATCCTCCCACTCCACCCATTTTATCATCTCTTGTAATAGTCTTTGTCTTTACCAGAGATCCAATTGCTAAATCGAAACTTTAAAATGGCGAATTTAGGTTTTCCATGGTTCATTTATGGATTAATTATCTATGTTGAGCTATTAATTAATTCCTAACAATCAAGAGATCGTCAGGTTAATCATTCAAATCTAATGATAAGCTGTAAGTTTGTTTAAATTGTATCGAGTTACATTTAGTAAACTGATCAATTTTGTTTGTTTTTCATTCAAAAAAATGTCACAATAATTTTGATCGTGACAATTTGGTTCGTGTCAACAGAATCTGAACGAAATTTCATCATTTTGATCATTAATTAAAGCTAATAGATCGAAGCTTTTTCCTTGCCTGTTAATGAATTGAAATTCTGTCTCTTTGGAATCATTGAAATAGTCATGAGAAAATTTCAATTTCTAATCAAAAACAGCAATTAAATATTTTCTTAATTCTCTAATTCTGAACAATCAGATTACTTTTGATAGTTTTTCAAGGTACTAAAAGTAATTGATGTTCTGGTGGACATCGAATGGACAAAAAGATAACAAATTCGAGACTCGATTTTCATTATCAACTGTAATTAGCAATTCGATTCCAAGTAGTCGAATTCAAATTGAGTGGAAACAATTATCTGAATAAACAATTAACTTTTTCAGTAAGAGTTAATTATTGGGAATACAGAATGAAAAAAAAACTAAAAGTCACCAAAATAAACATTAAGTGAAAATCAGAATTATCTGTTATTTAAAGTTATCAATTAATGGATGAACAACAGTCAGAACTGAGTATCATGTATCTCATGGGAATGGCAATAGTTCAACAATTTAACTGAATTTAAATTGTGCTGATTCAAGTTGATTGTTGACACGAAAATATTAACATTTCCAACATGAGAGGAAACTTGACTTTCTCAACCTGAAAAGGTTACACACTAATTCCCATTCGATATTTAATTAACTTACTTTCTCCAAGTGAATAGGCAATTAATTAAGTTAATCGAATAGAATAATTTAAATTGTATTAGTATCTGATATTTAAAAGAAAACAAGTAATAAAACATTGAAAGAAAGAGAAACATTTTATTACTTCATTTGAATAGTTTGTCAACCGAGTAAAGGATTAGATAAGCAATCAGCTGATTCTAATCTTTATGTAACCTCAATGTTATCATTTAGAATTAAACTAATTACTTTTAACTAATTGGCTTTAATTGTTTATGTTCATTTTCAGTTATAATCTAATCAGAGTCATCTCATAATCTTCTAGTTGTTGATCATCTTTCAAGGAGCATTATTGTTGCTTCATCATTTTTAGTTCTATTTTTTTCTAGTTCATCTTTTACTCTCCATCTCTTTAGTTATTCCGCATCTTTATCTTCATCTTTCATGCTCTTATTCATTTTCTTTACTCCATCATACTAATCATCTTCATCTTCATCTTCATTTTCATCTGGAAAACATTTCTATCTCTCTCTCTCCTCATCACTTACACTCTTTCAAGATGTCACTTTCTTACCTTACATCAACTTTTCATCTTCTCTTTCATTTCAACTTTTTCCTCTCTCTCAGCTCAGTCTCAGTTTATCATCAACACCATGAAGATGATGAGGATCATGATGATCAACATAATCATCATTATCTTCACCCTCCTACTCTCTCCATCTCTTTCATCATATTTCTGCCTTTTACATTTTCTTCAAGATTCTGACAGAATCGTAAGTTTTATCCTCAGTTGCTTGTTTAGCTTAATTCTTAATCAAAGTATAAGATAATTTATTGATTGTTCGCTAACTAGAACTTGAGAAATTGTCAAATTTAATAGGAAATATTGGTGATTAGCAAAATTTGCATCTCAATGTTTCTTTCAAATAAATTGTCATCAATTCCTTTGGGAATATAACTGAATATTATTATCATCATGAAAACGATACAATTTAAACATTGATACAAACCATCAATTAACAAGATACAAATGTATAATATTAACTATCAATGAAATTAAAGTTGTTACAATTTGTGTCCTTTTCTGATCATTTAGTTGGTTGATTGATGATATCAATTGTTACGACATATAAACAATCAATTCTAGTTGTAATCATGTTGACAAATCATTAGAAATGTAATAAAGACGTAATGTTAAGATGAGAAAAGGAAATCAACTAATCAATCAAAGATAAAAAAAAAGTTAATTCGTACACTAATTTAATCAACCTAATCAACAACTTATCACATTTAATGAAGCAAATTAATACCCAAAGTGTTTCGATGAGACGATTTGCAATTAAAGGAAAAGTTTATTAAGTTAGTCGACACTTTAATCATATCGATTGTGAAGATTAAAGATACAAAATGGACAATTAATCGCAACAATCAAGTCGATTGCACTTTTTGAAAAGCAAACAAACATTAATCATTTTCTTAGTTGCTGATTGAATACAAGAAGTAAAAAAGTGTAAATGTAAACTTTTCTTTCCCAATTGATTAACTAATTGTTTACTTTTCTTCTCCCACTTCTTTTCCTGATTACCTGATAATTGATTTTCGATGATTAACCATTTAGGTTGTCGCCATTGTCTCAATTTTGTTCATAGTTTTGTCGACAATTGCGTTGACATTAAACACGATTCCTTCCTTACAAGAACGTGATTCGAGTAATAAACCAAGCGGAGAGAACAGTCGACTAGCCGTTATTGAGGCCATTTGTATCGCCTGGTTCACCCTCGAATATGCCTTGAGATTTATCTGTTCACCTAATAAGTGGAAATTTTTTAAATCTTATTTAAATATAATTGATCTTCTTGCAATCCTCCCTTTCTATGTAAGCCTTGTGATCGAACGGAACAACCATTCGGAAGACTTTGCTGATGTCCGTCGTTTGGTACAAATTTTTCGAATCATGAGAATTCTTCGTATATTGAAACTCGCTCGTCACTCCACTGGCCTTCAATCACTTGGATTCACTCTTCGAAATTCCTACAAAGAGTTGGGTCTTCTGATGCTTTTCCTCGCCATTGGAATAATGATCTTCTCATCGTTAGTTTATTTTGCCGAAAAAGATACAAATGAAGCTTTCACCTCAATCCCGGAGGCCTTTTGGTGGGCATCGATTACCATGACAACCGTAGGTTATGGTGACATTTATCCAGTCACCACAGCGGGTAAAATTGTCGGTGGGGTTTGTTGTATTTGTGGTGTTCTTGTTGTTGCTCTACCCATTCCCATTATTGTGAACAATTTTGCCGAGTTTTATAAGAATCAAATGAGAAGAGAAAAAGCTTTGAAACGTAAGGAAGCTCTCGAAAGGGCCAAACGGGAAGGGTCAATTGTCGCTTTTCCCCATGTCAATTTACGTGATGCCTTCGCTAAATCAATGGACATTATTGATGTTCTCGTTGAATCTGGACAGACACAAACGCAACAGGTAAGTTAACACAAGTTGTCCCAATGTCGTTGAACCGAAAGTGAATAATCAACGTTAATTACGATTATAATTGATTAGTATAAGTCACTTTACTATTGTTACTGTATTTAGATTATAATATAATTAGATATCGATCAACGTTTCAAAAAATAACTGTATTACTTTCACCAAGTAATTTTAGTTGATTAGTTGAAATCGATTCGGATAATAATCTAATAGTAAACAATAATAACCATAATCACTTGAGAAACGATGATCGATCATAAATTAACAAGTATTACCTTACAATTAACTGTTGACAATTGATTTTAAGCTTGTTTGTTATTATCAATAAGCAAATGAAAGATGTTAACAAAGTAAATCAGATCAATTGATTTATTAGCAATCAAATTAACCTTCAACTTTATCAGGGATGAGGAAAAAGTTATTCAACTTTCAATGGTGAAAATTTAATTTTCAGCTCAAAGTCATCAGAATTTGTTTAACAATAAAATCAATTGATTAACAGAAAAATATGATTGAATGAATTTCCATGAATTGAGATTGACACTTGAATAGATTTCAATTCATGGATGAACAGAATTCAATCCAATAAGATTATCGATTTCAACATTTGTCACAACAATCAAATTAAATCTGAATCAAGTTAAAATCCAATTGGATTAACATTTCAAAAGGTTGTTTTTGATTTAGTAATTTATATTAATCGTTAAATCAACAATTGATTAAATTGTTTCTAAGTGTTGATATTTAGCTGCCTTTATTTTACTTAATCATCATTTTGTTGCTAATTTGATTCTCTGTTGATTTGATTGTTCATTTTATATTTTTAAAAGTATCAAGAAAGTTTAAACATTTACATAATTAAATTTTTCTGAATGTGAAATCTTAGATTGTGAGGTTAATTGAATCAAGTGAAAGTTGATTAACTTTGTGATACACTTTGAAATTGAATTGTTCTTGGCTGCGGTTGATATAATTCACTTGATCATCATCCAGAATCAAGAGTGGGTTTTAAACATGATGTTGATTAATTATATTCAAGAAACAATATACGAAGTTAATTGTTAAAGAAGATTGTAAATCGTACAAAATGGGTGATACAATTAATAGAATCCAGTCAATTAAAGTTAGAAAACGGAGGAGAAATCAAATTTTTATCGCATATCCGATACTCGCAGCGTCGTAAGCGCTCATTGGTCTATCACGATCACAAAGGTCATCCCAATGACCTTGAACTTCAATATTATTCTTATCATTGATATCCATGCATAAGATGATGGTCAATACCTTATCAAGAATATGGGCCAAATTTTAATCAACTTTTTTTTTGTTAATTTCCAAATAAACTAATCACTTTCTCGAGATTAAATTGTGCTCTAGGTGTTAATTCAGCTGAAGTTTACTGACAATCTATTTGTAAATTGAAAATATCGAGTATCAATCAGTGGTTATTAGATTTGCGATCAATTGATTTGAATCCTAATAAACTAACGATAATTATACTTAGGGTGATAATAAACTGTCCACGGTAATAACCAGAAACAATTAATAGTCTTTTGCCATTTAGATAATTATCTCATATTGAATTATGTTCAATTGTCAAACTGAATCAATAATCCGTCTAGACGTAAACCAGATGACGATAAAATTAATCTGATTACCCTGAATACCCTGAGCTTGAAACGATAATGGTGGAAATAATGAATAATTTAAATAATCTGGTTAAACAATAAAAATAATTACGATCAATTGATTATTCAGATGATAGGAAAAAGGTTGATAATTAATCATGAGAGATTTGAGAGATTAATTCATTTTCTCATTTTGATTTTAGGAAATTTGATTCAGTTGATTGATTATAAACTCGTCGAAATTTGAATCATGATATATTAATAATTATCTCAAGAGGAGTGAACAAAGGGTGGAGTGGGAAGAGGAAGTCGAGGAAATATTTTATCGGCAAATGATCAACAGGCAAGTTTGAATATCATGTTGTTGTTATGGTGAAACTGTGACATGCTCAGGGAAGCAAATTAAATCAATAATAATCGATTCGAGGAATTGGTGTGGAGGGTTTTTTCCTCTTCCTCCTCCTCGGAGGATATAAAACCATTACTATTATCATTTTCATCATCAGAATGATGATAATGATGATGGTTATAGCAAATTCCAGGTCATTGCAGAGTAAAATCAATATGTAACTTGAGGTCATGGATATAAGCTTGAAATGTATTGAATAAAAGGCGAGTATTAATCAACTGATTTAGTTAATGATGATTATCGGTTATGCGATTAAGGAAAAGTTATTAGCTCTCTTAATTGTGTTAATATTTTTTTTACGATAAATTATTAGGTAATAATATTTACCCATAGAAATAAAAACTTACTTGATCAGTGGGAATTTCTTATTATCAACATATTGTCATGAAATTAATTCTGTGACAATGAATTAATAAAATGATAACAATCAAAGATTAACCATATTGATAGATTATTGATCTGATTAGAAAGTTTTGGTTTTCTCTCTCAGTTCAATTTTAAATAACGAATAAAATGTTTGATAATAATATTATCGAATTGTAAAAATGACCTTTGTAATATGAAACGAAAATGGTGAAAATATTATTGATGAATCGGAGAAATTGAATAGATGGAAAGATTCTGTGATATTATTTCATGATGAGAAGATAATTCTGATTCATTGGAGATGAATTCAACTATTAACTTGATATGATCACTTCAACAATCAACTGATTAGGTCAATTCATCGATCCAAAACATATACTCAGACACACTAGGAGGTGAAACGATGTATTGAGTTAATTTGTAGTTGAAAGATTATTGATTTTTCGAGATGATTAAATTGAGTTTACTTGCGATGAACAACAATTTGCACATTCACCTTGTCAACCTTGAATACAATCAATGTGACCTTTGGTTGAAGAGGATTCAGCTGAATGAAATTTATGAATAAATACCTCGAGTTTGAAAAGTTCATTTAATAATAAATAACATGGATTAGAACTTTTTTTATCATGTCAAGTTGACATGGAAAACTTTTGGTGATATGAATCAGTTAAGAATAATGATTTCCTTATTCACTTGAACTTTATCTGCTGTTTGCTCAGCTTGGCTTAAGACGATGAATCAAGTTGAGAAAAAAAGTTCATCAGAATTCAGAGTTACCCTGATATCACATTTTTCAACTTTTTGTTTACATTTGATTGAAAAACTATGCTATATGAATATCCGACAAGAGGAAGAGTATATGAAAGTTTTTTCCAGTTCCATTTTCATGATAAACTCATAAAGGAACAACAGTTGAATAATCTGAGGAAATGAATTCAGTGAACAAGTTGCTTAGTTTATCAACACTTGGAACGCTCAAAGTGAAATCAATTGGTTCTCATGAAGATCAATGATTAATTCTGATATTCCTGAAGATAATAAACAATAAACGACTACCATGTGAAGGGAAATGCTCAAGTCTTCAATGATTATAATGAAAATTTTGGTCACTATTAAGTTAATTGTAGTCTCTTTGGTATAAAGGTTATAATGGTTAAAGGGAAAAAGGTTGAATTGTATTCATTTCCATGCTAATTTGTTGATCATTATACTCAAAGGAAAACAGTTCCTATTAACTGAACAGTAACGATTCCTGGATCATTGATCTTTTCATTGTCAATTGTCAATATACTAATTGTATCTATTACACTTAATGTAGAGAAATGAATTGAAAACCATTTAATTCAGAGTAAATTGTTGACTTCTGGTCAGTTTTTATCAGCCTATTAAATGATTTTTCCCTGTCTACAACTGACCATTCAGACTATTGATTTTTTCCTCATTCGCAAATCAAATTGATTATATCGATTCAATAGTAACACTTTTATTTTCACTCGAATCTCAGTGACAAAATATAATCCTAGAAATGAAAAACAAACAGAAATCATCTCGATTATGATTCAATGTACTTTCATAGTGATATTGACCACAGGTCAATATCATTGATCTGGCAAATCCAATCAAGTTTTACTTCAATAATTACCTTTCATTTGGTAGATTTCGATGAATATGATTGCAATAGCCATTTAGAGATAATTTTCAAGCCTTAAATCAATCAAAGATTAGACCAAAATCAATTTAAGTGAAAACTAATTAACCAGAAAAAAACCAAATTCAATTTTTAAACTAACCGAAAGTTACAATTAGCAAGTGGCTCCACCTTTTGTTTCCAAATAGAAAATCTCGATTTTGATTGTAAATTTTAAATGAAAATTAACAATCAAATTGATCACTTATCGTAAAGTTTTAATGGTGATTGGTTTTCTTGCCATATTCGAGAAGGAAAAAACGTCGAATCTAAATGAATTAGTGTAACGATTAAAACGATTGTAATTGTAATGATGATGATGATTAATAGAGACTGTTGATTGATTGATTGTTAGTTATTCTTGTGAGTTGTAATCAAGAGACTCAATGATTGTGAAGATAAAGATAATCGTAAAGATTGGGAGAGAGAGAGAGAAAAGATGAAAAAAATAAAAATCGATCCAATGGTAAAACATGAAGGGAAATAAATTGCTGGTTCGACTATTTTTTTTCTCCAATCTCAACAATCCATAAATTGTTGATCGACAATCAGTTGCAAGTGATTTAGTGGTAGTAATGAAAATGATGAAGATGAAAAGGAAAAAAAGATGATGAAGATATCAGAATGATCTTCCAAATAATATGATAATGATTCTGATAAAATATCATCTCCATGTTTAAGGGTAAAGGTTACCATGAATCTGAGAAGGATAAGATTTATGATTATCGTTCTGTAGTATTAATAATCTGAACATTAGTCATGAACCCAGGGAGAGAAAAAATTTCAGAACTTGAATCAGAATAAAATTATTATCATATTATTCTGATTATTATCTCATAAATGATACAAAGTTTTTTTTATTTCGAGATGAGTGATAAACTTTTTTCCCAAATAATTCAAACTGTTCATCGATTGATGATCAATAATTTTGAAACAATGTCAATATCGCTTTTAGGATAACTGATAACTTTTCGACAAAATTTCCGATACTAATTGAATTTTCTTGTTAATTGTTGGTGATTAGGACACTGCAAGTATCGGAGGTGATTCGATTAGATTTACATCGACTGGCGTTGGTTGTTTTCGCAGTTATGACCATACGATGTCGAGTGGTCATCAAGCTCAATTAAATCGTGACAAGTTGCGTCTCTCTCATCAGTACCACCAACAAGTCCAAGTCCAAAGTGAGAAAGTGAACCAGAATCCGAATTCAAATGTCAATCAGATTCGGGAAACTGGTGATCGTAACTTAATGGACCTCGAACCAGCACCTCGATCTGCCAATACGAATCACAATGTCAATGATAATGTAATCACTTCGAGTATCAATAATAATAATAATGCTTGTGACAAATTCATGACTAGTGATTCAATGGATGGTGTCATTGGGCTGGTTGGACCTTCATCTTCATCATCATGTTTACCAAAAGCCTTATCAATCATGCAACCGGAAACAAGTTCTGGTGCTCAATCATCATCAGCTGTAAGTAACAATCAAAATTGTGATCAAAGTAATAGTGATAATGATGAATCAATTTTATCATCGTCTTCTCAACACCATCAAACTTAATCAACACAAAATCAACACTGATCATCATCAATATCAATAATTTTTACAGTTTACCAAACATCTTTCAATCAAATCTTAATTTGTGTTAACTTTTTCATCAATTTGTCACAATTAACGAGAAATTTAATTGTTCAAGATGATCATTCACCTTTAATTAACGATCTGTATTCTCAAATTGCTCAATCGCTATTTCTCATTGATTGTAAATAATTGATTCTCTGTCTCTTGTCTTACATTATATGTTAATTGTTACAATCAACTAATCGTGATTCTTAATCTAATCAAGAGACATTCTAATTATATTTCATTTAATTTCGTTTTCTATTCAATTTCTTTTCATTTTCATCATCCAAATGTTTTTGATCTGTTTTCATATTCACCTTGATTGTTAGAGTTGATTGTCTTCTCAATTGTCTTCTGTTAATTGTAAAAAATAATTAACACAATCAACTAATCAATTCAAGAAAATCACAAATTTTATATAATACAAATGTAAATTATACAAATAATAGTTTCTTTGAATATGTTTTATGATTAATAATCAACAGTTAATTTGATAATTTTGGTCTATTTAATTTATTCATTTCTAATTGTCACTAATTGTTTTAATAACTATAGATGGATTGAAAATATTAATAGATTAGCTAATTGTAGCAATCAATCATTTTATTATTGGTCAAGAAATTAAGGTAAATAACAATTTCTTTAAATTAAGAATTTAATTAATCGTCAATCAGGTTTGTAATTAAATATTAACATTCAAATTAACCAAAATTAACTGTAATAATTTAATAACAATAATCACACGATAACAATTAACTATATTTCTTGATTAATGACAAGATTATTGATTTACTAATTTGTTAACTCAAAACTAAACCAAATTAACTTTCAAATAATTTGTAAAAGTGAATTGAATCAACTTGAAATTAATTTTCTATTAATTGTTTGTATTCCCAATAGCATTTGCATGTTAATCGCATGATCAAGAAAAGTAATTAATAGTAACTAATTAGTAAGTAGAAAAGATAATACTAACAATTAGATCTACAATTATTAAATTACTATTCTAATCATCTTTCAATACATTTAACTCTTTGCTCTTCTTTTTGATTGATTTATACTCTTTGATTATCTTTAGGAAAGAATCAAGGATTTTCTTGAAGAGATTGAACAATCTTTAAATTGTGATGGTGCTCACAGTGAATTAAGATCAGCTGATGGAATCAATAGACTGTCCCAATCAATCATATTAAATAGATTCAATCAACCGAATAATATTTATTCTGATATAATTAACAGAGATTCAGATTCATCAGAAGTCGCATCAATGGAATCATGTAATACTTATTCCAGTTGCTTCTCGACTTTCAATTCTTCCTTATTGGACATTCCAACAGCCGATATTGTTAATTTAATTAATCAACAACAAAATGTTCCATTAACATCATCAACAGTAATTACCTCAGGATCTAATCAACAACCTAAATTAATGAGCAAAATTGTCGCCGAATTGAATCAACAGCAAATATCATCTTCATCGCCATCCAATAATCCGACACCAAGTTCAACGCCAGTGCCTCATCAAATTGAATCAAGTCAATCAACAATTACTCAACAATTGACTAATGATAATAACGGTGAGGATCCGTCAACAATTAATAATAATGAAATTGATTCTAAAAATGGTGAAACAAATCAAGTTAATCCAATTCTAACTACTGATGATCAAGCTCCACTTCTTGCTCAAAATGTTTATATTAATCCTTTGTACAAATCAGACGTGTTGTAACATCTAAATTGCGGACAATTAACAAATTGGAACAACAAAGAGAGATAATTATTAATTACCATCCATCTTTCGTTAATCACGATAATATTGATGAAACTAATTCGCTCTCGATTAATATTGATACTTGCCCATCAATCTAGAGTAATGGGTTAGCTTTAATTTTGTCTCATTTCGAACCAAATTAACTTTGATTCAGTTTGAAAGCTTCTGGCTCTTTAATTATCAAATTGTTGTTCTACAATAATGTTAATAGTTTTTTCCTCGGTTTTTACAATACTGTATAATTAACTAATTAATAAATCTCTTTGTACTCGAGCTTTTTAATTGTTTTGATTCTCGAAGTTTTGTCAAACTAACTTTGAGTTCGCCATTTTCAACAATAAACAAATCACTTTCTATAAAGTTTTTGATTGTACAACTAATACTCAAATAAAATGGTTGCTTGATTAACGTCAATTTGTTTTGCTAATTATTGTCCAACAAAAACTAATCAATTTAAACACCACAATTATTAATGTTAATCTGATCCAAGAGATGGCAGCAGTTTTCATGAGTGTTAAATTTGATCAATGATTTATAAATTGTTTCATTGATTGCAAAGTTGAATCTATTTAATTTTTACTGATAGAAAATTAAAAAAAAGATTATCGAATTGTTTACAATTAAAAATCATAAGTATTTCAATTGATTATATTGAGAATGAAAATAAGGGTTAAAAGGCTGGAAAGTGATTTAGTTAAATTTGGTTTTGGTGAATTACCATTAGCCAGATAATTACAATTAAATGGTCCATATGATTGACATGAGTTCATATCTGCTCTTCTTGATTCTGGAATTGATCTGAATACTGAATTAGTGTCGGTATTGGGACAAACTTGGTTCACTATTTTACCAAAACAGTCACTGTATCTGAGAAGACCACTGGATTGAGGAATCAAATCAAATTAAGATTTATGGTTAGTAAATGAATTAAATGTTAACTTTTCTTAATTGTTTCTTAATTTACCAGCATAGATTTGATTTAAGATCTCTTGGATTTCTCGATTCTCTTGCCAGATCTCTTCGGTCATTCAAGGCCTCTTCGCAGTGACGACCAACTAAATTTGCTCTTTGAAGACAAGAATCGACTCGACTTATGCTAACACCGATTCCCGGTAATCCTGGTTGTTGATTATCTGAAAAGTCAATTAGTTGATTAATATGATTAGTAATTTCTGTACATGTAAACAGAAATGTCCACTCACTCGGTGACAGTTTATTCATACCCATTGGACTGATTTGTGGATCAGAATTGACTGGCAATGGTGGCGATGGACCAACACCACCACCGAAGTACATTTCATTTTGTAATTGATTCAACGGAGCTCGACCAAAGAAACGATCAGGATTAGGCCTCGAATTCGGGTTACCATTTGGAGATTGCAATGGATTAACAGGTTGATAGAAATTGTCTCCCATCATTGGCATATTATTAGCTGAGTCTTTTGGACCAGAATTCATAGGAATATGTTGACCAGGGTGAGAATTTAAGTTATTAAAATCAACCGGAAATCTATTGGTTGGAAACCAAAGACCATTAACCCTGTTGTTCAGTTCATTATCTCCTGATTGAGGTGATTGGAAACGATCAGCATCATTTTGAGGTAGAAAATTATAATTTGGACTTCCTCGTTTACCAATATGATTACCGAACGGATTTTTCAGAATTCTAATCAAAATTTAGTCTATCAATTAGTAAGCTAGTCAAAGTAAAAGAAAATCAAACTTACCATCGTTTTCTAATTCAATGTTAGTCTCATTACTGCAGATCCATGTGAGGTTGGAACCTTTTCCAATCAAATAAATCAGAACATACTCTTTATCCTGATACGAACACTTCGAGTCAACATAGTTACCAATACACGATTTAAAGTTACGATATTTACTTAGAAACGATTGCAAAGAAATCAATTAATCTCTATTGGCAAATAACCAGCGGCAGAGAAATACTAACCTACAAGATTCAGGACTAAGGTCATTTGATTTGAACGGATAATTAGCCAAGCAATTGGTGATTTCTTTGCTTTTGAAACAACTCGAATCGCTCCAATCTAATTAGGTGTAAGACAATCAACAATCAGATCAAATGAATGAACAAGTTTCAATCTCCTCATCTGTTGATAAACAAACGATTAGGGTTCTGTGGTATCGCAATTAACTTACCTTTATTGGAACTGCATTTATCAATTAGATAATTTCTGGTTGAATCAATAATAGACCAAGTTGATTGCGTTGTTAAATCATCTCTCTGTGAACATGTCGAAGCTAAATTAATGATACAGGCCAATTTTTGCCGAATCACTCTTAATCACGTAAACAGAAAATCCAATCAATAAGATACAGATTAAATTGTATGATGAATTCACCTTTTTAATTCATATAATTAATACTAATCTATTAATAACTGTAAGCCTATCACTTATTGGACAACCGATTGATTTCCAGTGTAAAAGATTCAATAACAACTTTGATTAGAGACAATCTAGTTCTCTTAATTAGTCTGGACTATTAATTTAAGAGCAACTTCTACATAATTGTTATTAGAAAACCATCAAATTAATTTGATACAGAAAAAGATTGAGTTGTTAATTGTTCTCAATCAAATCTTACTGGAAATGAACGAAAAATCTCAACAATTAAAGGCTTTGATTTATTAATAATTGTGCAATTTTCTGGTCTCATATATTTGACATTGACTAAATTGTTAAGCTAATCAATTTGGGTTTAAATTGAATTTTAATCACTCAACTTACCCACAAGTCGATGAAGACCAAGATAATCCTAATCCATGATAACCAGTATTTTGATTAGAGTTGATCAACTTAATTGTTTCTGATTGACATTGGTAAAGGATCTGACAATCACCAGTGAATTGTTGTCCATTGGAATCTTATTAAAAGTAATCAATCATTAGCTTTTTCATAATTGTGATTAAATCTGTTAACTTGACACTTACTTGATATCAGAGCAATTAAAAAAACCGAGCACAAAAAATGATAATCCATTGGAAACAATTAGTTAATTGTTGTGTTGATTGGAAACCAGATAAAAAAAGATACCAAATTTTTTTAGGTTCATCAACTTAACTGAATTAAACAAATCATATTATGATACAATTTACTGTTTCAAATTTTGATTCAACTGTTGTTTTCTGGTTTCTATCAGTGACTATTAGTTAATTGCTTGTCATGATTAACTGTTAATTCCGGATTCCGATAAACTTAAACATAATCTGTGCTCAGGCTGATTCATCAAATTTAATTTCAGCAATTCATGATTTTCATTCATTAATTTATCATTTCCAATAATTCAAATTAATCGTCCAAAAGTTACAATCAAAATTGATGGAAAAAAATTAACTTTGAATTTTAGACTTTTTGTCAACAATCAAGTTGATTGTTGACAATTGACCAACATGAAGGTTAACTATTAAGTCTTTGTTTACTGAATTAAGAAAAATCTTCCGAATCAATTTATTAATAGTATCATGATTTAATTAAATCTCTAACCAAATTAATGAAGTGGTTTCAATATTATGAATTATTCATTAATTATTATTATTATTGTCTAATCAACTAATCGTTATTCAGTTTTGACATTTAATTTGATTAACATAACCTTGGATCAAAGATAAAGTGTTAATTGTGTTAATATAATTAAGGAATTAGTAATTAATGGAGTCTAATTATATTAATAAATAATAGTTGCATTTTAATTGTACTTGTATGTATTAAATTGTTGGCTAGAAATCACTTTCTTATTTAAATCATCATCAGTAATTTATTACAGCAGATATTAAGTAACGGTTAATTAGTGATTTAATAGATAATCAATCGTTTTGATCAATAATTTTATTGATCAAACTCAGACTTGGATTATGATGATTATTTGATTGTGAAGGTTTCTGATTGTTATGTTCATAATTTATTGAAACTGATTCGATATTAATTGTTAACATGAAAATCCGAATCATGTTCAATTATCAATTGTCTGATTGTTGGGAGACAATTGTTGTTTATTTCTGATCAACTAACTAACTAACATGTCAGGAAAATATTAAATTGTGGGTTAATTGTGAGCAGACATGCTCTTTGTTGGTACAATACAATTCTGGTTTTTTCAATCATTTCACAATTGAATTTACTTGTGATTTGATGAAGATTTTGATTATTACAATAAGATCCTAATCTCCAATCGCAAGGATAATTAATCCTCTCTACAATCAATTAACAACAAAGTTAATAGCAAATTATTCAATTGTGAGCCCAATCACTTCACTAATTGCTTATCAACTTTATTGTACCCGAGTAACAATCAACTAATTGTCCACCATGGCTCTATTTGTTGAAGGTGAAGGTGATTTAATCCTGGTAATTTTAGCAATTCTCGGTGTGATGATTGTCGCCGGGATAATATTATTCACAACACTTAAATTGTGCTACAAAAAATGATCAACAATTAACTAAATTGTTTTAACCCTGACCCTTTATCCCTTAGATAGTAATAGTTACTTGATTTTTATTCATTGATCTTATTAATTGTCACCTTAAGTGAACTTTAGTCTCATTAGTTAACAAAAGGAATCAACTTTAACAATCATTTTGATCAGATGAAAATTAAATCGATCGCAACAATCAAGTAAGTTTCACCGATAAATTAACAACTTAAATCAACTTACTTTATGTTTAAATGATCCAAATTATGCTTCAAATGTTATGTAACAACAATTAGATTAGAAAATGATAGTTAATTGTAATAATGTCTACTTAATTGTCCATGTAAGTGTTTCAGCTCAATAAACTCAATTTTTAATTCTATTGAATTGATCATCTTTTCCTCTGAGGTTTCGAAGTGATCTTATTATATTTTGATCTAACGATCGAATCTGTCTGAGCATCTTCATCTCTATCATCTCTATCATCTTTATCATCCTCATCTTTATCATTTTCTTTCATCTTCTTGTCTCTTCCGTTCTGAGTCTCTTTTTCAGATTCCATGGTCTCTGTCTGATTCATGTTCATCATTGAACTTCATCTGTTCCTCCTTCACTATTCAGATCAATTACTTTAACTGATTGTCCATCGATCAAATTTAATTCAGTTTCACTTGCGCACAGGCCACAAATCCGATTATCATTAACTTAATTTAATTTCTTGATAATGTCAAGGTCAATCGATTGACGGACAATTAGAATGTTGAAGATTTTGATTCATTGCGAGGATGAACCGTTGATCCTTATAATCGAACTAGATTTAATTATTGTAGATTAATCAATCATCATTTGGAAGATGATTAAAACTTTCAACTATAAATTAATCAGAGATAATTATGCTAATTATTTAGTTATTTTGATTAAAGCTCACAAAGCATCGCGATTTGAACTTTCGCTATTTTTCATTGTTGATTCTTGTTTATCGATTGATCGTATTTTCAGTTCAAGGGATAACATGATAATAGAAGTAAATAATTGATAAGCAATAAATAAAATTATCGCTTCAGGTTGAGTTGATTGTGATTGTATTCCAAATCACAATAATTAAAGGATTGATAATAAGCTTGATCTCCAGAGAAATTAATTAGACACTCATGATAAAATAATTCTGGGATCTGTTGATCGATGATTCCAGGTAAACATCATGTCTATTTTTAGGTTCGATTTTTTTTCTCGTTCTATCAGCTGATCCATGGGGATATTTTCTTTATTTGTTTCAGTTCATTTTCCAGAAAAACTTTTATTCTTCTTAAAATAATTAAGACCATACAAAGAGCTTCCAATTTCTTATGGTTAATACTTACGAGTTGAACAATTTAATTTACTAATTTAAGGTAAGTTAACAGTTGATAATCGTCAACATTGATGTTGATTAATTAATGGCAACAGTTTTGTGATCGAGTTGAGTTAAAATAACGATTTACTTTATCCGCATTCATTATCTCGGAGTAATTATCAGCAAGAAAATTGTAACTATCAAATGTTCATTAATTAAATAGATTTTCTCTCATCATGAATGATAGAAAATAAAAGCTATTATATAAACGATTAGATAAAATCGATCTAAAATTGCTGTTAATAGAACCCAATCACTTGCTGATTGTTGATTTGTAGCATTTGCTGCTGATGGAGCTTCGAGTTTGGCCATTTCGGAGTCGATATCATCCAATTCTTTCGCTGAAATTTGAATGATCAAAATTTTCTCGATAATTTGATTCTTAACCAAACCATGGATCCAAATAGGCGCTGTTGAAGTTGACTTTGCAATATAACGAGATCCGAGAACACTGATCATAATGAATACACCGATCATCATGATATTAATGCTCAGACATTTCACTGAAACAGAGTTGAAATCATGATTGAATCAAACGCTTCTTAAACTAAATTAGTAATGAAAATCAACTGAATTACCTGCATAAGGAGTATTATGATTGCTATCGAATCCAAGCTCATAACCGATCATCATAATCAACGACAGATCAACAAACAAGGAAAACGCTCCAATCATGATTCGACGTCGAGATGATTGCGGTAGGAAGAAGGCATAGAAAATTAATAAATTGCTCGCGATATAAGGTAAGACCATAACGTAATGATAGGCCTTTGACCTTCGGGTCAGTTCCATTTTGAGTATAATGATCGAATTGGTATCATTTCGTTTGGTTACATTCTGAAAGGATTCGAGGCTCACTGACCATTCGGGGTTGTTTGAATGAGCCAAATTCAGTGCTGGTAATTTGATTCCTATCAGAAAGATAAATGATCAATTATTGAAAATGATATCAAATATTCTGGACAATGGTTGACATAAATGATTAACTTGTCAGTAGATAGAATCGATTTACCTCCATAAGGCATTAGGTTGACAGAATTTGTTGACAAATATCGCACATAAATTGGGAATTTGCATTGCTGCTTATCGAATGGATAATCAGTTAAATCCATTCTACATTTAAAGGAGACAATTAAAATTCTGATCCATAAAACTTGACCATCGGATTTAACTTCCAGATTAAGATTATCCTCTTCGTAAAACTTTGTTTGGTAAGTGGAAGCGATAATGTCCGGTCTCCAGATGAACTTGGGTGGAAGGTCAAGGTGGTCAATTCCTTGATAATCCTTTGGGTTCCAAGTAAGATATTCATCTGTCCATTTCTTTGTGTGGAAAATTAATCCCCAAAAATAATTGATTACAACCAAATTAAGAAAATCACTCATTAGAATTAGTATCTCATGATCCTTATGATTCCGTTACCTCATTTTACTTCAATTTCGTAGTCACGCAATTTTATAAACTATCGATTGGAACTTAATTCATATCATATAATATATTTACTGATATTCACTTTCAATTGTTGCCTTAAATTGTTACCTGTTCATTGTTTGTATTGATTTTCTTACCTTTTCCTGAACTTTTGCTTTAATAACCATTCAAGTAATATGTTAGTTTATGAACTTTTCTGAGCCTCCCATGAAAGAGGCTTAAACTTAAGGCTAATTATCAGGGATTCGAGAGCAAATGTTCAAATTTATATTCTTACCTGTTGTATTGAGCTTATTTTCACCCTGAAAATGTTCAAGTTTAATAAGTTCGTTGAAATTTTTGGTTCTTCCAATGTAAATATATCATTAGAATGTTATTTCAATATCTTAACATTCATTCAAGTTAATTAAATACCTTGATTGTTATGAAATATTATTAAATTGTCTCAGTATTGATTTATTGATTGCTATCAAATGTAGATTGTTGAACTATCCAACAAATTGATTGTTTCAATTGGAATTATTTCAATTTGATTATCGATTCTCATGATTAGTTGGTTATTATTATTATAAGAATATTTTGAAATTTACTTACCAAGATCATGTAAGATTCAAATGTAATTGCTGAACTTTTTGTATCCTGTCAATGAATAAAAGATTTTTAGTTGAACCCAATTTCCAATAGTTAATCACTAATCTGTTCAGATTAATTAACTTACCACTTCCATTAATCGTTCAAAGGTAATTAACATTGAGACATTAATCGGTCGATCAAAATTCTTAACTGGTTTTACATTTGGATCATAACCAGTTAGCAAAAGTTTCTCTCTCAAATTAGCATAAATTGATCGGTTATCCATTGATTGAGATTTACCTGAAATCAATTAGATTAAGAGATTTCCAATTAACGACTTAACTGATAAATTAATTTGAAAAAAAACTCACCAAGGAGAAAGAGATTTAAAATTAACACAGTCAACATTTTTCAAAGATTTTCGTTGATTAAATTAAGGCAACAGTTTACTTGAACCTCTAATACAATAACTGAATCAACTAATTAACCAAACAAAGTGTCACCTAAACGCCTCCTAATTAATTAATTGTTTAAATGTCATTAACTTCATTTTTCTGGTAAAACAAAACATTTGGTCAACATCAAAGATGAAAACATAATTAGATTGTAATCAATTACTGATCGTCAAATTACACATTAACATTGTTCCGATTATTAAATATCAAATTCTATTGGTAAAGATTAACTAATTGTTTCTCTTTCAAAAAGGTTGATTTAAAAAGCGATTGTTGGATTAACCAAATTAACCCGATATCGAGATGATCCCATTTGATGATTGAAAATCGATTTTGGAGCCAATCAAAGAATTAGCTTTATAGCTATTAAGTTGAATTGTTATTTAAGAATTTTTTCTTTGATTAATTGTTCATTTACTCGATTTTTATGTTTAATTGTGATTCAATTTTCTCTTCATTTGGATTAATTTATTTATCGAAAGAAAAGATTAGATAAGAACGAAAAGTCCCTCCACCTGTGGATCGTTTTGGTAACTATTTGAAAAGAATAGAAAAAAGTTGAGGTAAAAAGTTCGATTTGATTTTTATCTTTGACAGTTTAATTTTCTTTTGTTTTTGTTGACAATTTAAAAAGATTATTGATTTTTTTCTAATTTGTTTTATTTAAATTCAATTATTCAAATTCTCCTCTTACTGTTTTACGTTCCTTCTTAAAATTATTACTGGCAAAATATTAAAAAAATGTCTCAATTCATTTCTTCCCAATCAGTGTCTTCACAAACTCAATGTAATCAACTGCAAGACGCCACCGAGTTTGTAAAACCCTATCTGGAAAACGCCTGGAAACTGATCCAGGAAGCCAGGGCGGCAAAAATGGAAGCAAAAACAAGTTACTCAAAAAATAAAAAGGTAAAAAGTGGAACTAAAAGGACAAATGAAAATGAGAGCGAAGATCTCACTTCAAGTCAACCAGAGGAACAACCAACATCAGCTGGTAAGAAGCGACGACGGGACCTGGAATGTTTATCACTATCAGTTAGTGATAGTGATTTGGAAGATTATGGAAATTCGGAAGATGAATGTAATGTTGATGAGGATTACCCATTCATTGTGGACGAAGAAACGGAGAGTCCAGATGAGATTCTGCTGAGCAGTGCAAGCAGCACTCTTTCAAGTGTTTGTATCAGCGAAGATGAGGTTGAATGTGTCTTGGCAGAGAAAAGAGAGGATAAAAAGAGGGAAAAGAAAGACACAAAAAGGAAAAGACAAAATGGCCGTGACAAAGTTTTCTCTGACCACAAGGATAATAACAGAAATGGTAAAAAGTTGATACATCTTGACTCCGACAGTGATGATGAGGTGACTGACGATGGCAGTGAGGCTCATGTTGTCTGCTTCATTTGTGGTAAATATAATACAAAGAAAAAATTTTATCTATGGATCTCATGTACACTCTGTAAAAATTGGTTCCACAAAGACTGTACTGATTTATGGAGGAAAAAAATCAAAGACATCGAGAGAGACAATTTCGTTTGCAGATATCACTGAACAACAATTCCATCAAATTTATCATCATCATTCTCAAGTGCCCATTAACCTGATAAGTACATTAGACAAATGATCAAAATTCTTACAGACAAAACAAATTACAAGCACATAAAATTATTCTACTTAATTATTTATTAATTATTATCCCCTAAATTGGAAAAGATAAATTTTATCAAAAATAAAGAAAAAGTGCTTTCAAATCAATTCAAAATTTTACGTTGGAATGGATTTTTATTCTTATTGTATTTTGTTCGATTGTCGATGTTTGTTCACTTGTCAGAGCAATTAATCGAATACAATTAATCGATTGACATTTATGGAAAATAGTTGAAAAAAAGTATCAAAGTGTCAAAGTTGAAATATTTTAGATAAATAGTGAAAATGTGTAATCAGAGTTCGGATATTGAGAAAAACATTGATGGGAGATTAGTTAACAGTTCACATGTCACAAATGATGAACTGTTCAAGTCACAAGTCGGATGATATCAATTGGAAAATAATTGTTGCAATAATAATAATTAATAATAATTAATAGTAATTGAAGTACTTTTACGTAATGATTACACAGCAATCTTGGAGGGAGAAGTGGATGGACTCGAGTTTCGTACATGGGCCACTCGCTTTAAGCTCATAATTCTACCAGGAAAAGATGAAGAAGCCGATTCATCGATATTAGTTGTCTCGGAAAGTTTTCTTTTCTTTGGATTTTCGGCTGAAAAAAAGGTAAAAAGAGAAATATTTAATTAATAAGAAATCTAAAAGAATAAAAAGTTGACCAAAAATTTAACTTACTAGTCGATTTAAATTCGATATTGAAACAAACTGGACAAATCCAAGAGTCACTGTCCGTCTCACTGATATTACCACATCGAACATGAGCTCCATGAGATGCACAGCTACAACATATTGCAATATCCCACTGAGTATGAGGTTTATCATATTTTCGGCCATCAGGACATTCACAATTCTCGGCATCACACTTGTTATAACGCTGTGACAACTCAGCAAAAGCATTTTCTTCAAGCTCCCAAGATGCATCTCTATCAATGTCAAAATAATAAATAGAAACAAAATGAGTCAAATGAGTCTTTTACTCCAAAGCGCCAGAAATTAGAAAAGATGATTACTCACATTTCAGGAATATAAATACCAAAATGCTGCATCTCCTTGCAAAAAGCTTTCTCATTGTTGCAAAGAGGACACTTGAAAAAATAACCAGCAGAAAGAGCTTGTTTCTGGACACAAGGTCGATGTAGAAGTGCATTACAACATGGTGTCTTTAAATATCCAAAGGCTCCTGGGTCTTGATCAACTTCGATAGGCATATAACAAATTGGACATTCATCTTGAAGATGATCAGCGAGATACCTTTTAGATATAGATTGTTTAGGTCTATGCTTAACACAGAAAGAGCTAAAAAGAAATTAGAATAGAAAATAAATATGAGAATGGGATATGAAAATGGAGAGATCGAATCGAATTAACTTACGAAAAATCTTGATAGAACTGGTTAAGGCATTTTGCTTTTAATCCACAACCCAAGTGAAACATAGTACGACATTGTCTCAGGCAACATGCTGATGTAGCACCAGGTTTACGACAAAAGGAACACTTGAGTCGCTTTCCACGGGCCACTTCTTTGAGAATATCTTTCTTCAAGAATCCTTGAATACCTTCTTCATCTTTCCCATTCTGCTCCAAGCCACAAGCAAATAACAAACAATAGTAATGAGCAACAATCTCTTCGTGCTTATGTTTTTTCCCCAACCTAAATTCATCGATGTCAGCTGATCCACACAACAGGCAAGGGTCTTTCTCTAAGTAAGAAAAAACAAGGGAGAAAAAGAACAAAAAAACGAAAAAATGCATCAATTTAATAGAAAAGAGAAAAAAATTAAGATACTCACCACCACCTTCTGAACCTTCACCATCTTGTTTGGATTTCATTCTTTTACGTTTACCTTGCATTTTATGTTATTAAAGTGAAAACCACTAATCAAACACAATAAATTAGTTGATTAATTAATTAAATGCGACAATTAAACATTAAAGACAAACACTTACAGTTAAATAAATAGTAACTGTAACATTCAACACTCAAGGAGAAGACCAAATCTCAACCAAAGAGTAAATTTTGATCAATGAAAGTGAACAACAAAAACTGAGAATGAACGCGGCATTTTCTTTGCGCGGGCAATTCGAATACTTTTTAATAACAATCGATTTGATTTTGATCGACCGATTAATGTCTCAATGTTAATTACCTTTGAACGATTAATGGAAGTGGTAAGTTAATTAATCTGAACAGATTAGTGATTAACTATTGGAAATTGGGTTCAACTAAAAATCTTTTATTCATTGACAGGATACAAAAAGTTCAGCAATTACATTTGAATCTTACATGATCTTGGTAAGTAAATTTCAAAATATTCTTATAATAATAATAACCAACTAATCATGAGAATCGATAATCAAATTGAAATAATTCCAATTGAAAATAAGCTCAATATAATAGGTAAGAATATGAATTTAAATATTTGCTCCAAATTCGCAATTCAATTCAATTGAAATCGAAATCGAAACCGTTAGATGTCAGTAGGTATTCGTAAGCATCGGACCTAAAGGCCGTTCCCTTTTGGAAGCCCGCGAAAATCAAAGAGAGAGGGACAAAAATAAAGGAAAGAAAAGAAAAATACAAAGAAAGAGGAAAGACAAACCAAGAGAGAGAGAGAGAGAGAAGATTGAAATCGATGTAAGATTTGGTTTGTTCATATGGACGATATCGAGACATTTGAATCACAAATGATTCTTATTAGTATTTAAATGTTCGGGTCAAGATGAGTTGACCGTAGATGGAAATGAGTCAGTGTGAACCATTTCCCGTGTTACAGTTTCATTAATTTTGTTATAACGATACATTGATTGTCTATGGGATTTTGAAAGGAAAAAGCGGAAACAGATTAATAAGAAAGTAATAAAAAGTCGAATGAGCTCTGTTTCTGTTTCTCTTTGATTCACTCACACAAGTTGTAATCCACATTTAGAATTGCGATATAAATTTAATTTTATCTTCATTTTTTATATCTACTCATCACTTTACACTTTTCCTCTTTCATTTCTCTTTCTCATCCTCCCTCTTCTTCCTTTTTCCCTTCAAATCATCACTTGCATTTTCATTTCTCCTTTTCCAATGTACGAGGTTATTAAAAGATCTCCCTCAAGTCAGTAAAACTTGAAAGGGAAACTCTAATCTAATGTACCTTCTTCATCCTCATCACTTTTCATTCTCTGTCAATTTAGTTTTTTAGCTTCTCCGAGTCTGTGGGCTCAATTTTTGGTGATTCAACATCAACATTTTTAATAGACGCACACAAATAATAGAAACTGTTGGATAATATTTTCGCAACAAGAATTAACTTCGCCAAGATCAGCAGTAGTAGGGACCTTTTGTTAGCCTCTTTTTTAAGCAAATATCACCAATTTTTTATCATCTAACTTCCTCCTCCTCATCATCATCATAATCATCGTCATAATCATCATCCATCTCATCAGCCTCTTCTTTGTCATCCACATCTCAAGGCCAATTTACAAATTCATTCAACAACAGTCTCTCCTGAGATTTATCATCATTCTCGGTCATCCCTGTTTTTTATACTTTGATTTGCCTTCCATTCACTGAATTGTATTTCTTGGTTCACACTTTTCGTGATCATATTTACTTTACATTTTTATAGCTTTCAAATTCTGTCAACTTTTCTACTAATATCTTGTATTGCGAAGGCAAATAAATGCATCGGTCAAATTTCAGAGCTTCAGCCATTGATTATTGGCCTCGATCAATGTTCACAATGTGTACGAACTAAATAAACGAGAAACGTAAAGTGAGACCTCGTAAAGTTTTCCTATTAAAAAGATAATTACAATTCTTGTGATTAGATTTGAATGTTATCATATGAAAGATGATTGCATCAACTGAATAGTTGATTGTTTCCAATCCTATACAAATGAAATTAACTTTTACGGTTAATCTTATTGGGACAATAGGTAACTCATCTTATCTGTTAATAGGAAGAGTGTAACAGACAAGTGACATGAATGAGGTTGAAAATAATTGACAAGAAAATGAGATGACCCCCAACTTATCAATTTCTTTCTATCAAACATCAACACATCTAAAACTCCAAATAGAATAATAATAATAATTGTTTCTTCCATTTCGATTACAATTCCAATTCTAAAGACCACCTCATAAGTTTCGATAGCTTATCAAGCCCAAAATCGAACAACAATAAGATTTGAGTCTCAATTTTTCTTTTGAAAATCAATCTCATCATCTTCGATTGTTTATTGTGATTCAGATCGATCATGTAAATATTAATTATTCTTCTTCTTTTCTACCAAATCTCTTTAAATTATCATTTTCCAAATACAAGATTAAATAACTTTAGAACTTGATAATATCTTATCAAGTTACAATGTTTCATATTTTCAGGGTTATTTGGGAAATGAAGTAACGTGGTGTCAGGAAATGATGAATATTTTCATCATTTTTTGGGTTAACTCGAGTTTATTCATGAAAAGAAAGAGAGAACAAGCTAGAATACGAGGAACATGATAATTCAAAGGGTGATGGAGAAGATGAGAACCAGAATTCATTATCATTGGTTTCATTGAATTTTAGGCCAAGGCAATGGCACAAAGACGATCGTAATAATAATGGCAATGATGAGTAAAGAGGAAGAGAAAATCGATGGAACAACCTTTTCCTCTTTCCATTTCACCATGAGATCTCTGTCTCTGTCTTTCAGCTTGTTCATGAAAAAGACATGATAAGAATGCTGATTGGATGAAGATGAAGCTGCGCAAATTGCATCGAAAGACATTATCTGAACTTTGATATACAAAATTGAGTAAAACTGAACATTTCAGTTACCGGAAGTACAAGAAAAAGCAAAAATACCCTATAAACAACCAACACTGTGAGTAGATTGGTGAAGAAAACTAGAATCTTCAGATCTAATGAAGATAACAATAATAATGAAGATGATGATTATTTTATGGTATACTTATTTTTCAGTCTATCTCCTGCTGTTGTTGATGATGGTATTCATGTTTTCTTGTGTTCAAGAGTAGGAAAAGTTCATTTGATGAAAATTAAATGAATGACATGGGATGAGAAACATTCTGTGATGATTAGATCGAGAATTATGTTATTCCATGAGAGACTTGAGTTATAAAAGTATTACTATTATCATTATCATTTCTCTTTCTGTTGATGTATTAGATCAACATCTCGATTGGGTGAAAAAAACGTCGATAAAAATGGTTAAAGAAACTAAGAAATTCTCATTTTCTCTCCCTTTTTAGCATCATTATCATCATCTGGAAACGTTTCACTTTAAATAGATCAAGAGGGTTAACAATTGATTCCACCTTTTTCATGTAATCAAAAAGATATTGGGTAATTGTTGATGATACGAGTATGTGAGGATCAACATTCAGCTCAACAAACCTCAAACATTTCGACAAGTTTAATCGTCTTTTTCCTCTCAGATCATCACCATGTCCAAGAATCTCTATCATGACCGCCCTCTTCATCTAGCACTGAATGATAAGCTCATTACACTGATGAGAATCAGTTCGATTTCACTTGTCGAGTACTTTGGCCAGAAAATGATGAGATTCTATCAAGTTATCGTTGTTTGAAATATAAGCTAATGAATAAGATGAAAAAAGAACCAAATAAGATCGATAAAAGAAAAAAAAGCAAATCAAACTGATGATAAACTTAAAGTTAATTTGAAACCAGAAACATTAACTATTACAATGTGAGCTGATTTTACTCTTGAGTCTATTTTATCCTCATCCTCAGAAAGAGTTCCAATGAAGGTTCACTTAACAAATGATCATTATTTCAATTGTTACTCAACTTTTATCTAATTTATTGATACTTATAAAATCACCAGAGAATCCATTGCATTTGTAGTCTTCAAGCTAAAACGTTGATTATCCCCTTGTAATAGTTTACTAATAATTAATGAATATTAAATCAGCTCGAATATCGGTTTGACCTGGAATTAAATTGGACAAAATATTATAAAGAATAAGTGATTACGGTGTATTAAAAGATTGCCATTAAATGTAAGTTTAACTAGATGTAAATTATTCACTTGTTTCAAGTTAATTCAATTAGATTCACCAGAAGAAAAGTAATACAAACCACTAATAATATTAGCACAATCTATTTTTTATTTCGATCACTATTCATCCAATTTCTTCCATTCATCTTACACAATTAAACTGTTATCCAGCTAATAGAAAACTCGAAGCGTGTCGAACAGATCGAAGCGAAATCGACTTTGATAATATAACATATGTTGTCTTTTTAATTCTTGTGGTTTCCTTACCTTTGCCATCTCCTTAAATTGCTTCGATCACTTTCGAGAATTGGAAGTAATCAATGATTAAAATAAACTCGTTCATAAGTCTATGAAAACGCTAATTTGTTTCAGCTCTAATTGGTACGATTCATTTACATTGTAGTACATAATATAATGTACGAAGGTTCATTTTCTGACCTAAACTGAGACATTTGGATGACGATCCGAATGTAATATTGATATCGAATGTCAATTGACAAAGAGCGAATGAAATTTGATCCAATTTACAACAGAATAGTGAACTAAAATCTCATGTCTGAATAATATCAATATGAATAATTTCAAATGAAACAATAGATGAATGTCTATTTGGTTTAATCTTAGAAAAATAGAGAGATTGATCAACATTAATCACAATAATTATCATGTATTTAAAAGTAAAGCAACTGGTTCATCGATCATCATGGTTGAAGAGTTGAAATTAAGTGACAGCACTGAGACTGTCATCCGAAATTGTTATTTGCTTATTGTTTCCAAAAATTCTCTGTTTCCTGAATCAGTGTTTGGAATTTGCTTGGCCCTTAATCAGGCATTCGTCTGATCCAATAACATTACGATTGCTGTTCCGTTTCCGTCTGGTAAAAGTTAAAATGTAAAGATGAAAATGATTAGTGAAACAATGATGAGATTCTATCCCGCAGTAAATATCAACAAGTAAGAATAAAACAGAAATGAAATTCAAGTGCTGATGATAAAGATGATGAAAAAAATGATGATGATAAGACGAATATCATTTGATAACTAATCTACAAACAAGCTGAGATCGTTGACAGGCTCAAGGCTGTCAGAGATACAGTATCTCTTTCATATTGCCTTCCATTAGAATACAATTTAGATGAAAAGTCTCTCTTATTCTTGTTCTTTTCTAATAGATCGAGTAATATCATTTGATTAGGCGCCCAACATACACGTTTGACGTGCAAACCTTTTCTCTTGGTTCGATTTATGACAGCTCAAGCTACCTGTTTTTTACTTTTCTTTTATTCCTCACAGCATCTTCAAGGATTTACCTTTTTCTCTTTCCATCTCATCTCATCTTATTTGCTTCTTTTTACTTTTCTCATCCCTTGGATCTTGTAAGAAACAGAAAGAGTACTCAACATAATTTCGCTCTGCCCCTCCTACAAAATAAGCTTCAAATGTCATGAGCTCAGTGTGAAGCCATCATGATGGTAGCATGATATTGGTTACTTTTCCTTCATCTTTGTTATTATTACCTCTACGTAAGAAGAGGATAATAGTTGTACCATTTTACTTCATTTTTATCCATCTTCCTCCCTCCAAGTATCTTTAGGTCAATCAAAGAGCTGCGAAAAACACTCACAAAACCTTAGATGATAAACTTGCTCTTATATCAAAAAGTGAACCTTAAATCTCAATCTAATATTTGAAATATTTAAATTTTCGTGACTCGTTTTTTATCATATGAAGGTTTCCTTTTGGTCAGTGGTCAACTCATGTTATCATCATGAAATGCTGACTATTCCCAAGTATTCAGAAAAGTTTGACAGTCAATCAACTCGATGTTGATTAAAGCTCGTGATTCCATTATCAGCCGTCAAATCAATTTTCTTATAATTACAATTGTATTACTTATAATCGAAGGGTAAACAAGTCTCATAATATCTAATAGATTATCACTGATGATATACTATCTTTGTAAAATGTCACCATCAAGTCCATTGAGATTATTAGGTTTACACTTTTCTCTTTTGATTGTGGATGATGATTAGTTGATGAGATTGTTACATAAAAGCAATTTTTGAGGCTTGAAAATCAAATAATCGAATGTAAATGTAAAAAAGACGAAGCTTCTTGTCTATCCGATTTAATGGCTCATCTGATGAGCATCATATTCCCTGTTAATCTATAATATGCTCGAATAGTTGTTAATATTTTCGATCGCTGAGCCGAAAGATATTCGATTTTGTTTATCCTCTAAAACAAGTTCTAGTCGATCAAGAGGAACAATAGTTTCTGTTAATCTTAACTGTCATTAATTAACACAAGTAAATAGATGTAGATGGAATATAAAGTGAATAGAGATCGATAATTACATTATAATTGTATTCTCAATTAGATGAGGAGCAAAGAGGACGATCAATTCACCATTGATCATGTAAACCATATCAATTTCACTTAACCATAATTCATAAAGATGAAATGGTTTTTAGCATCAATGTAATTTGGTCACTTGAATGTCTTTTACCAAACTGCTTGGTTTTCATGATTATTCAAAGACAAGTTTAGTTCCGGTTATCAAGAACAAAGTTCCGGATGAGCTTTGTTATGCTAAATTTGCCTTGATTAGGTTATCATTTCATTTATTTTCATGTCATCGATATCATTTGATTACATGTAACTTTATATATTATCAATAGATATGAAGATAGAGAAGCAAAGATAATTTTATCCATCATTAGCAGCTCAGGAATCTGGAGGAGACACAATAATATTAATAATGATGAATGAAACATGATGATGAAAATAGAGAATCAGTTTTACCAAAGATTAAGACTGTTGGTGGTTTTTTCTTTCTTTCTATGGGTAAAATTAGAAGACAATCATGATATTGATGAAAAGGAGAAATGAAGAAGTAAAAACTTGACCTCAGGGTCCATGTTCTTTGGTTATATTTACATTGGTAACATTTTAATGCTAATGATAGATTCAAGGTGAGGCTTGAATTAATTACTGAACACACCCAAGAACCGAGCAACATACTAAACTTGGAAGAGACGATTAAAAGTATCTCATTGAAGACCTTAAACCAGAATCATCATCATCACAGCAATTTAAGACCCGCATCAATACAATTTAACATTAGTGAATCGATGAAACGAGAACGAAATGAAATCATTTCAGTTGGTCTAATGTACCCAAACATTTGAAAAGTTGAAACGATCCATCATAATTGGAAATGATATTACTTGAAATTTGAACAATTTGTGAGATAAACACAATTAAATCGATAAAGTTATAGAGAAAATATCGACTTGAGTCAATTCAAAGCTCAAATGTTTCAATTTGATTCCATTGCATCGAGAGAGAACGCAACTCAATCAAGTCACTCACCAGAGAAAAGTTTCATCTACATGGCGTGTGATTCATCATAATTAAACAATAAGAATTGTGTAGCTCGTCCTTGCGAAACCTTTCAAACTTCATCTTTTTTAGTATCAATAAAAAAATCTATTTCAATTGAATCTCTCAGAGTTGTTATTTGAATGTGAAAAAGAAACCGGAAGAAATGAAAATAATCTGACACGTGCAATCAATCTAAATACAGATTGATGGATCACATAAGATTATGAAATTGACAATCAAGCGACCTTTTCATCATATAGAAAACAAAGTTAAGTAAAGTTGATAAATATAATTGAGGTTTTCATTGGGATTCCAAAAGCAACAATGTAAACAGAGAGATTGATGCATTTAATGTCCTGTTTCGCTGATTACGCTAATTAAGTGTTTCTTTTTAGCCTCCGTTGTTAAGAAAACAAATAACAACTAAGACTCATCATCATCTTCATCATCATGAATTGAGTGACAGCCAAAGGGTAACTTGCTGAAGGGCGTTAATCAACAGCAATTGTTGTTCACTCGCAATTGTTTTAAATGCGACAATGAAAATTAATAAGTGAAAGTAATTACTGGTTATGTTGCCAATGATGATACCTTTGTAAAGTTGAACAACTATAATTTTGAATTAATTGTTACTTTCTAGTCCGTAATCATTAATAGCTGATATTAGTTTAAATGTTCAGCTAAGGTAAACTTTTGTGGCTCTTAAAGGCTTCAAATGGAAAGACAATTAGATAAACTTGTTCTGTTTTGTTTTCGATTAAAAATTGACCATAATTAACACAGAATTCAGTGTAAATGTTTCCAATTTCAAGCTGTCGACATGAATAAAGATTTACAAATCTAATTAAAAGAATCAACAATCAACTGTGGAAATCGACGATTACATTTTTTATTAATTCGATCATTGGATGATATATTATTTTCCACTAATCATGACCAATCTGATCATCATCTCTAAAACCATAAGAAAAGAAATAGAGAACTCGAATGTTGATATTTGCTGTTTAAATTCTCATTGAATATCGATTTGTATATTTACTAGATCATTAACTTTTAACTTGATATTATCAACATTTAATACTTTACACCATTAACGGTATAATCATCGAAATTGTCTTCTTTTGGATTTTCTTTCCTCTCATGTAAGACACGAGAAAAACTTGGACGATCAAGTCGAGGGAGAATTTTTGATAAAACATCAATTGGAAATTAATGCGAAATTAATTTCATCAATCTAATGTGAAAATGATTTCCCGGTACATAGCAAAGGTGATTTATCGCTGTTCTACAAGGGATCAATTCATTTTACATGGATTAACAATTGAACATTTCATTAGCATCGACATGCAACTTATAGATGGAGCGCGAATCTCGAAGTTTGGCCCATAAGACATCAGCTAATCGATTGGAATTTCTTCTCGAACCTCACAATCACATTGACTATTGTGAAAGAACAATCGTCTACCTGGACTTTGGACAAAGTCTCACCTTGATTGACAAAAAGAAAAACACAATTTGTTTACCTGAGATGCAAAGAAACGTATAGAGAAAATATTGAAGGAGTGACGATAATGAAAGTCCTTTGATGGTGTAAAAAGATTTAAAAAGTTGCCTTGACTCGCACTTTGCAAATTCATCATGTCAGATGTGCTCATTATTATGATGATTAATAATCATGTCCAGTTAGTAAATCAGTAAATTGCATTTTCGGTAAGATAATGTTATTATTACTTTGATTCTCTTTTCTTTACATCATTTCATCTTCATCATTATCAATGAATCTTGTTGTATCCCTTTTCTTTGTGTTATCAGGGATGAAAATGACAAAAATAAGATAAGTCACAAGTGATGTTGCAAGTAAACAATGACAGGTTTGGTTGATTGGATTAATGACAAGAGTCAAGAAAAAAAAGAGACATGAAGATGATGAAGACAGAAAAAACTACCGATTCCTATTCAACGAATCTCATGGTAGGTTGATAACAAAAGGAGAGCCTGAAATAACCTATAATATCTGTTGAATGAGAATGAATCAAGATAGAATTTGATTCAATGAGTCAATATATACTTAAGAAAATAATAGTTTAACTTACGGAGTAACAATTTTGCATATAAACAAGATGATATATAGTTTTTGGAAATGATGATGAAACTTTTTTCTTTTGTCAATCGAGTTCAAATTGAATGGAACCTTTTTCTGTTCTATTTGCATATCGACATGAGTAAAAAAATGTCTCCAATATTTGACTCACGCCTTTCAATAGACATGTTCGAGTTATTCGAGGCTCAACTTTCATCTTTCACTTTGAACAAGCTCATTGAATTAATTGTTGACCGATTGTAAATCTTAACATTTATCAATCATCTTGGTTATATTGGAAAACCATTGGTTTGACTATTCAATTGGCTCATTATAATTCACGAAATTGTATTAGTTTTCAAAAGTCCGTTACATCTTAATGGATACTAATAATTACGTGATTGCTTTTTAAAAATCAATTGATTTTTACTCAAGTTAAACGGTTAACTGTTTATTAAATAATCCAAAGGATTAGAAACAGTGAAAGGATTCGTTTGAAAGTGTTAACATTTGAAGGATAAAACCAAGAATTGTAAGATGCTTGAAATTATTTCCTCTTTTATGAAAGCAGATTTTTGCATTTCATATCAGCTGATGGGTGAGTAGAAATTGGATTGAAGCGATTTTCTCGAGAGGTAGTTTTGGGTGTGTCAAGAGGGTATTAATTACGAGTTTTTTTACCAGCAAAGGTGAATGATCCTGCTCATTGAAGAGACACATGAAAGGTAAAAGAGTGACCCTTGTAAAACTAAGTGTACAAAGTAGGTAAGCAATTACATAGAAAAGAATAGATTGAAAATTGTAACATGTAAATTGTAAATGATTACGAATACAGATGAAGATTCAAAGGGGATGAAGATGTTGATGGAGTGATAAACAGACAGATGAGGGCAAGGAAGATGCTGAATTGAATTTATAATGAATCTTTAAATAATTTTAATATCAATGGACCTTTGTAAGGATTTAAGGATTATCATTGAATTAGCTATCAAAGGTAACGGGGTTTGGCCTGGGGTAGGGACTCAAACCTAAAACGAATGTCGCTTGCAAATGGTTAATCTTACGTATCATGTTTCGAGTAGTCATTGATACCTGGATGCTTAGAGTGAGTGATAAACATGCAAACGAATAAACAAATAAACAAATAATAAGATAAAAGTCACGTGACACAATTATTTCCTCTCTGGATGAAATTTCTATTCATTTATCATCTTCTCATTTCATACAAATAACAAATACAAGAAATTTGATAACTTTTGTAAGAATAATCTTTTTCTTCGTTCGTTTCATAGAGCGATGGTTCTTTCACTCGATACTTTCCTCTTTTGTCTCTAAAATATCAGGTAACATAACGAGAGTTTCGATGAAAAATTCAATATTATTGATAATTAAGAATCTTAACTAATATCATTTATCACATGATTTCTTCCGAATTACAAAGTTAGTTTTATCTGTAAAGTTCATTTTTTTCAAGCTGCTTAAAGTTGGTCTTTGTCATGAACCAAAGATGAATTGTAATAGTTACGAAAATTCCGAAAATTTTCATGGTGATTTCACAATAATTGTGATTAATAGTCGAGTTCAAATAAAGTTTAGTGAGTGTAAAATTTATCAACAGTCTGAAATTTTCTAATAGTTTATTTCATTGTTGACAAGTTTTCTTCCTGATAACATGATATAAAAAATGACGAAGAAACTTGAAAATTGATGAACTTTTCTGTTCACTATTTACTCATTCTCATTCTCATGTTTACTTTTTATTACTTTTTCTTTCGATTTAGTTTCATTATGTCGATCCCTGGGTCTTCTAGATTGTCATCACTCTCATTTAATGTTATCACTCTCAATGTTTCCATTGCAATACCATTTTCGAGTACAATTTGCCCCCATGAACTTATTCCAGTATAAATAAAGGAGAAAAGGACGAAATGTTATTGTATAGACGTGATTTCATTGTAATAAATATGAAAATAATGATAAACATCAAAAAGGAAATGATGATTATATCGTTTTCTCTTATTGATTGAAATTATTATATTCGAAAAGAAGATGATGAGAAATTGGCTGAATATGTTGTCGAGTGAACGTCAAGAGTCACTTTACAATAGATTGAGTATCTCGGTGTTTCCAATGGATTGAAAAAAATATGACAAAAACTTCGGAAGTTGATCGTATGATGATAATGATGATGATGATGATGATGAAGAGGAAGACGAAATAGACACTCAAGTTGAATGAATGAAGAAAAAGAGATAAGACTGAAAATGTTTCAATATCAAGTGAGAGACTCACGCAAATCATCATCATCTCCATCACTTGCAACAAAACATCAACAATGACAACAAGTCAAGTTTAAAAGCATCAGTCAAATTCATTGAAAACCAATCAAAAGTCACTTTCATCTTGGAAATATATAGATTCAGAATTCGGATTGACAAACAAATGAAAATGATGCGGATGAAAACAAAAGGTATTTTCGATTACATTGTGATTCATTTTAAAGCTGAATTAAGAAAGGGAATCACTTAAAATGAACATGGTGTCATTCTTGTTCCATGTATTCACGATTTCCATCTAATGATAATATTATTTGAGTTTCTTTCTCTTTTTTTTTCTTCTGTCAAAGCGAATTTTGATTAGCCAAAAGCCAGAAAACAAAACCGTAATCAAAATGTGAGCCTGTCAATCATTTTATCGCTGTAATGAAACTCAATGTTTCATATTTTGTTTGAATCATGATTACCAATAACATGAAAATGGCTTCAATCATCAGAAAGATTGACATGATTAGGATTAATCGGAAAATACAATGAATGTTATTGAATCGATATAGCAACTAACTTGATCTTGTTTGGTGTCTATAACCACAATCATTACTTGAGTTGATCATTATGATCATTATCTTAATCATTTTATCTTCATCAGTCTCATCTTTTTGTGTTATGGTCAAGTGAAGATGATCATCATCATCATTTTATAGGGTTTATCTGTATGCTAATAATTGTTGATAGTTATGATCATGTAGATGATAAAGATGCGAATACAATGTTGACCCTATGAAGAGAAAATAATTTGTGGTTCTAGAAGATGATGATGATGATTATAGTCGAAAGAGACTCATTCAATCGGCTAATTATAATGTCCTCCTCCTTTTCTCCTCCTTCTCTTCTTGCTTTCTCCTCATCTTCTCATCTCTCATACGCCTTAATGCATCAATTTCTCTCAACTATAACTAGATTACAATCAATTTGATTCGCATTGTCTTCAATCGTATCATGAAATCACAAGTCTACAGTTTTTTTTTATACCATCTTAAGGTGAAACGATTGGATTATATGAAAATTCAGTGAGTTTATCTTTTGGATATCATGTAAATCTAATAATTAGTGAATCATCCTGATTATTATCTCATTTCATTTGCTAATGATTTTCACAAGCAATTGTTTCAACCAATGGCATTTAGATGATGAGATAATTGATTGAATTTGAAAATGAAGATAAATGAGAATCAAAATCATCTATTATTTACTTGTATTAATAATTTATCAGAATAAAATTAATCCTGAAACTTTAATTCGATGAGGCCTTCCCTCGATTCCCTTACAGTGTTGCTGTAATTGGATCTGAAATGAACATAAATTGATGCTAATAATGATAAATTCAATATGGTTAACCACCAAATTTTAAAGGGAAACCTTTTAATCTCAACAGCTTAAGGCAATTTTGATTGAGACCAATTGATAAAAAATAAATCGCCCTTGTTGTTGTAATATTTTAATGCGGTTTAGTTTCTTGCCTTGTGAGTATAATAATTGAAGTTCAGGGGCGAAAATAAAAGTCATAATAAAGTAAAATGTAAAAAATGGTGGATTATGATTCTCTTGTGACAATCGTTATGATGATTTTTTCAATTCAATCGATCAGCTCTAGTATTCAGAATTAATCTCATTACAACTCGAATGGTGTACATAAGAGGTTTAATAAATCAATAGATGAGAAATTGTTTCCTTCACGAGTAATTGATGAAGTTTAGTTAATTGTTTACTCTAAATTTTGTAAGTTAACGGTTTCAGGTGAGATTTTGTCTCACTTGATTGCGAGCGATAGTCTATTGATAATTAGCGACTAGTATACGAAAATATGAACGCCAACCAATGTTACAGTTTGATTCATCTGCTCACAATCTTAGTACCTGGAAATTGAGTAGCAGTTGGACAACAGCGACTTTGGGTAAAAATGGACAAAATAATTTTTCATTTTCAGCAGCTTAGTCTTATGACACTTTAATTAACTTTAATTAACAGCGAAATTGTCTTTAACTGATTACTTTAATTGCTTTTGGTATTAGCAGTCTTTCAATGGGCAGAAAAGTTTATCAATTCTCGCTCATTTTGTATATACAATAATTGACTTTTTATTATGTTGAAGATTGAGATGAGATAATGACCAATCATACTGACCACTGGTTAATAATATCAAATGATCAATGAGCTTTGAATTATGTTTATAAACCAAACACTTGTAATGGATTTTGTTTTACTCTCATGAGCTGACCAAATATTTGACAAAATACCTTCACCACTGACCACTTATTGATTACAAGCTCATAATAATATTGGTCAAGTGAAGTGGCCTCATCAGTGGGCTAAACAGCTTTTCCGTTTAGAGAATATTGGAAAGCAATTGATTTCCAATAATAAAGATGATGATTTCTTCTCATTTTCAGCAAAATAATCTCCCTGGAGTAAAGTGATTAATTGTAATTGTTGCCGATTCTTAGTTCAATTTCACTCTTTCATCCATCGACCAACCATTATGATTTATCATTGTTCAGAAAAACTGTATCAATATTTGCAAGATAATAACATTATCTTTACATCTCATTTCTTCACCAATCAATCAATAAATTTCAATTTCCAAAATTTAATGAGCTGAACACCAATATAAATCCATGAGTTCTGGTGATAATACTAAATCATATTCAAAATTCACTCGATTTGAATTCTCATTGAAAATGGTTCCGATTAACTTGTTATGATTTCGTAAAAGACTTAATTAATTAAATCACATGTGAAATGTGATAATTTAGTGATAAAGGATTACGATTGAATGTCATTGATTGATTAAAGAGCAATGAAAACTGTAATTAGGCTGCGTGTAATTGTAACAACAATTGTCGATGATGATCAACATCAATAAATAATTGAAATCAATTTGCACAACTAAACGAGTTAAACTGTCAACAAAAGTACAAAAGATAATGTTGATCTATGCAAAGTCACACTTTTATATTGTGACCTCATTTTCGATAAATTTAGTTTGATGATGAAAAAGAAAGAGATGAAAGATGGAGACGCGTGACCATGTTAACAAAGAGAGAAAGAGAGTAAAGAAGTTGTGATGATATTGATGAAAAGAAGGAGGAGAAAAAGAAGAAGAGAAATAAATGAACAACATTCGAACCTTCCTGTTAACTGCTTCATCACATCACCATCACCATCATCTTCATCTTCATCTTCATCCTCATCTTCATCAACTCTTTGCATCAATTTAAACCTTATCTTCATCATCTCTTCTTTGGTGAGTCAAAGTAAAAGTTATATAATGCTGATTACAATCAATTGGTGAGGTGATGGTGATTATATTAAAGCCCGAAAGGATTGATATTAGAATAAGAGACAATCTGTTGACTGAGAATGAACCATAATAACCCAAACCCTTTCACTTCCTCATCTCAGCCTCTGAATCTACTCCTCCTCCTCCTCTTCATCCTCATCCTCATCTTCTCTCTCTCTCTCTCTTGTTTTCCCTCTTCCTGCTTCTTTTTTCATCGTGTTCATCCTTCAACCTCCTCAAGCCTCTTTCATCGAATCCTCGAACCTCCTTCTCCTAGTACATTGAGTATTCTTGCATACTGCCAGTACCATTTCTCAATTGGACTACCTTTTCTCTTGATTGTAAAAAGAAGTAAAAATGATAAAAAGCCAATAATCTTTATCGAGATAAAAGACACATAAACATGTTTATCCAGTTACTTATTTAAAGTAATCAAATTGATTGATCCTTTTCCATCTCAAACTATTACTTTTTTACTGCTTCACCAATTGTTAATATTGTTCAATGTTGAAAACATTTTATGATTCCAGCATCTCGATGGTGTTTAATAAATTGATCATCGAAACTTTTGAGTCGGTCTACTAAGTAACTGTGTCTTCAATAGAAACCAAGCAAACCTCATGAGATTATTCCCATTTAAAGTATTGCAACAAGTTCTCAGTTGATTGAGTGATACTTAATTCTCATCCATCCATCTTATTAAAATAAAGTGTTGTGTTTAATTAAACTTTCTTTTAGTTGATTAACTTAAATCATCAATATTTCATTGATCACCAATCCAAATCAATGCCCAAATAATAACCATTTAAATACCATTCAGCTGTTTATTGTTGACAGTATTTGTTTTTTCAACACTTCCCAATCCGTTAAGCCAATAAATCGTGAAACTTTGTTACTTTTATTTTGTTGTTGTTGTTGATTAGACTCAATCTCAGATTGGGAGTTTAGTAAAAGCTTCTCAATGATATTTGACAATAACAAAAAGACCTATAAGAAGTGTCATGCCTTGGGCAATCCATCAAGTCAATAGTTTGTTTCCCTGAAAAAGTACAATCAACCGCATCTTTTGATCAGAAATAAACCACAATAATCCGTTTGAGATAAAACAGTGAGCACATTCATGTTGAATAAACATCATTTAGATTTAGTTTCAGATAAACAAGACACACAATTAATGTGAAAAATTGTCAACTTATATGATGAGTAATAAATAAAATGTTATCTCACCTTGAAAGGTAAATGATATCAATCAGCTTATGCTCATTGTTTTCAATTGGCTCGTCACAAATGATCGTTGAATTCAACTGGTGATGATAATGAAAAGGAATCAGATGATAAAGAAAACGAGATATGAACGAATCAAATGTCAACTTTTACCTTTATGATTATTGTGAAAACGAAAAGTCCAAAACAAAAGAGTCGAAATACGAAATTAGCACAAAGTTTTCGATTTACGTTTTGTAGAGCCGGTTTGTAGCTGGTGGTCGCCTTGGCAACGGTCGCTGATATTCAACTATGAAGATCGTTGTGTCGGCGTAAATTATTCATCGACTTAAATAAAACAATAGAATTTCGGAGACAATTTAAAAATCGAAGGTGTTGAAAGTTCAAAGTAAAAGTGATCGTGAAAATTGTTGATGAAACGCGAAATACTGAGGAGAAACAAGCAAACTCTTACAGTTACCATCTCAAGTCTGGTTGATGATTGGAAGGAAAAATACTCTGTGTATGTGAAAGAGGGAGAGAGAGAAATCGGAGTGAGAATAAGAAAGATAAAAAAGAAAGAGAAGAAACATTTCTCTTGGTTAGAATCGACTGAGACTCTCTCATCTCTCTCTCTTTCTCTTTCTCTTAGGCCGTTATGTATGCAAAACCATTGCTCCTAAAGCTCAACTCAGGACATTAGCAATTGAAATGAGTGATAGAGTGGGTGAAACAAGGATCATCATGAATAAAGGATCAAGTCTTTATTATTACTATCACATCCCTCTTGCTCCCGAATTTTATCTTCATCATCATTTTGATATCTCTCTCATTTCTCCCTTTTTAAAGATAGAGAGAGAGGAGAAGTTTCGATCCAAGAAATTGTCACCAACATTTTAAGAGAAAGTTAATGTCTCTTTGTCTTCCATCCTTAATGATATTCTCAGCAAAAAGGTATCTTAGTTTCATGCTGATCAATCGTAACCATGACAACCAAGAGAGATCATGTTTCATTCAGTTATTCATCTTTCCTTTTATCAATCAATGCTTATTAATCAGATTAATCAAAACTCATTCCAAGTTATGTTAATGATGATGTGGTGATGGTTCAAAAGGGAGTGTCCATTGGATCTGGTAAAAAGGTTAAACTCAGTTTTCTCTGTGAAAAATTCTGGTAACTTGAAAATCTCGTAGCATTGATTTTCTATGGAAACAAAAAGATGAAAAAATCGCAATGAAAAAAAAAGAAAGAGAAGAAACGAAGCGTTGAATGAGAGAGAAGATGAAAGTGAGTGAGCTAAGATAATAACTTAAATTCTTGAATCGTGAGATATAAGAGAGTATAGAGTTTACATTGGGAAAAAGAGGCAGGGATGTTGAGCTCATTTAAATTCTGTGCTCATCGTCATCGTCATCTTCTTTTTCTTTTTTCTTTTCATGAACACTCACAGAATAAATAACGAGATGGAAATAAAAGGAAAGAGGAAGGTCATAAGACTGAAGGAGAGAGAAACAGAGAGAGAGAGAGAGAGTCTAGAATGGAGAGAGAGAGAGAGAGAGAGAGAGAGAGAGAGAGAGAGAGAGATGATGATGAATCAAGTAGAAGAAACGTGGTCCCATTGAAAATTGTTCCAAAGTCTTTTCCTTTTTTCTCTTTTTTTCATTTGTGATAACTTTTATTTCTCGTAAAGATCAGAATTTGAAGAAATCTTATTACATCTTTTCCTTTTCCTTTTGCTTTTTAGTCATCATTCCTTCTGGTGCATCCTTTTTCTTTTCCATCTCCTTTCCCATCATCATCATCATTTTCTATCTTCCAGTTTCATCTTATTCTTTACTCGACATGTTTCACCATCGCTCTCGCATCAATCACATGAATTCCTCTGAATGAACCAGCAAACTTCCTATTGGCAGTCAATCCAATTTAAACTCCTCCTTTAATCCTTTTTTACGCCATCACTTGCATTTGCCATCTAATCTTTGTGAGATTAAAAACTCAGGTAGAAATGTTTAAATGAACAAATAATGAATGTAATTTGATTGTTAATTTGGTTAATTGGCTTCAGATGAAATGAGACTTGATTGTATCGAGACGGATATAAAATTTGGAGTATCAGTTTAACGAGAAACAAGAAAAAGTGACATATAATTAACAACAATAATTACTATTTAAATGAAATTTCACCGCAAAATTTTGGTTCCTGTTCCGGTGAATGATTGTTACCAATCTAATAGCATTAATATAATTTGCGAATTGGTTTTAGAAGATGAAAATTTGCTGGAGAAAATTAGAAAAGTTGATTGTTAATAAAAATGTAACAGCAGTTGGAGTCATTGTTCGTGTTGATGTTACATCTCTTGTTGCGGTTGATCGTCAATTTTGCCTTCATCTTCTTCATCTTCTTCTAATCACAGATCTGATTTGAATTGTTGTTAACTATACAACCGTAAATAACCTTATTCACCATGGCGACAATTGGTTAGAGAAAATAAAAGAATCACAATCATTGTGTTCCTTTGGTGGGCTCAGTCCAAGTATTGTTGTTGCTTCGCCCTTATTAATACATTCATCATTTCATAATATAAGGTGTATGCTTGGATTAAAATATTAACTTAATCCGTTGTGGGCTAACAAATACATTCACCGATTATGGAGGGGAAATGAGGAAAATGATGTTAATGATAATCAGAGAGATGAAATTTGTGTTATATTATTTTCTTGTAACCACAAAAGTGAACTAATCATGTTAATCATAATAATATAAACCATAAACACACGTTACCATACAAAATGGAACAAGATTAACCACAACATTAGAAAACATTTTATAGTAATTATAATTGTATCTTAATTGTAATCATTGATAACTTTTTATTTTGCCGCGGGAAACATCAAGTTTAACCTTGAATAAATTTAAATTCTGACAGGATAAGTGAAAGTGTCATCATATTCAAATGTGATTCTGTGCTTTGAATACTCAATGTAATTGTTTTCACTTGTGAAACAAAAAAAAATTTGGTTACAGACCAAAGTGATGATACTGAACATCATCACTCAGTCACCATCAACTCCATGTTACCCTGTTGATTCAGAGTATTGACCTGATCAGAATATGACTTAGATTTAAATTATTCAAGGTTGAAGATTGACCTTGAACCAATTCTGTGAACATATTTTGGAGAAATATTTTCTCATGGACTGAGATGAATACTGAGTGATAAAACTGTATAACATTAATATAATCTACATAATATTTACGAGGAATTATTGTTATCATACTGATAACAATAACTTGATTTGAATTATTACATGAATTGAAATTCAATAACTGATGTGAGATAATCTGATTAAACGCATCAAAAGTTCATTTCTCTCACCAAGACAATAATTAAGTCTCAGTTTATTTTCAGCTTAATAGTACATAGATACAAGAGAGTGAATGAAATTTTAAGTACATCAAACCACAGAAACAATGTAACTATTAATGAAAATATTATTTTCTTATTAAGTGTTGGCCACAATTTTTACGTGAGTTATATGACAATTAACCTTAATTTTGTCAAATTTCTTAAAATATCCACGGGTAACATGCTTTTTTTTCAAGGTTATCTCATCACTTTGAACATTTGGACCAATTTTATGTCAACTCGAGGCTTTTATATCCAAAGGCAAAGAGTAAAAGATTCTGGTCAATGGTTAACAAGTCATTCCAATTGTGTATTCAGTAGCTGTCCCTAGAAAATCAGCTTGGGACAGTTTGGTCAACTGTTTCTGCTTTATCATCTTTTTGTTGATACAAGTGATGCTGATGGTGATGGTGATGATAATAATGATGAGTGAGGTGATGATCTTGGTATTGGCTTTAGGTGATTCTGCTGAAAGGGGGTGAGCCACCAATTCCATTGAGAACCATTGTCTTCTGTAAACATTGGATTGTGATGATAATGCTCACTAATGTTCAATCCAATCGAGTGTAAGGTAAGATTTCGTAATCATCTTAAGATTAAGATAAACAATCAGCGATAAAATTGGGTCAATATTTTATTATCAGTAAAACTCAACAGTCAGTGAGAGTTATTTTCATCTCCATTTAGCAATATCGCACCAAATTGTATTAATTGAATGTTTTTCTTGTCTAATCATCTGATTGCTAATCCAACAGGATTAATCTCAATCCAACCAAAAATCATACAGTCTTGTATCAAGATTATTCTAATGAAAAAGGTAATCTGTCAACCTGAACCCGATACCATTAATATTAATACGATTTGATTATTTGTTGACATTTTCAATGTATCTTTTTATTGATCATCATCATCATCATCATTTCAAATAGATGCTCGTTAGGTCGATGATTAATGATCATTTTCAATACTTTTCCCGTTTTGGTGACACATATATTCTGATATGCACTCATAACCATCGCTATTGGTACAGTCTTCTTGTTGATAATCACCAAGAAACAACCCTTGAGGTCAATTTGATGTTTTCCAAGTTTCCAACTGAGTTTATTCATGTATCATTGCTGAGAAAAAGTTTGTTGATCAATCATCTGATTGTTATTATAAAAAAAAGCAAATCAATTAGTTTATTTTTTTTTAATTGAAACGAACATCAATTCACCAATTAATTTGAACCACACACACAGACACAATTTGAAACACCATCATCACTGTACACACAAACTCCTACCAAAATTTTGATTGATCAAATGATTACATTGACTTGACACTTGAGGTATTATTTTTGTATTTCATTTTAATTTATCTCACAGTCAATGAAATAGTAGGAGGTCAAAGTATCAATCGAGGTAAAAAAATTGAATATAAACCAACAGGTAAGAGATGAAAAAAACAAACTCAACAACTGACAATTTCTCAAGAGGGCAGCACTTATTCAATTTACCTCAAGTTAATTAGGATCGTTAATTTGTAACTTAGTGTTGCAGTTAAATAATTTAATTAATATAATCCTGCAGATGACTCGATTAAAGTTAATGATAATGATTTGATTTTCAATTCGAGTTACCATAGTTACCCATAGATCGGTTATATAATATTGAATATCGAAATAAATTCAATTAACATTTTCTCTGAAAGTGAAAAGATAATGATATTGACCATTATTTTATTAACCTAATTATGTTATATTACCAATGAAAATAATAATGAATCAAAAGTGACACTAAATGTTGGTTAATAATGATGATGATAACACAGAATGAATGAAAGGAAAATAAATAATAATAATTGAAGATGAAGATGAAGATGAAGATGAAGATGGAAATGAAGATGAAGATAAAGATGAAGATGGAGATGAAGATGAGCAGGATAAACCGACTAAAGAAGCAGCAAGATGCGCGAACGTGATAAAGGTGCAACTTAATAGTATTATTATAAAAGATATGATTCTTTCCTGAGCCGTTCCCATAAACAAGAACTCTGGTAAATCCTTAATTTAGGATAATGTGCCCCTTCTCATTCACTCCCTTTGTTGGAAGAGCAATGATCACGAATGAAACAACAAATTACCGAGGTCACCGGCGAGGCCAAACTCAGGCACTTCTAATGTTTCAAAATAAAAAATGACCAACCATTGTTATTAATCATCCTGAGCTTTGCTCTTTTATTTATAATTTTTTCATCATTATCATTATCTTCATTTTCATCTTGATCCACAGTTATAACCATTAATGATTATTGTTACAACAACAGTAGAACCATCAAAATATCTCAATGAACATTGACTTACATTGAATTCCAAACATTCACTGAATCATATCCCCAACTTAATTTCATCCTTTTCCATAGTAAACAATTGAATTTAGTTAATCAACAGAGTACGTGGTTCTTATTTAATTCATTGTCAGTTACAATTGTACAATTACAGAAAAGGATGATACAAGTTATCAGGATAATTTATTAATTCATCCATGAATATTATCGTAATGTAATTTTGTTATTTGTCTAAATAGATTGCAAATCAGATTGACATAAACACGCACACATAAAAAAAGAGAGAGAGATTCAATCTCACTAATAATCAATTTAGTGATTAACCATATCAAAAGCAATTGGCACCGGAAATAACTCACTGTATTAGTGTCAGAGCTTAGATTTGGATACAATATAAATAACATGATTAATAATTATTTATTCATGTCCATAAATTGTAGTCAATATTTTCCTATTACCATTGGAATGCTCCCTGTCTGGGTTATCCTATGTTATTAACCTCGCACTCTTCCTGTGTGAGCATTACCTGTACAGTGAATTGAAATGAGCCAACAACAATGTGAACATTTTTTTGGCTACTCTCATTTTCTGCAAGCTCATTGTTTCCCTCATTATACAGATAATTGAAAATGTGAGGTTAAACTAAATACCGAATGGCAAAAATGCTCTTCATGATAATGATCCTGCTCATGGTCCAGAGTTGAAATTACCTTTTACCTTGCCAGGTAAGAGGAAAAATGTAATCTTCTTTACCTACAGTCTCTCTCTCTCACTAATGAAGACTTTAAAATTAACTATGATTTAGCAATATTTTGTTGACATTTATGTTTATTTTGTAGCCTCTTCCAGATCATTTTGAAAGCTACTTTTAGCTTACCTCAACTCTGCCAATGAATTATTGTCTTCATGATTACCATTATTATCAAGAGTATTAAACGCAATCCATATACTATTTAGTGTGAATACAAGCTAATACAGCATTCACATAAATAACATGTTATCTGTCAGCATAAAATGAAGCTGATAATGTTACTCAAACTCGATAATAATAATAATTATATTGAATTTAATATTCTATTCTGTCTGTAATGTATTTAGACATGTTATTGATGTTACTTTTGCAATGAGAACTGCGGACAAGCACCAATATGCTGATACTTGGGATGACCAACGAATTGGACCATTTAAAACAAGAGAAACTGTCATCTCGTACTTGGGCTTAATGTTATTGAGGAAGATGATGAGGACTATTTGCTTATTCAGGTCACAAAATGGTTTTTGCAAAAAAGGAAAAGTTTAACTTTGTAGTTATCAAAACAATGGAAACATCAACAATAAATTGTGAGGATCAGATGAAGATGAAAAATAACACACTTAAGGATAGATTTGTGATTACTGTGTTAACACAGAAGCCACAAAAAGAGATTCAATCTTAATCTTTGAATAAAACTTTGAACGTTATCTCATTGATGATGATGATGATGATGATGGTTAGGATATTGTTGTTGCTTTTGTTGTTGATGGTTGTTGATGGTTGTTGATGATAATGATGATGATGCTTATAGAACTCATATAGGATGAATAAAAGAAACTGAATAAGGTAAAATCTATTGTTCCTCAGATCGTCTATTCGTGACAAACACCATCATTGAACTTGAGCCACGAGCTCAATTGGTAAAGACTCATGGTAACGTTTCTTTACTCAATTGATGTTAACCTGGAAAATAAGAAACTGCGAATTTCAAATTTTATGATTATCATCATTTATTGTGTGAATGTGCTTCTTACCTTCACCAGGTACAGTTAACAACCATTATCATTATTATTATATTATTGTTATTGCTTCTATAGGGTTACGATTGTATTGAAATATTACAGTTTATGAAGAAAATGTTTATACGGCAACAATACATTTTACAACTACTTGTACTTGCCATCAATTAAATTTAACTTTTACTGTTGATACCTTAGCATTTGCATATTGTTTTTTTTTTCATCTCGAAGCAACAATAAAAATAAAAGTACTAAACAAAAAGCCAATTGTAAAATGCAAAACGGTAACGTTTATATATTTGTAATATTGGTGCAATTGATTGACTTTTCACTTGCTACTGTTAATTACAAGAATCAGACAGTTTTACTCAATAAACTGGAAAAGTATCAAAGAAATTGTTGAAAACTGAGACTTGGAAACTTCTTACTGATTACAATTAGACTGAAATGGTTGCAACAATTTAAGGTTGGTGATTTTGACTTGTTGCTTTCACAAGGACGAGAGAAAGGGTTAGATTTCATCGACAGCAATCAAGCTGATGCTGGGCCAGGAGACGACATTGACTGATTAAGATAAGAATCAGTTATCATGGTTCGATAAACGAAACAATAACGATGATGATGATGATGACAGAAATTATGCAAATTAAAGCTTAAATCGTTGGTGCTACAAGTTTCTCAATACATTTTGTTGTTTATCGTCTCAGTTTTGAGTTTTTATCAGATCAACATCTCGATCAACAACTTATGAAGTTCTAGTGCTTTGATTTTAATCAGAAAATGTGAAAGGTTGTTGATGCTTGAAGCTAATTGTTGATAATAAGACGAAAGAAAATTGTTTTTAGTTGAAAAACTGATACACTTACGGGGCCCTCATCTTTATAATCAATTGTGATTGCCTCTGGTAGTTTTTGTCTTTTCCGTGAGTATAACGATCAACCTCAAATGAGCTGAAGCCCTTATAATATGCCATCAATGAATTAAATTCAGTTCGTTGACATTGTAAGACAAATGTTCGTTGAAAATGGTGATAAACTTTACTCATTATCGTAATTATCATCATTTAGATAATCATTATTATCTTCATTACATAGATTATAAAAAAAATTGTAATCATTATTTCAACTCACAGTTTCACCTTTGTATTTATGATACTGATGATAACTTAAACAAGAAAATGCAATTGAAACCCGACGGTACAACGATAATTAAACTTGAGTTGATTGTTTAATTGAGGTTATGTTAATGCTAATGTTTATTTCTTGAAAGCCTCAAGGGCTAATTCACATTGACACCAAAACAGACTGACGAAAATGCTGATCATGTTGTTTATCATCATATTTTCATCGGATACAAACATTTCGAGAAATTAATAATCAAAAAGCAAACAATATCATCTTCATCTTCATCTTCATCAAGTATCTAAAAACAATGGTAATCTTTTAGGAGGAGTTAATTAGCAATAAAATAAAAAACAGTTTTAATGAATATTCAACAACTAGTTTATCTTCATCATAATTATTATTAAATGTTGAATAGCAAGATAAGTTATCACTTTTTTCTCACCTCATCTCATTTGAATAAAATATGAAAACAAATCGTTACAGTTGACCCAGAAAAAGATTGACGATGCATTGAAAGCGAAAATTTAAAGTCCATCGGAAGTCTTCAATCTTCAGAATTATCATCATCATCATTCAACAAACTCATCAGCCATTTTTTTGCGAATTCATGAGAAGCGAATTCATGAGAAGCGAATGTCAAACTGGTGCGATGATCCTTGCGACTGATTGTGGTCTTTTTCATCGGAAATGGAATCAAATCAAGTCCAGGTAATGGAGGTAAAAAAATGAGAACCTATTTAAATTATGGAAATGATTTGCTTGTATTAATAGAATCAATCTGATGCATAATTATCAAGATAATAATTTGCATCTTCATTAGCTTATCTTCTCAGGCTTTTCTTTGTTTTTTCTTTCTGTTTACTCTTTAACCGTAAACTTGATCGTTTTATTTGCTCTGTCTTGACCTTGAAAAGAGAAAGAAAGAAAGAAAGAAAGAAAGAGATGAGAATGAAGAAGATAAATGAAAAGCAAAAAGATGTTGTGTCAATGAATGAGTTTTACGTTTTACGTTACACTTGCTAATTAATATGTAAAATAATTCATGACATGGGAGACCAATAGCTCTCTCCTCTCTCTCTCTCTCGTCGTTTATTCATTCAACAAATTGACTTAATATAAAATCTTGTGCACTAGAATTAGTCTTGTTGATGTCATTTCGCAAGTAAACTCATTATCCTCTCCATCATCTCAAGCATTTTCTTTTTGACCAGAAGAGCATCAAACCTTGAATTTCCACCTTCAGTTTACAGAAGTGCCAACAATTTTATGCAAAATTCTTTTTAAAAAAATTACTCTATTTTTGCCTAAATTTACTTTTCCATGTTACAATTACTACTTAGTATTTGCATATCTCCTTTTTGCTCATCTGTCACTGCAAAGAATCAACATAATAACAAGAAGATTTCTTGACAAATCACTTAAATCACCAAAAACCAAATAGCAAATGAAAACAAACAACTCGAGTAACAAGTCGTCATGTTAAATAGCCACAGAATTGGCATATCTTTTACAAGCTCAGCCAATTGTTACAATTAAAAGTTTATATTACTTTGACTATCAAGTTACATTGGAAATGTAATACGAAACCAAACTCGTAATTACGACATTTCAATTGTGTGTTCGTTGGCTCAATTAACCGGTCAGCAATTATATATAAATTATTTCATAATAAACAATCAATTACAATTGATTGGTTTCCGTTCATCTCAATTACTTATTATTTTTTACTAATGATATTTTGATGTTAATGTCTCGCGAATTTTGTTATAATTAAAAATTAAGTAATCATGAAACTAATTAAAAACGAATCAATGATTAATTATCAAAGCGAGAAAAAGGGATAATTGTTGATGAGAGAAATAAGTTGAAACGATCAACTCTCATGATTTTGTCAAATTTCTGATGATAAGCAATTACCAGAATACGAAATGTATCCTGGTTGTAACTTTCATGGAGATAAGTTACATTGAACATTCATGAAAATCCAAGAAAACAATTAAGAAGATGAGATTGAGAAGGTGAAGTGAATGAAAAATGTAAACATAAAGTTATAATGAGTCGTGAATGAAAATGATGTTATCGTGACTTGAAATGCGTGCTTGTGTCGTGCGTCAAACACGCGCTTCAACAGCATTTATCTTGTCTCTTGGATACAAGTTCAGAGTCCATCTCATGATTCTCAAAGTGTTGGGTAAAAATATTGAAGTAACATCTCATCTTCATCATTCTCTGGCCTCAAATCTGATTAAAGCTTTAGAGATGAATTCTTTTAATCTTATAAATATTATTCTTTACTTCTCCTGCTTATCCTCCTTCTCCTCCTCCTCCTCCACCTCAGTTAATCAACAACCATCCACCCTCTTCCTCCTTCATCCTCCTCTAAAGAGTAACTCTCATCTGAATGAAATTTTCAAGCCAATTCATCCCCAGAGGCAAATAATGAAAATTTGTCCTCTCAATAAAAGCTTTTAACTAAAATAAACTGAAACTGTAAATTCACCAACACTGTTAAGATGACACTGTTAACATTGATTGTATTTCTGGTGTGTTGATGTTATTATTGATCATCCAGACCAAAACCATATATTTGCCTTATTTTTTACCAATCAACAGCGAACCCATTACGGAACAATCCCACGAGAAGGAAGCATTTAATAAATTTCGATCGATATTCTTTCTCATCATGAATCATTATCCGAGTAACTTGTCAACATGAAGTTCACTTGAAATAACATCTATTTTCTCATCGTAGTTTCTAAATTTTTACAGGTAAATTATAGTTACAAGTGTAGGAGGATTTTCATGATAATAGGAAACAAGAGGAGTTACAATTTTACGATTATATTCATTTTCTCTACTTTATAATAATACGATAATTGGTAATTGAGATTCAGATTGGATATTTGCCTCGTCTTATAAGATCACGACTTGAAAGACTAACCATTAATTGTCGCCTCAGAAGTTGAACAAGAGCACATACAGGGTGGCCAATGGTTGATCATGTTCTCTATCACGTCCAGGTAGTTTCTTTAATGAAAACAAGAAAGAAACAGTTAAAATAAACATCACGAATTTGTCTTAACTGTTTTGTACCACAATAAAGAAAAGCATCTTCATTGTTCATCTTATTAGGGATGAACAGATTAGATGCGTGACAGACCAATTATTGTTATTATCATTAATATAAAGGTGACCACAACAAATATAACAATTAGCTAACTAACCAGTTATTTAATTTGATTGTTTGCTTGTAATTAACGAAATGAATAAAACAATAATATCACTGAGAACATCAAGATTAATACTCAACGAATAAATTAAAATTCAATTTTCATTCGCTTTTCTTGTTTACTTCTTGATAACCTGTTAATCAAGTTAAATTAATTAAGAAAATATTAACCAATGAATTAAACATAATGTTTACAATAAGAAAATTGTTGTCACTCTGTTCATCTTGTTCCGTTCGGTATGATTACCATCATATGATCATCATCATCATCATCATCATGTATTATCTTCAACATATAGAGCTTAATGTTTCAATGTAAACACAGCGATGGAAAATTTCAAGAAAATTCATCATGTAACCTGTATGGATTCTGGAATGAAAGTATAGACCTCATCTTACTGTCGATCATCATTTCGATAAACAAAATCATCTTCGTCTTCAATAGGAATCATTCACTTAAGGGAAATGATGCAGATATTTTGCCAAATTGATTTTGTTTCCATTTAACTTTCATTTTTTTCTTCTTCTTACTTTACATTCAATCTCATCTGTTGACCATTTCAGATCACATGGGACTCGTAATGATAAAGATAATGGTCATCATCAAGATGAAATGCTCGGTTCATGAAAGATTTTCTTACCTTTTACTCAATCTTTTTGTTGATATTAACGAATTAATATAAAAATAAAAGCAAAATCATTACGAACTCATCAGATTCAATGAATCAACAAGTCTACATGATGATTTAATATCATGATATTTATTGTTTGTCTTGCGATATAATATTTGATCAGCATCTTAGTATCAACATCACAAGTAAATATAAGATAATATTACTGTTAACAATCTTGGTGTTGGTTAATAATAAATTGAAAGTGATCAATTAATTGGGTATGTTAATGATGATCATTAGAAAGATATTCAAATAAATAAACAGGAGTGAGTGATAATCAGAATATGTTGATGGAAGATAATTTATCTGATTGTAATATGATTAAGATTGTTAATTAAAGGTAAACTTGATTAACAGAATATTAATATTTATCAAATTAAACTGCAACTGATGGTATGTTAATAATGATCATCATCAATCCTCATCTTAACTTCATCTTCATAATATTAAATTCAAATATTCACGTTGGTTAAACTTTTTCATTCATTTTCAGCGTGTAAATAAATTTGATTAACTTGTAACAATATTTACAAGCTAATGTTTGAAAACTCAATTAATTGTTATATCGATCAGGTTATCATGAAATATATCAACAAAATTTATTAATAACATGAAATTGCCCAAACCGGAAACATTCAATTTTATTGTTGATCAATATTCATTAGCTCAATTAACCAAATGTCATCATGAGTCTTGATTACAGAGACTTTTTCAATTATTTCATTTCTTCCTCTTAATCGGAAATGAGAGCAGATCAACTCAGATATTCATTATTCACATTTTCCTGCTCAAATTGAATTGTTATTAGATTCATATTTCCTCAGTTGAAATTAAGTACATATATTATGTTCATTGAAAGTTAATAATTTCGCCTAATCCAATACTTAGTCTTAATCGTTTTCATTACTTTTTATGTTTATCTTAATAATTAGCGTATTCGTAAAGATAATTTTTAGCTCATTGATTTTTTCTCGTGTTGATAAGTTTGTGTTGAATGTATTGTCATCAGAAAAGGGATGATAAACTCATCTAAAGAAATGATGAGGATGGAGATAAAACTAACAAGGAATCGCACAGTAAACAAACAGGAATAAACTGATGCTTAGTTTGGGCGAAAGGTATGAGAGAAAATCAGAATGATGATGATGTAGAAGCAGAAAAAGCAAACGTAAACAAAATGATGATTGAAGAAAAAGAAGTAGAAAAGGAATAGAACCGGAAGAAAAAAAGAATAAGAAGCTATAGGGATGATGTTGATGATGAAGATGAGGATGAAAATGAAGATGGAACAGGGATACAAAACAAACAGGGAATAGTATGTGAGTGAACACACATGAAAATAACAAGTAGATAAAGAAGACAGAATAAGAAATGAAAATAAGAAGAATAGAAGGTTATATGCTATGAGATGTTCTCTAAATTTGCATATTATTTTTCTTTTTTATGCTTATTCTTCATCATCATCTTCTTTGCATCTTTTTTCCACTCCCCTTTTATCCATCTCCTTTCAATCTTCTTAGTATTTTCAATAATAACGATGCCTAAGTATAAGTATGAGGTTATGCATTGAAAATGAATTGGAAGGGTGAAAGGGCAGAGAGAGAGAGAGAGAGAGAGAGAGAGAGAGAGAGAGAGAGAGAGAGATGATGAAGTAAAAAAGGGTTGCTAACAAGAGTGAAAGTGAGATGGAGTAAAGGATGAAGATGGAGATGGAGAAAGATGCGGATCATATTAATGATGAAGATGCATATTCCAATGATCCATGGGCCATGAGAAAAAAGGATCAGGGTTCATGTTTTTGTTTTTATCTTCACCATTTCCATCATTCTGAGACTTTCATATTGTAATTGAGGGTTACACAAATCTCGCTCTACCCTGTGTATTCCTAAAGGTGGTTATCAGTTTCATGATCACTCGAAAAAAGGTCTATAAATAACAATAAGATGAAAAAGAGCTTTTATATTCATCTAAGTAGTTGGAAGAACAGAGATTCTTATCTTACCTGGAACATTTTTCGATTTAATAATCAGATTACTGATGAAGATTTTCTTCAATCCTTTTCTGCGAACTGATTTAGATTTCATTTGGATCATTTTCTATTGCGAGTAATCAACAAAATTTGAATTTCAGTTTTTGTCTTTTTCTCATTACTCAAATTGAGTCCATAGAGTTTCATCAATCTCTCATTCATTTGTTTGTTTATTCTGATTGTCAATCCAATCCTTTGGCTTTTCTATTATGATATTTATTCAATAATAACTATCATCATCTGAAAAGCAGGATGAACAGAATCTTATCTCCCAAATTTATCATATTGAATTAGAAATGAATTGAAATAGGAATCCAAATTATGTCAACTTGCAATTTCATCATTTGCATATTATCATTATATTTTTCTCATCATTGTCATCTGAATACTCACTCAAATTTTACCTCTCTTGCTCCCTACTCATCAACCCGATAATCTTTCCGATGCTGATAAAGTGAAACTGGAAATCAATTCAATCAAATCAGCCCCATGAAAGGTTAACAATTAAGCCAATTGTTTTGTGGTTTTCTACTCAAAAATTACCTGTTACTCTCGATTAACTTTTATTGCCAATTGTTGATGATACTCGAATTATTAATCAATAATAAATAATTTAAAGTGATTAACACATCGTTAGATTAGTGAGACTAATTACTTCTTATCATTAACCATAAGAATAGTAATTAAAGTTATGCATCTTCTTTTCCTCTAATCAACTTTATTATTTAATTAGTTTGTTGAGAGTATTAATATTATATTAGTAAATGAGCCTGGATAATTGATTATTATAATCTGTTGAGTGGATCAACTGGCAAAACTTGTTAATTTAGTTGAATAATTGATTAAAAAATCAATTAAAAAATGATGCAAATTAATATGATCCAAATCCATTTGAGATTAAACCAAAGTTTATTGTTAATATCAGTGTTAATTGTCATGATTAGATGATCATATGGTTGAAAGATCAAGTGACAATCTCGTTAATCCTTTTGATAAGATTTCAATCTGAAATGTCAAAAATAGTAGTGAATGAGAATCGGACAATCAACAAAAAGTGAATGAAAAAAAAAGATGAATGAAAAACTATTTCAACTGAAATTTTCATTAATGAAGATTAAGATTAATGAATTAAAACTAAAAGAGTGATTGGCCTATTCAAACAGAATTAATCTCTGGTGATTCGTGTTGGAACGTGATAACACAACTAATTATCGAATCTCTAAAAGTCTAATCAAGCAAATTAAAGCAAATCTGATGGCAGTTTCTCAATATTGAATAATTAATAGTTGCATGTTAATTGTTTAATATTTATTGATGATGAGATCGCATCAATTGCCCACAGCATTTGGTTTAAAATATTATCATCTCTTAATCCTTGTCTAGTCTTCCCAATTCTTTATTTACTTTTAGTCTTTCAATGAATCAGATGAGATACGAGGCAAAAATAAGAAGCAAAAACAATAGAATATTTAACGAAAATTAATTAAAAGACATGAAAAGGATCTGGTTGACTCATTAAGAGATTAAGAATCATGATGAAAGTGGCTTATCAAAATGCTTTGGTGCATAAATTTTCACTTAATTTTCTAATCAAGATCTTTTAATTGTTGATTCCTCATTTAAATACACTATCAGTACACACACACAACTTGATATACTCACTTCAATATGAAAACTCAGTTTTGTATCAAATGTTTAAGTAACCGTCAGTTTTTTTTTTTTTTCTAGTATACAGATAATATAATTGTTGGATTAACAAACAGAAGATTAAGTTTAGATTAATCTCTGAGATTTGCCTCGTGTTGAATTAACCAATATTAGCTCATTGCGAAGGGTTTTCTTGTTAGTAATCATAAGAATTATTTTCAAACTCGAGAGATAATCGATATTTAAATGATATTCATTTTAATGATAATGCTGCAAATCAGTGTTTCTGAAGTTCATTGTTGTTTTATGAATGATTTCGATGATATAAATTCCAACATGCAAAGTCCCAAGTTTTTTTTTCCAAATGTAAAGAAAGAAAATTCTGTGTTTTCAGAAAAATGGGATAAGAATTTGCAATGTCAAGAATTGGAATCATTCAGAACAAAAATGTTCGTTTTTAAATTTTTTCATGTTTTTTCAGTCGAGTTTCGAGTCAGCGTCGATCGCTCGGATGCTCTTTCACCCTTTTAATCATAGAGAATTCGTCCTGAGAGATTCTGATTATATCTCTTCTGATTACTCGAGAATCAGGATAAATGAAAGACAAACACCGAGTAAATCTCTCCAAATATTAGAAGGAAACTGTTAACAATTTTTCGTATTGAAAATCAAACTTGGAGTTGAGATTATCTAATCAAGTTTTAGGAAGAAAAAAAATTCTGTTCATCTCATGTAGTCTAAATCAGAAGTTAATTCAAACTGATTACAATTTTCTGTGGCTCAGATAAAAGTAGCTTCTTATTTTCAGTTTTTCTAACTCTTCAATTGTAGCTTCCATCATTGAGAGGATGCAGATGAATTTGTATACTCTATAGGATGAAATCTATCTAATATTGATTGGCAACTTCATCTTCTTTTCATGTTCATCATTTTCATCATCTTCGATTCAATTGCAAAAAAAAGAAGAAGAGAAAATCATTTTCTCTATAGGTAGACTTCCATTTCATCATGAACATCATCATCTTCAATAACTTCATCTTCAACATTCCCTTCCACCTATTTGCCAGAAACCAATCTCCCATTAAGTTGACCTTTTACCTCTCCCATGAAACGTTAAAACTCAATATCATCGCAATTTTAAAGCGAATCTGCAACATGAAGTTGCGACTTATCTTGGTTTCCTTTTTCCACAGAATTTTCTTAGAAACTGCTCCAAATTTCTTCATTTTTATAGGTTATCTGAAGATTCTGATCATCCTCATAATCTTAAGGATCAAATGAAAAGATGTTGTGTCTCACTTTCTCAAGATGATAAAGGTAAATGAAAATATTATTTATATTAATTCCTTTTTATCATCACTTAAGTTGAATGTTTGTTTGTTGAAAGAAAAAGTGAGATCAACTTCCTTGATATAATGACTCTCTCACAGCGAAACAGACAAGTTACATGAGACATTGATGTTGACAACATTCAACCTTGAAAACTTTTGAGGACTTGGTCTGAATAACAATTAATTTCAAGGTAATAGTTGAAAAGAAAGTAAAGTTGTCAAGGAAACAAGGGAATAAGTTGAATGAAATTTGACAAAATAATCATTTAAACTGATGAATACGAACCATTAATTATAATCAAACTACTAACAATCAACCCGAACTCCGATGCTCCGAATCTCAATCAACTTTTGTTCATAATTTAATCCAATTCATTATCCAATTTTGACAAATCAATGAAATTTTGCGAAACAAACAGTTACAACTTTGAGATTCTTTCAATAAGTAGATCGAATTTCTTTTATATCTAATATTTAATTGTCCAATTTTCGATAATTTATCTTTAATCATCACCAGTTTTTTATTTAAATTTTCAAACGAATCTACTGTTGGAATTGAGAGACTCAATTATCTTGATCTTCCTTATTTATATAGAGAGAGAGACACGAAACTGAAAATGAAGATTATGAATAAAATAAAGTCCAGGGTCTGAATGGATCAACTATGACGATGGAGATTATGATAAAGAGAGAGAGAGAGAGAGAGAGAGATAAAGGTGAGAAAGAAGACAAGGATGATACTTTTTAAAGCGTTTCAAGTAATAAATCAGAATTGAAAAGGATTAATAAGTTGTTAAGATCGTTTCTCATATTTATTGAGACTTTATTTTATCATCTTCACCTATTATATCAACTAGGAACTGTCTTTGTCATTGCAGAAGTGAGAAGATGGTGAAGATAAAAGAGCTGAGAGATGAGAGATAAGGGATGAAAGATGAGGAAGAAAAGGGAGAAAAGTATGAAGATAGTCTAATGTGATTTATACCAAAGGATGGGCGATATTTATACTGTGAAAGCCTGTGGTGAGAGCAGAAGGTGACATCAGATGAGCAGAAAAGAGAGAGAGAGAGAGAGAGAATAAGGATGAGGAAAAGAGAATAGGGAGACAGTGACTTTTTCTTTGCGAAACAAACAGTGGATTGGATATGAAAGATCAGAAATTTACTTGAAGAGCCAGAAAATGATGAAGATGAACAATAAAGTAAAAAGTATAACATGAAACTTCATTACCATTTTTATCTAAGATAATGGTCCCTTTTATAAGTTTCTCTGTTTCCTCAACTCCCCCTCCACTCGATGAGAAAGATATAAAATGATGAAGATGATCAATCACATGATTGAGTTGAGGATGAGGATGCGGAGTCCTTGGTGTTGGGAGAATAAAATATATAAAAAATATCAAATAGCAAAAAGAGAAAGAGAGAGAGAAGAAGAAGAAGAAGAAGAAGAAGAAGAAAGGAAGTTGAAGAGAATATTCGAATAGAAGAAAAATAAAAGATGAAAGTTGATTCTCTTTAAGTTGTTTTAAATGATGGGTGAGAATAAACCGGAAATCTATCAACAAAACTGATTCCCTTCGAAAGACTATTCATCATATTCTTGACCACGCTCCATCTTCATCATCATCACCACTCGACTCTTAACTCTCTCTCTCTCTCTCTCTCTCTCTCTCTCTCTCTCTCTCTCTCTCTCTCTCTCTCTCTCTATAAATGATCTGCTATAATATTTACACTTTTGGTTAGACCAAAATTGATTTAAGCTTCATTTCATCTTCTTCATTATCTTGATAATGATCATCATTACTTTCTGTCAATTACTATTAACTTTTAGATTGTTTCAATTTTTATAAGTGACAAGTTATTGATCATTCATTACGATACAATCTAATTTCAAATCAATCAAAATTCATTGACACTCAGCTACTACAAACTATCAACATTGTTGCCTAATTGAATATAAAATGTAATTTGAATAATTAATTAATTAACTAATAGATTTCATTACTCTTACACTTTTACTCTGTTCCTAAGGTAACCAATGTTTACAGTCATTAACTAAATCCCCTGAAATCGCTGAGCAAGGGATCAAATTAATGGAGTGCTAATCATCTTAACTTGACCGAAAATAATATTTAGTTGAGAGGAAATCAGATGTTCAGGTAATGTTGTTATTGAGATTAAATCTCAGGATATTTAAGAGTTTCTTTCATCGTTTCTGATTTAATGAAACATTTTGATTCTCTTCCCAACAGAAGCGATAATGATTAATCATTATGATGATGAAAAGATAAATCAACTTATCTGATCGAAAATCTGTAAGAGATTATGATTAACAATCAATATTATCTCGATGCTGTTTGTTCAACGAGATGCGATTACCGTTCACATTAAAGTGATTTAATCGAACTCATTTTGTTACCGATAATCCAATTGTTTATTATTGTTACTTTTTAATCTCAATTAATCTAATCCTCCAAGTTTCCATTCATCAGGAAGCCTTGCGATACTTTTTTGCATCATCATCAATATCGAGGATCGTCCTAACACCAAGGCTTGTCCTGGAATAACATGTGTACCATGTTGACCACTAATTAAAAGAAATCATCCTTAGGCGTGTCATGGAAAAAATGAAATATCATATAAATGAAGGGAACAATTTGAGCCTATCCTACTCTTTACTTAACCAATTCGGTCTCTCTCTCTCTCTCTCTCTCTCTCTCTCTCTCTCTCTTTCTCTTTCTTTCTCACTCATTACACTACCCACACTCCCTTATCTTACCTTTATTTTCACCCTCAAGGAATGAAAATTTCGTATTCCATATTATTTTTCAGCATCTTTGCTCTCGTCTCCCACTCTGAAAGCTTAGTTTAGATCTAAGCTTAGAATCAAATTGAGCTTTGTAGAAAGAGATGAGCGAGGTGCTTCACCTTTACACTGGGGCGTAAATCGGATGGTCGAAAAATTGTATCATGCAAATCCATTCATCTAAACAATGAAAGAGCCTAAAAGATGAACAATATGCGTGTGTGGGTACTATTTTTATGCGATTACATGAAATGGATTAACAATATTATTACCATGAAGAGAATTCATTCCATGTTGGAAAATTGCCGAAATTTAGAACTCAAGTAAGGAACATCATTTCGTCCCTATTCAACGTTTCTTATTGTTTTTTTTTCATCTCCTTTCATTCGGTTGATTCTGTAAAATGCTTCAGGCTAAATTCCACCTTAATCCAGGTACGTTCATAAGGTTTACCTTTTTTATTTTACTTCTCTTAGTGAAAAAAATTCAATGTAAGAAAATGAGAGAAAAGATTAAAAGAAGTAAAGAAAATGATGATACATGTAATAATAATGATGATGAGAAGGATGAATCGAGTATAGAGTTACCTTTGAAAGGTAATGAAATGAGGAGGCTTGTATTTGATAGTAAAAGGTAAGATAATGTAGACAACATCTTAAAGATAATTAATTAACTTTTTGTTCAACTTTTTTATTCTTAAGTTTCTATTCGTCCGATCATCATGATGAAGAAAAAGATGAAGTGAAAATCAACTAAATTACATGTTCCCTTCTCGTTGTAACCATATCTAAACCTGAATTTCGCAGAGAAACAGTTATTAGAAATATTAATCAATAATTTAAATTCTATTATGGAAAAGTTTCTTTTCAATTACAGTGCATCTTAATCTTCGACTCCACGCCAAACTTTTCCAAACTGATCTGGTTCATCTTTCGCCTGATTATCTGATCATCTTGAGAGAAAAGTGACAAGAGGAAGAAATGAAATAACGAAAAGTTGATCATCTATTATAATATGAATGTGAGGCTACTGAGATTTAAATTGATTTGATTCCATCAAGATGCTTCTTTTCATGGGCTACATGGAGATGATGAAAGTAACGAGAAAAGATTATCATCAAAATGATACTGATGATGAAGAAGAGAAGATGAAAGGTTGATTAGAAGAGAGTGAAGAAGTTTGAAGAATGGAAAAAGATGAGAAGATGATGATAGAGATAATGATGATGATGAAAGATGATGATGAAGAGGAAAAGAGGCCCATAGTTACTCTTTAATCAGAGATAAAATTCAGAGATGATTTTTGGGATAAATCATTTAATTTTATTACCGTTAGTTTGATGATGATGATCAAGAAAATCATGATGAACGGCTTCAAGTAATTTCCATAAATAACCAACTGATTGATTGATATAACTCAATTCTGATGCAATATTAATCAATGTTAAGCAAACAAAACCAGATGGGTGCTGGATTATCATTTTAATCATCCTCTTTATCATCATCGTCTTGTCCTAACGATGTCAATAAAGTTTCGTTACCAAATCGTTTTTACAATCTCACCCTGACTAACTCAGCATGAAGCATTTGCTGCAATTAAGTACAAAACATAAAACAGACAATTTATGATTAAATTAATGTTGATTCTATCGACGAAATTACCATGTATTATTCTGATATGAATACGGTTACCTTTACGTTGGCACGTTTGCTAAACTTTATTTGTGATTTACCTTGAACGGTCCTTAACCTTACCTTATGTGTTGTGTAGATGATGAGATAATAATGATGCAGGTTCACTCAGTCAGCAGAAGTTATCATCAGATGGATTCACAAGAGGAAATGATATCGCTCATCATCATGGTACCAGTTTCATAGATTCATTTATAAGCAGAATCAGCATAAGAACGACACTAATTAACTGTACGATTTCAAGTTGAAAATGGAATGAAAAACTTTCATTTACGTAATGGATTCGACTTTTTATTTTTCCAATTTCGATTATTATTAATAATAATAAAAGTAAAATTTGATTCTAAATTTTTCCTCATAACTATTAGCAAGATGCCAAATGATAATCAATATTATTTAGGGAATAGTAAATCACGTCTCTCAATGAATAAAATGATATAAACAACAATTAAAGGTGAACCTCGACTCTAGTGTATTAATGTTGTTACAATGTGATGAAATTGATTCACTTTTTAGTTTTTCCTGTTAAATGGAAGTGTAAATGATGTTATTTCCGGAAAATGGTTCCTCGTTTAGATAATAAATTTATTATTACAAGTCCAGGCAAAGGAGTAAATGAATGAGCTCCGATCAATTCTGAGAGAGATGATGTAATGCACATGAATAATAAGGAATAACCTGAGAGGGAGCCACTTTTCATGGGGAAATTGATAATTATCATTATGATGATTAGATGATGAAGGAGAGTTTAATGCTGAGCTGATGTATGTTTTTGGTTCATGAGAGTAAAGTAAGAAGGAAAGATGAGAGAGTAGGATACAAGGGAGCTGAGATTATTTGGATGAATGAATTGAAGGTGATGTAAAAACGGAAATGAAATATTCTCGAGACTTTTCATTGAAATTCTGAACACGATTAGCAAGACAATTCTCGTTTTTTTGTTTAGTTTCTTCGTCCAGATAATTACCGACATGTTTAATTGCAATGATTCATCTATTTGTCCACCTTAACTGTTTCATTTAACTGATTTTATTTATTTTCATCTTATCATTAAGTTGATGATTATTGACTGAGATGGAATGACGATAATAGCAGATAATCAAAATTTGAACGTGGCTTTTGTTATAATAGATAATGTTAATAAAACAATAATCAGATTAGCCTGTTGAATCCCTTGCTCGGTGACCAGTGGTCAAGCTCAATAACTCAAGGGACTCATATAAACTCCATCATCATCATCATCATCAGATCTCTTACTCTTAAGTGTTTACTCTTTTTCGATGATGGGAACAAGTCAAAGATGATGATGAGAATAAAAGAAGAGAAAAGAAGAGAAATTATTAACACTATTTACGGTTATTTGGGTATATTCTTTTTCCAGCAAATAGCCACAATCGACTTTATCATATTATTATTATATTATTATTAATACTTCCATTGTGAATATATTAATGGCAAGTGTAGGAGGAAGATGAGGAATCATGATCGTCATCATTGAGCGAACCAAAAAGGAAGAAGGGAAAAGAATACATGTTAGATTACAAGGCTGAAAAGCGAAATTGTTTCGATAAACAGATAAAAGGTAACGAGAAAAGAGATTGATGATTTTCTACTAAGAGGAAACCCGATTTAAGCGATCACCGATTTCTAACCAGAAGAGGAAAGGAAAAGCAAATTTTGTTTCGAAAAGCGTGAAACCACCAAGATGATGGAGAAGATTAAGAAAAGAGTCTAATTTATTGTCACGTTTGGTGAAAAGAAATAAAGAAAAGTCGAAGATTATCCTGTTCATCGCTGAGGAAGAAAAGGAAGAGGACATATGGATGTTGAGAGCCTGGAATATGTTGATATGAGTTGAGAAAAATTTATGATACGATTGGAATACACGAATACAATGAGGTTAAATGATTTCCATGAACAAAATGAGACTTTTCCAGTTTCAATCAAACTTTTCCCTAATCTAATATTACTCTTGAGTCCAACTATTAGATATCTGCAACTAACAATAATGATAATGATGAATATACGTGATCCAATATCAGTAATTATCCCAATAGAAACTGTTTCGATTCTGGAACTTGAATGATTATAAATAACATGTTATTGTGACAATTTGCTCATCATCATCAACTCAAAGAGTTACTAGTTTAATCATCACTATTAAAGTGTCAAAAGCAAATGAAAAACCAAAAAGGTAAACATGATTAGTATTAATCTTAATCCATCATATCCAAATCGTGATTCATTTTACAGTTTCCAAAATGATAAACTTAGACCAGACTTGAAATGATAATTAATATCTTTCTTATAAATAGTTAAATCAGAAAAGAGATAAACTTGTATTGATCTGAAAAACGTTGGAACGTCACATTTATTTCAGATTAACAGGTAACTTCACGTATCTCACTAACGATTTCATTATAAATCGCGTCTCTATTAATCCTTTTCAAGTTTTTTTTTTCTTTTTTCATTAAACTTTTTCCGTTTTTTTTTCTTCTTTTTGACATGAAATTATTATATAATAGTTATTATCATTTTCTGCTTTTAAATAAACGTTATCCTGCTGATGAATATTCTTACAAATAAAATAGCAGAATCATTTTCTTCAGTTATTTTCTTTTTCACTTGACCTGAGTGGTACTCAAGCAAAAGGTCATCGTCATCATCTACATGGACTTTGTTTACAGCAATTAAAGGTCGAAGGTGCTTGTAAATGTGATCATTTAAGCTCACAATTTATGTATCAAATTAATTCATTGTGCTTTGTATTAGTCGGAATATCTTGACGAATTATGTGTCACATGATTTGTGAAATTCAGAATAAATGAATTTAATTAATTTCATGATAAAAGTTTAATATTTCTTTACATAATAAAGTTTAATTAATTAATTACAACTTGTTACAACTATTTACATGAAATTAAAATGATTAATTACATAATTATTTCTAATAATAATAAGCAAGATGGAAAACTACAGAATTGGTATCGAGAAAAAAGTAACTGTTAAAAAGTAATAGTGATTAAGGTCGAGATAATTTTGAATAGAATGTCAATCAATATAAATTGTTATTCAAAGGTGAATGAATCACGTGTTGCATTTAACTTGATGAACATCAAATGAGCTCTGGATGATAAAACTGGCGATAATATTGCAGATGAGATGGACAAAAGAAGAAAAAACAATCGCGGTTTAGTTTTGCCTGAGGGCATCAAGATACAATCCAATGTAAACAAAGGCAATCGAGGGTCTATTTTAAATATTTTCATTGCCAAAGCTCATCATCATCATCACTATAATGATGATGATTATTATGATAAAGGAAAGATAAAAGCTTTTACCAGGTAAGATTGTTAACGCTTTGACTTCACCAATTGTATTGAGAATAATGAAAATCATGTAGCCTGAGGCAATTTGATGTTTCATCTTCAAATGAATCTATAAAAACAACAATAATAATAATAGTAGATCAATTAGCCTGGAGCTTTGGAATAACATTTAACCAGCAAAAAGAGGAAGAAGAAGATAATTCAGTTTATCTTATTACTGTTCGCATTGTAGCTCGTGTTGCACTCAAGTCAATCATATAATAGGATAAGAATGCGTGCCAATGTTATTCAGAAAAGATGAAAAATTGATTCAATTGACTGAAAGAGAAAAAGAAATTGAAAAAAAAAATTCATTCACATAATTTTCATTTCTATTTATCATCAGGTTTTACACGGATTCGTGTTCCCGGTTAATTGGAATCAAGAAAATTCATCTTATCGTGGCTCGAGTGTTACATTTGATTAATTAATTAATTGTAATTGGTGTTTCTCTTGTTTCCAATTATGTCGCTTTTCATGTTACACTTGCTGAAAGATGAAGATGAGGATGGAAATTAAATTAAAATGAATTAATGTTTTGATGTTTCATTTTCATCAACATGCTTATCAATCTCATCATGCAATCCATTTCAGAGCATTTGAAACATCCATGATTCAATTAATGGCCATTTAAATTGATGATTATGATGGTACTAATCATGAAAACTCACTGAATCTAATTAATTTGTTTTAAATAATTGAAACTAATCCTTCATCACCTACGACAAGTTGTTGTTAGTGTAATGATAATAATAGTGCTGTTAATCACTTTAAATGTCAACAATTGAGACGCTAACCAGTAATTACAGGTAACTTAACCTTCATTTAGTTTCAATTGAGACTAAAAGTCAACTAATGACGATGATAATAGCACGAAAGTAAAAGTAAATACAATTAATTGTTCTAATTGATGGAGAGAATGTTTTTCAAAATTAAACAACAATCAAATGTAAATTCAACTATTAAATTTCAATTCTCGGTTTAATAAACATTAACTGTAAGAGAAACTTTATCATCTTTCATTGAGAAACTCTGAATGAACAACTTGATGTACAGACAGAAATAAAATCGTGGTGTGCATTTTAAATACTATGAATATGTCACAAGTCATGCAACCAGAACAGAGGAATCATTATAATAAACAATCAATTCTTCATCAATTTTATCAATTAATGTCCATACCTGTTAATTATCACTTTCCCATTAACAACAAGTTAATTTAACATAATCATTACTTTTATGCATTAATATTGAGCTTTTCCGGTTTTAAATTGACTTTCCGGTTTGTTGTTAAATCTATGGGAAAATATTAATAAAACTAATAAGATGAACATTTAGTTTTATCGGCGACTAAAACTGGAATTGATCTCAGATCCAGTCGACATTATAATTATAAAGGTCGTTCTAATTTCGAGATTCTAACAATGTTTTCACTTTAATTATCGAGATCAGAATGAGAAATGTTATGAGTGAAAAGATTCAATCGAATCATGAATGTCTATTGATTAATTATTACGATTGGATAATAGAACAGAGTAAATTGATAATATAAAATGAAATGAAATGAAGTTAAGATGATTGTTCAATCCTTTTCCTCGGATTGAATGGGGAAATTGAGGCTTTAAGACTTGTGTCTTTTTCTTTATTATCATAATAATCTCAAGAAAAGATAATCATAAAAATGTCATGTTAATAGTACGTGCAACCCATTAAACTAACTTATACTATTAGGAAGAAGAAGAAGATGAGATGAGATGATGGTGATGATGATGATATACTCGTGATTCGTGCGCGCGTTTTAATACAGAACCTACGCAGGAGATTTACTGGTTGTGAATGAGAAGATGAAGATGATGATGAAAGAGGAGAGGGTTAGTTACTTTGAGTAGGTCTGATATTAGATTGAATCTTTTTCCTCTCAGTTGGATATCTTAAGGATCAGATGAAACGGATTAAGGATTAACGTGGTTAAAGAAGGAAAAGATTAAGCATCATTTTGACAGTTTATGTGTATATAAGTGTGTGGGTAACATATTTCATGATGAAAATGATCATTTGATGATCGTCGTCAATACAATTAAATGTAAAGGCTTAAAATGAATAAATAAAGTATAAACTTTAAAGATAAATGAATTTCTGTATCCAACTAATGGTAAGACTGTAAAGAGATAATAATCACTGTTATTATCATGATATACTAAGTGATCATTAGCCACTCATTAGCGCTCAGAGTACAAATTGAGCTCAACATTAGAAGGGGTGGGCCGGTCAGATAGTATTTTGCGAAAATGAAGGTTAATTAAGAAGAAAATGAAAACAAATGGGTTGACAATGCGGGAGAAGATGAGGAAAAGGTGATGAGTATGATTGTATGGAAGATATTTAACTCGAGGCTATAATCTTTAACTTGGATTAACTCCAGTTCCAAGTCATTGATAATGTTTAACATTATCATTAATTGTACCTTGAACATTGGACAAGAAACATTCCGATAGGTAATTGGTAACAAATGATAACAAGGTAAGTGATATTTAAGTGAGTTAATTATTGTCAACAATGAGCACTCAAAGCTCAAAATAACAGGTTCATCCAGTTAAAGATAAAAGGTAAAGGTTATTTCCAAGGATAAGGTTTAAAGGTTACAACAGTTATCGATGCACTAAAAATGATAACAGTTGAAATAAAAGTAATCAGGTTGATTGTTGTAATTGTCAGTTTTTGATAATTACAACAATTACTGAACAAATGACAACAATTTGTAAGAATTAGCAAATGATATCCTTTTGTATCACTAATCACAGTCTCAAAAAAAACAATCAATTTTGATACTCTCAATGATAACAATTGACTTACTTGATTACTATGATTAATCCTCTGAATGTATATCATTTTGTTTTAAATTGTTGTTGATGAAAGGGTTTCAAATAGTTTCAATTGCTATTAATGATCATCATATTGCTGTTTATTAAGATTATTACCATGAAAAGGTTCAAGTAATTGGATCATCTATGTTAGTTTTAGTATTGTTATTGGTCTCTGAGGATTAGTAATGTTATTAACGAGAAATGATTAGCCTAAGAGATGACCAAAGGAGAAATGATATTAGCTAAACATTTTTATATTGTAAATACGTGCTGATTGACTGGAGCTCATGTTAATCATTGATAATGACACAAGAAGTGAAAGAGAAAATGAGAATCATGATGATCGAGCTAATGAGTGCACAAGGTCATTTAATGAGCGAAAAGCAATTACATCCAAAAAAAGAAAAGGACTTTTTCATCTTGATAAAGCTAAATATCTTTTCTGTTGATGATGAAGCACTTGATCCGGATTCTGATAGAGATGTTGCAAGATTGTGCAAAATTAACAATGACTCAAATCATTTGCTCGTTGGAAGATGAAAATTTGTGCGAAATCAAAGGTAACCTTGGGAAGTAAAACATGGGCACAAACAAGAGTCATGGGAGAATCGGATGATGATGATGATGATAATGAGAGAATCACAATCCAATGAGATGTTGTAGATGAAGAAAAAGGCTGGTCAAAGGAGAAACATTCGTTTAACTTGAGCAACAAGAGACAATTGTAAATGTAAATGGCAGAATTATCCAAGAAACGATGATGTTGATGGTTACCAAAGCGTTTAAACGTTGTAACAATTAAGATTAAGCGAAACTTTGAGTCTGTTCGGCTGTTTCCTCATCACCACCATCGTCATTATCATCTCCATCTTGAGTATCTTTTGCAATCATCTACGTTAATCTTTACTCTTTTCCACCTTTCCACCTTTTTGCCTTCTCTTTGCTTTCTTCACTCTTCATCATCAACATCATCTCTTTAACCATTATTATCTTCTCACTCTCACTCCATCTTCATCTTCATCCTTTTCTTCAACAATCAACTTGTCATAATTTGCGAAAGTTAACCTTTTTTCGAGCTCAATGATTACCTAAATTTTGGTGTCTTTTATTCACTATCATTCTTATTCATGCCTTTCAATCATTTTCTTCAAATTATCACCAGAATCATCATCGTTATCTTCATCATGATGCTCATGATACTCATCATTCTTATCGTTATTACGAAAGACGCTAACAATTTATCACTTTAAAGGATTGGCCTGATAAATGTTTTCTTCTTACTACTACTACGTTACCCGATTTGTTTATTGCTTGTTCATAAAGACTTGGCTCTTGATCTTATCTTTTAATTGATCCATGAAAATTAGTTAATTGTGAAACAATTAGCTTGATGATTATCACGAATTCAGATTAGTTATGATTGGAAAAAGATAAATGATCATTTCAATCGTCACTTTTTGTTTGTTTATTAAACTTGATCTGTTTTTAATCGTTTCCTCTTTATTGTCATTCATTCATTGTTAAAATGATGAATTATTTAATAATTAGTGGATAATTTCAGATAAATTATTCTGGTTAATCAACAATTTTAAAGATACGATTTAATATTAGTTGAGTGACAAATTCATTAGATTTAATTTGAAAAACAATCAAAAAAATGGAAACATTTAATTTACCCTTGAAGCAAACATTAAATTAAACATTTCTAATTAATCATCACAGTTTTTTGAGTAAACATTTAAACAAGTTAACCAGATAATTAATAAATCGGAATAAATTTTCATATAAAATATTGAATGAAATTAGACAAGAAAAAAATAATGAATAATGTGAATGAACTAAATATCAATAAAAACCTTGAAAATAAAACGATAATTAGGGAAGCTGATTAACTGATTAAATTGTAAAAATAGATTTTAAATTGTTAATTATAACCCTGGTTAATAGAGAAAGAGAAAGAAAATGATCTGTCTTAATCTGTCGCTTTTTAGTTTACTAATTACATGTAATTTGACAGTTTAAATACTTAATTTGATCAATTTATTCAATTGACTATTTATTAACACACGCAAATATCATTACAATTAACATTATAATTATTACATTTAACCACCACGTTGATTATCATGATAATCATTATCTTTACAACTTCAAGTGTTTCAATTTGTTTATATTCTGAACCCAATTAGCACAATAGTTTCATTTTCACAGCAAAAGGTGAACACATTAACGAAATGATAATAATAATGTTCACCAAGTTATCGTTTTCGTTTCAATTCCGATTTCCATTTTGGTGAACAGACGAAAGGACGAGCAACGATTCAACTATTTGTTGTTTTCGTCGCAAATGAAGCAGATCAAAGACGCTGATTAGAAGCGATTTGAATCATGATTAGCGAAATAAATTCATCTTTCTGTTTACTGCTAATTAATTTCAATTAAATGTTAGTTTTTCATTTTAATTAATAGATGGCGACCAGTAAAGATTATAACTGCAATATAATAAAGAGTAAAGCGGTAAACGTGATATTGATAAATACAATTTGATTGTAACTTTACCGTGAAACGTGATTCTGTTGCAGGTAAAATGAAGCACCCATCATGTTGATATAATAATAACGTCGGTAAAATATCGTTCTGCTTCCAGTTGAACAAGAATAATCTTAAGGATATAACACCGTAAACACACTTAAAGTTTTAGGCAATAAAAAGGTACCAAAAAGCTTCATCTTCATCCTCTTTACCTGGAAAATGAAAGCCTTTTACTGATTACTGTTTATTTTACCTTGTTGATACGCTATTTACTTGCTGCCATTTACCTTTCATTCAATTTAATTGTATTGAGTTGATTGTTGATGATGCAAATCATGATGCTGCTTCATCCTCATTTACTTAACTTTTCAGCTTCATCAAAATTATTAACAACTTTGTTTAAACTCAAACTGTCAAATTGTCAATTAATGTATTGTTAATAGTTGATCAATCATGAAAATAATCAACAGAAACAGGATTTTGATTCTTTGTCAAAATCTACAGAATTAGATGATATCACTGGCAAACGAACCAGATAAACGGAGAAAACTCTCTCAACAGGTAGCGATCATCGTATGTTTCATGAGTTAAGATGAAAGTAGATGATAATTAGGAAGAAGATGAGAGAGAGAGAGAGAGAAAGTTTTGGGTGTGCTTTCCTTGTGTAACCGGAAAGGTTGCGAGCATTTAACTAGTTTGTCATATTCAACTACTTTTCTCATCTCAACTTCCTTCTTTACCTTGATGATGATGATGATCATCATCACCCTCATTCTCTATCTAATCATCATTCAAATTATGTCCTCACTCCAAGGTTACAGTGAGCAGCAAGCAGATAGAGAGATGAGGATGAAGATGAAGATGAGGATGAGAAATTTTAATATGAAAAAGATATGATGGTAATGAGATGAAGATGAGAGTTGAAAATATTGATAAAATAAAAAGAAAAAGAAAAAGGTGATTCTCTTTCTATTGGAAAACTCAAGTGCTCATAAATTCTTATTTTTAGCACCGAATCATCATAATAGAAGAAAAGTTATCAGCATATGAATGATGATAACAATTGAATAATATGATTATTGTGTTCGAATGAAAATAACAAGTATAATGATGATAATCATAATAACTACTATCAATGCAAATACTTTAACTTTGTATTTTCATGCTTATTATTGTGCTTGCGTGTTGATGTTACTCTACTTGGTTATTATCAAATATTGAGACTCAATCTCTGAAAAATGAATTATAATTTCAATCTCATTCATCATCAAATTATCATATTATTTATAAAGAACAAAAATTACACAAAAAATTATGTTATCATTTTAATTTGAATATTGAACTATTTACTTTTGTCACGCCTCATCCCATCATTTTCCCACATGGACTTAATATTGTTGCTCTATTGTCAACAAAAGCAAGTAAATGAAACACGAATGATACATCAGCCGGAAACAGAAGCAGCAGCAACTTTAAGAAAATTATTCATTAAGCTTTCAACTTTAATCGTATCCCAAGTTCAATTGATTAGTTGTAATCGAATCGTATCCAAGCCAAATGACCAAAATCAATTAATCAAGTTTACAATTTCATACAAAGTTGCACAAAACTAATACATTATCATTAGTGTATCGATATCATCACTCTTTTGATCAATTGTCATCATCGACATGACAAAAATAACAGATTAATTAGCTGTTGTTCATATCGATAGTACCAGCATTCAACGATTGCGTGACAATTTACGAGTTTAACACTCGTAATCATCTAAAGTTGAACCCAGTTAATTTATTTAAACTCTTCTATGTCAAACTGATATTTTCTGGGTTCATAGGAATATCACTGAAACTGTGTCATCGTCATGATGATAGAATTTCATTTTTTTTCATTGACAGTTACGATTAATCAATGGCAACAAAATGAATGCTAATCAGATTAGAGAGAAATGATTCCTTATTCATATTCATTTTCATTTCCATACCTGCATCAACCTAATCAATGAAAAAGAGACAAATTTTATCTTCATTATCAATACTCAATCTTATCTACAAGAAGCATCATGAGAGTTCTGACTGAATGTTTCATTATTTTGATACAAATTTTCATTGAAATGAATTTGAAACTTTAACCATTTGCATCGTTGTCACAATTTATCCGTTTATCTGAATCCCACGAATTCAAGGGAAATGATTTGACATGAACCAGAAAAGATAAAAATGAGACAAAATTTGAGTTTTAATTGTTTTCATTTAATTTTTTGTGAGAATTCTCATTGACTAAGAGACTTAAACTATTAAATTGTGATGAAATGATTAAAGGTAATTCGAGTCACACATTAGATGAACCTTCGTGAACTGATGGCTACAAGTGATGAAGATCATCTAGTTAATCCAGTGAAAAGTAATCTAACAAACTTTTCTATTGGCTGATATTTAAGACCTTCCATTCAAGGTGAGATTGATTTTCTGTGTTACCTGTTAATCAATTGACATTATTAATTTAGTTATTAGAGTAACAACACCGATAACAATATTACCTATTGTCAAGTTTTAACTAACTGTGAAGGATTAGGGATTAAAAAGGTTGAAAGTGTTAAAAATCTTTCCAATCCAATGCGATTTATCAATAGTAACAGCAAGAGATTAACTAATTATAATTATTGTTGGTTAGTAACCAAAAAAAACAACAAGTCAGAGGAAAAAAAAGAAAATGTTGATAAATTGAATGAAGCGGTAAATTCGAAAATTTGTTTATTGTTATTTGGACCAATTCCTTTGAATGGGTCAATTATGGGCTCGTTTTTTTGTTACTTCAACTCAACAAACACACAAGTTGCTCGAATAAAAGAAATACAACAAATACGAAAAAGAAACTGTGTTACCTTTCCGAGTAAATCACTAAACAATCAATTCTTTTGGTAGCTTTGATCATCGATTCAACGTTTTGGACCTTTGGTCTTTTATAAACTTTTCATACACGGAACACTTTTTTTGGCTTATGCATAGAGAGAGAGAGAAGGAGAGAGAAGGAGAAAAGGAGAAGAAGAGAAAGGGACACAACCATAAGCTTATCCATCTTCTCGATAATCTTCATTATCTTCCTCCGTTTCCTCTTTTTCTTCTCTTGTATTAACACCCTCTTCTCTTCTCATCTCTTTCTCCCTATTGGGAGACCTCCAACTACGTTAATCTTTTATTCTTTAGCTACAAATCCAGTGTTAAATAAACTTTGGTGAAACAATTTTGTAAATAAGAGATTGTGATGAAAAGAAGAAGAGATAAAAAGAAATGGAAATGAAAGCTCAGTTTTCGCCCTCAACGTACTTTTTGTGGTGATTTTCTTGTTGATTGTTATGTTGTATTGTTATCGATAAATGAAATCGAATGCTAATCACTTCTCACCTTTAATAAGCGAGGTTACCTTAAAGTGACAATGATGACTGAGAGCAACTGACTAAGTAAATTTACTCACGAGAGTATAAACAAAATATCCAATCAATTGAATGATGTTGATTGTATTTGTTGTTGTTGATAAATGTAAGTGGTGATTTCCTTTTATCAATGATACACAATTGAAAGTATCTTTTTTAATATTTCAAGTTTGTTGTGATAATATTGCATTTAAAAGAGCCAAAATCAACCTCGATGATAATCATTTACAAAAGATGATAAACAATCAAGTAAATGAAAAAAATGAGATTAAGGTAATATAACTTTTGAAGGAATGGATCACGATTCTCATTTTCAAGGAAAATAATCAAACTGTTGACAGTAAAGATGATGGAGATAGAGAGAGAGAGAGAGAGAGAGAGAGAGAGAGAGAGAGAGAGAAGGAGAAAAGGAGAAGAAGAGAAAAGGGACACAACCATAAGCTTATCCATCTTCTCGATAATCTTCATTATCTTCCTCCGTTTCCTCTTTTTCTTCTCTTGTATTAACACCCTCTTCTCTTCTCATCTCTTTCTCCCTATTGGGAGACCTCCAACTACGTTAATCTTTTATTCTTTAGCTACAAATCCAGTGTTAAATAAACTTTGGTGAAACAATTTTGTAAATAAGAGATTGTGATGAAAAGAAGAAGAGATAAAAAGAAATGGAAATGAAAGCTCAGTTTTCGCCCTCAACGTACTTTTTGTGGTGATTTTCTTGTTGATTGTTATGTTGTATTGTTATCGATAAATGAAATCGAATGCTAATCACTTCTCACCTTTAATAAGCGAGGTTACCTTAAAGTGACAATGATGACTGAGAGCAACTGACTAAGTAAATTTACTCACGAGTATAAACAAAATATCCAATCAATTGAATGATGTTGATTGTATTTGTTGTTGTTGATAAATGTAAGTGGTGATTTCCTTTTATCAATGATACACAATTGAAAGTATCTTTTTTAATATTTCAAGTTTGTTGTGATAATATTGCATTTAAAAGAGCCAAAATCAACCTCGATGATAATCATTTACAAAAGATGATAAACAATCAAGTAAATGAAAAAAATGAGATTAAGGTAATATAACTTTTGAAGGAATGGATCACGATTCTCATTTTCAAGGAAAATAATCAAACTGTTGACAGTAAAGATGATGGAGATAAAGAGAGAGAGAGAGAGAGAGAGAGAGAGATGATGGGGAGCATGAAAAATCGAGTCTCTCATTTATCTTCAAATAACTAATTTAACTTTAACTCAGTTGCTATTTTGGTGATCGGTTGCAAAGTAGCCAATGTATCATTTACCTGAGGTAAACAAAGAGTAGATTGAGGCAATAAATCAGGTAAGAAGAAGGAAAAACAACTAATGAAAAGTTAACATCGGAAGTTTTTAATTGAATTTTCAATTCAGTTGTTTGAGGATGAACATTGAAGTATCAGGATGAAGCTAATGAAGAGATGAAGTTGAAGCAATAATTTGTTACTGTTAGTTTTGGGTAACCTAATGAAACAAATTTCATCTTTTACTTAAACTGTTGGTTATTTGCTGTTAAATGATTAGTTGATGATTTATTTGATGGCTATTTAAACAGAAACAACAAAAAAGGAGAAAAATAAAAGTTTGTAACTTTTACGAACAATTCAATTGATTCTTTGTGATGATAAAGAAAAGGAAAAAAAAATAAAAAAAGAATAAGCAATCATTGTCTTCATTCATCATCATCACCATCACCCTAATCATCATCATCGTCGTCATTGATAATACACACAAACGGTCACTTTTTGTTAGCTATTGACAGTCCATTATGTTGGCTAAATGTAAGCAATCAATTTAACGCTCAGTTGTATTTTTATCCTTCAAAAGGTAAATCTCAATGTTATCATTGTTGCTACACTTTTTTATTTTCACTCTATGCGAATAGATAATGTTACAGAAGTCAATATGTCAAAGGAGAGAGAGAGAGAGCGAGGGAGAGGGAGAGATGATAAAAGTAATGATGATGATCACCAATTATTTTATTATGCATATTATTGATTATCATTATTTCCTTTGGCAACAAAATGGATGATAAGATGAGATTGGCGATGATGAATTTCGTCCTTTCTTCATTTCAGTTTGTTTTTCTTTCTCATTGTTACTTTTTACTCCTGAATATGATCAATGAATAAATTGTTAGCTAATAGTTTCTATTTGTTTGTTATATTAGCTGACGAAAAATTAGATTCAACTTACAATAAGCTGAATGATTGGTCGTGTGTTGGTTGTGCGATCTGATTGATTGATGAGCCATAGGATGATATTCAATCATGTTGCTTCTGATTCACAGTGATGATAATCATCATCATCATCATTATCTTCATGATGACAAGTGAGAGTCAAGAGGAGTTTTGCTTTCGGTTAACCTCTCAACAAACTTTGTTATTATTTCTTGATACTATGGTGATGTTATCTTAAGATAATCACCATGACTCTTTTTCCTATTTCCATGAGATTTCAAATGAATGAAAGGTGAACTCACGATGATTCCATCATCGATCTCATTTATCTAAATTCTTTGTAATCAAATTGGGATCAACTTATCAGCCGAATCAAAATCTCATCACTTAATCTGCTATTCATTCATTTTAACTAAAATTTTGTTATCTGATTGTCAAATTTTCAATTTATATCATTATCATGTTTACTATTATTAAGGATCGCTGACAACACGTGACTTCAATCAAATAGATTCTTGATATTGATGTTAATGTTTTTCCGGTTTGATGGTTACGAGGGCGGGATTTTGTCATCGAAATCATCATCATCATCATCAGTGGCAATATCAATGGGGAGGCTGTTTTATTGTTGATGATGATTATAATGATAAATAAATAAATAAATAATAGTAATCAGGAAAACAAGAAATGATTGAAAGAACAGAGTGAACGTAAAGGAGTAAATCAATAGATGATGACAATAATCTGACATTGATTGCTTTAATATCGATGAACATAATGATGATGATGATGATTATCATCGTCATTATGATACTAAGACATTGAAATGAAGATTAATCACGTAGCCTCGAGTATAAATGAGTAGGAAGATGAAGACGAATAAATTTAACTTTGTAATTCTATTTGTGGTTATCCTCGTATTGTTAACAAAATGAGATGAAATTGTAACAATAGAAAAGAATAGAAATCAAATGTAAAAAGAAATCATCATCATTCGTATACAAAATATCATGTTCTAGGTTCATGACACATTGGAAACTAATAGCCAAGTAAAAGGGAGAAAATGATAATATAATTAGTTTCTGATGAACCTCAATAAACATAATATAAGAATAGCTTAAAATTAAACTAACAACAATCAGTCAATTCGATTGATGATAATACATGGAATCAAAATGTTGACATTTTCTTTTTTTCTCTTTACCTTGTTATCTTTCCATTGTTATTATATTATTGCAATTTCTCTTGTGCTAATGAGAGCAAAAGAAACAAGGAGTAAGAGTAACAGTGAACGAGGCAAAATTGGAGAGAGAGAGAGAGATGATGATGATGATGATGATCATTTTTCATCATCACCATCATAGGAAATAACATTAAATAGAAAAAGGAGAAAATAAGAGAACGTGATTCCATTGAACTGAAAAAACAGCAGCAGTTTTTCAGTGAGTTGACGATGAACAGTAAAAATTAAAATGTGATATTTGGGTGAGTCTTTTCAATTTCATCATAATCACTTTGATAATGGTGGTCAACCCATCAAATGTTTCTCCCTCTCCTCATGTCCTGTGTCTTGCGTCCTGTGTCCTGTCCTGTCCTTTCCTCCTTCGGTTCCTCTGCTTTTTTCCGGTAAAACAATCAACTTTTTAATCTCCCTTGGTAATTAATATTATTCTCTTTCTGTTTCTCTCTCTTTTCTTGTGTTTCTAATTGGGTATCACAACACAGATGCATTATAATGTGAAGGACACTCTTTACACGGTTGTCAAGTTAACTGAATGAAGGGACTCCTCCCTTCCCTTGAGTTTCTCCAAGTCAAATGAGTTAAGTTTCCCTTTGATTAGTAAAGAGGAAAAGGAATTGACCATAAACACATTCTCATTATCCTGCGTATTTATCATTAAATAATATTCACTTTTCATGAGTGTGAATAATGAGATTTTACTACTAAAAGAGTTACTATCAGATGAATCAATTGTGTTTGTTTTTGTTTCATTAACAACAATAAACAAAAACAACAACTCAATGATTATGATGATTATGGTGATGATGATGATCATCATCATCATAACAAAATGATGGGTTACAAAAGGTTAGTTATAGTTGAGTTAATTTGACAACTTAGGAGGAGTTTTGTTGTTGTTTGTTTGAGAGCAAACCTTTCATTTTATTTGATTGTTGATCAAATTTTTCCACAGCAATCAAAGTCTATTACACTTTATGGTGAAAGGTTATCATTATCAGTAATCTGATATATTATATGGTTTATCATGGACATGATCATCTCTGTGTTTCCTGTTATTTCATATTCTAATCAGACATTCATCACTTGTCATTCGTTGATATTTTACTTAAAAGATGTTGTCTCTCTCATAGTTAAGGTAATAATTATATCAACACTTTGGATGTAATTGTGTGTGAGTTTATTTCAAATTAACGGATTAATAACACCACCGATGGTGAAATGGATTCGTGATAAACAACAACAACAATAAACAAGTTACCAGATGCATTGGGTTGAGTTTAGATATCCCAATGATATGGTAAATGATAGACGGTAATGATCATGAATTAACTGATTGTTACTTTAATTAAGATGAAAATGAAAACAATGAAAAGCTTGAAATGAATTGTGAAAGTGACTGAAAATTTCTTAAGAAAAGAAATGAAAAATACCGCTAATGTTTATTGCTGAAGAGAAGTAGCAGATTCGCATGATTGAATCAACATTTTGTGGGATAACAAATAATCCTTGCGTGCAAAGAGTAGACTCACAGCTCACTCTTCGCTACTCACGCAAGGTTGACTTGGTATCCCACAAAATGTTGACTCAATCATGCGAATCTACAAAATACACTTTGTTGTAAAGTAGCAAATTAAAGCAACTAAAACAACAACCAGAATTGCGGTATTTCTGTTTTCATTTTTCTCTTTCATCGATTCATAGGAAAATCATTCTCCATAGTTATTCATTCCTTAACTCCCTGTGTGAGAATTCACGATTAATAACTTAATTCTCTCATTTTGACACTTTCTACTTTCTCTTAATTAGCTCTCGATCAGTAATCAAATAGCAAATTACTTTTGTTTGTTTATTTCAATTATTTGCTTTTTGCTCTTTTGCGTGCAAATTGATGATGATTATCTTCATCATCATCATCATCATCATTATTATTATTATTATTAACATTGTTATTAACTTTAGTATAACAATAACCAAGTCAACAAGCTGATATTTGATCTCATCTAATTACCAATCATATTGGTAATTGATTGATTAATTGACCAATTCAATGATTATGATTAATTAGGTTTCGACCTTTTTCCTTAAAATTCACATAAATTGCTAATCATCCGACTCGAAAATGTTCAACTGTACAACATAAGCAGATTAACTCCATGAGATTCAAATGCATGTTTCCCATTTACTAAACTGTAAATAGACGAGAACAAGGATGATGAGGATGACAAATGAAACTAATGCAGAAATCAGGTAAAAGTGAAAATGTCGCTAGAAACAAAAGTTAAGCTGAGTTAATCTTAATTGTTAGAGCATTTGAACGCTTTGGTAACCGTCATCATCACATGAAAACTGAAATTGTTTTTTGTTTACTGTGCAAATGCTCATTTCGCTCAAGGCAATTATAATGTTTCGACCAACCTTTTTTGCTCATCATCATTTCTGCTTTTACTTCAGCCTTACAGAACTTTACTTTCTGTGTCTCCTTGCTACCAGCCGATTCTCTCTCATGGTTTCATGTTGATCCAAAGTTGTTGTTTGTTGTTCATCTCAAGGTTGTCTTTGTTTCTCTGTAGAGAAAATGTTTCCATTTTGTTCAACACGAAAATTTCGCTTCCTTCACACAACTTATATTCTATCAATATCACTCAAACTGGCGATAAGTGATCGCAACTTTATAAAGTGACCTTGTGTACCCATTTGCTCAATCATGATTCCATTTCTTTCTTTTGCTTAATATGTCATCATTAGCTTTAAGCAAAACAGAAAATTTTATCAATGATTAACACGATTAAAGTGAATTACGTTTACTTGATTTAATCTGATGAATTTTGTACATATCGAAATAAAAATGAAAACAAAGCTTCGTTTTCTGGCCATTTATCGATATCTTGTTGATCATTAAAATAACCGTAATAAAGATTATCTACAAATTAAAATGATTCCCATTCGTATCAACAATTACGAGTCAATATGTTTGTTTTACGATGGACAACAATGTCCATTTATTATCATTTGAACACTTCCATGCATATGAATATCTTATTGACATTAACATGTGCCATTAGTTTTGCCTTTTACTCTTGTCGACAATAATCAGCTGATAAAATCTTATCACTTTGAGTTATGAGATAAAAAGCCTTAGGCTATGCCATTGGCTCAACATCTGATAATTCAACTCGTGCAAGTGGTTTATATTCATTTATCAGCTCAAGAAGCATTTATCATGATCAGGATGAAACAGGAACTTGATTAGCTTGCGTTTTAAAAGACCTACTCAGTTACACAACAATAAGAAGATTGATCAAGTTTCCTAATAAAATTGAACAAAGTGTGTTGATGATGATTATTATCTTGAAACCACAATCAACGCAAATATAAATCAAGATCAATTTAAATAAAGAGAAAAATGAATCACATATAAAAAGAATTTTTTCTTTTTCTTTTTCTTTCTTAATCTTTTCTTTCTGATTATGATCACTTGATGATATTAACTTGAATCTCTTCCTTTACTTTGGAACATAAAAAATCAGAAAAGTAACATCAACATGAAAAAGAGGAAATAATATAGTCAAGGATGAATTTTATGTAGTGATATATCTTGATGATGAGAAGGAAAAGATGAGGAAGAGTAAAATAAGAGATGGAGAAAAAAGAAGAAGAAAAGATGATGAGGGGAATGAGAAGTTATCAATTGCAGGGTTATTTCATGTTCCATGAATCTTTGCCTTTTTCTTCTTGCACACAGAAAATCAGTTGGAGATAAATTTAGATAATAAACATAATTTACATAAATTAGAATAAGAAGAAGGAAAAAATAAGAAGGATAATCAAGTGCGATTGCCTTGTCTCTCTCTCTCTCTCTCTCTCATTCTCATCTCTATCTACATGAGAGATATTTTTCCTTCTTCCAATTGAGCTGTTCTTTAGCTTGTTGATGGTCTAATGGTTTGAGATCAATGTGATATAAGGTAAAGTAAGAGAAAAGGTAAGATGAAAATGATGATGATGATGATTACACATCAAGGAGAAAAAAATTAAAGCAGAAAAAGTGGAACAAGATCTCCTTGATGATGATTCTCAAATCAGATAGATGAATTGAAGGAAGGTGAATTGAAGACTAACTAACTAATATAATCCAGGTAAGAGACGTACGAGTAAATTTAGGGTTGAATTATTTGATAACTTTATCTAATATCTTTCATGAGATATTAACATTACAAAGGCAATTGTGAGATGATCACAATCAGTTTCATTTATGCAAATGGCTTTCCCATGATGAACATTAACAACAATCTCAAGTTTCGCAAAACAAATAACCAATCATAGTCTTGGTTTTCTGAATGTTTCATTTTTTTCTTCTTATGAATAAACTCATCAATTGGAAAACATTGAGCTGTGGTTGAATATAAACTCAGGGAAATAAAGAATCAGCTGTATAAATTACTCTGCACTGAAAATGGTTACGATGATAATCAAAACCAGTGAAATTTTATCTTTATCATTTTCTAATATCCGCTTAGACTGTTACAATTTTGATACCTTTTAATGTTTACTCTTAATAAGATCAGCAATCATCATTGTTTCCTTTGATTATCAACATGATGACTTGTTGTTAAAAGAGAGAGAGAGACATTTGAAAACAAACAAAGAGTAATTAGCATCATCAGATATCATCAAAGTAAACTGATCAAGCAAAATGATAGCAAACTTCTGGTTACAAGGACAATTATTTGGCACTTTGGTGCTTTTGCTGAAAAGCTGTAGCCTTACAGGTTGTGAAAAGAAAAGCAAAAGGAAGAGAAAAGGAAAAAGAAAACAAAACAACCTAATCAAGCTGTTGAAACCTCAGATGATTATTCATTTTGCTGCGTAAAAATTTGCATCAATTTTCAGCGACAGATTTCATGGTGGAAGAGAAAAGAAAGAGACTCAGCCAGAAGAGCTGAATAGAAAGCATGAACACTGAAACAGATTGAAATACATCATGATCATGTTCGAACATGATTGATAATAGACTCATTTTCTATTTAACCAACGAATCAACCATATTCTTGATGCATAAACAACAATAATAAATCTGAGCAAAAAAATCATTATGATTACTATGATTGACTAAGGGCGAGCAGAGGAATGGGAACTTTTGACAGGCTTTGCTCAAGTCAAAATGGATTCTTGATGGTTCAAGTTTTGCTTCATGTTCAATAGAAAAGTTAACTGTTACCATGACTTGAGATCATGATGCAGCAGAATCAGAATCAGAATGAATGAATTACTGGTAGAGGGACAATAACAACAACAATACAACATTAATGCCGAATCATGTTGCAAACTTGGGTATTTTTCACCATTACGGCTAAACTGTTATTGTCGTGAATCGCCTTGATTATCACTGAACATTTTACGCTCTTTTCTCACAATTTCAATCCTTTTCTCAATTAATCACTTTTCTTGATTACTTTTTCTTTTCTTCCTTAGTTAACAATTTTCCACTTCTTCTTTTCCATCAGGTGAATTTGAGAGCGAAGATGCCGAATGAACAAGAAAGTGAGACGATGATGATAAAAGTAGATTATTAATAAAATCACTTCTCTGAATGTTTCGTTGAATCTACTGATGATGTAGATGATAATCATCATGATGATGATAAAATTGGATCTAAACCTGATTTACTTTGCAGATCATTCAAGCTACAACTATTTAGGTAAATGTATTAAGGTTGACAGTTTATCCAGGTAAAATTAAAGCGAGAAAAAGAGAGAAAGCAAATTAAATGAATGAAAAAAAAGGAAGGGTTATTGGCCGAAGTTAATTTAATTCGAAGAAAAAAAAGAAGAAAGAAAAAGATTAAGATTTTAAGAGAATTGGAACAGAATTTGTTATCAAATTGACTAATAATGTTCAGTTACTTTGATCGCGACTTGTTACATGGAGGAAGATAATTGAATCCATAAATTAACATAGAATTCGATTGGAAAGAGTTAATCATTTCATTTAATGGCCGAATCAAAGAAATTGAGATTAAGAGACGAAAATATTATTATTGTAAATTAAATTACGTTAATGGAGTTTATTTATATTTATATATAAGTTTCTGTTGTTTGTTTGTGGTTTTTTCATATTAAGCGTAATAGTGGAGATTGAGGCAATCAGGTTGCCACAGGTAAGAGAGGAGAGAGAGAGAGAGAGAGAAGGAACAATGATAAAAGACAGAGACAATATAGAACAATGTGTAAAGAGGGAGATGAAGAAAAAGAATAGATCTCAACAAAGGTTTTGTGTGATGAGGTTCATCGTAAACAGAAAATGATGAGATAATAATTATAAGATGAAGGGAATGGTCAAGTGTGTGGTTTGTGTTTATCAGGAGACAGATTAATTTCTCTGATGAGGATAAGGATTAAAAGATTCATTAGGAAAAATCTTTTTGATTCCGATTTCATTTTGTTTTTGTGCTTTTGCTTCGAATTAGCGAGAGATCGTCTTTGAGGGATGTTCAGTTGTATTAGAAAGAGAAAATGAAAGTAAGAGAGAGAGAGAGAGAGAGAGCACGGCCCTGAGAGAGAAAGATAAAGATAAAAGTCAAAAAGGTGATGATGATGAGGAAGAGAAAAAGATGTTCTATTAGAAGAAATCAAGATGATTAACTTATCTTCTAATAAGATGAACTATGTTGACAATTTTATCGATATTTTGACTATTAACTAATCAGTTAATTGTAGGAAATGTCGAGGGTAATCGATTTGAACAAGTTAATTACAAGAGTTAATTAAAATGAAATTGTCTGAACAAAGATGAAAACATAATTCATCTTCTCATGAAGCATCTTTTTCTTATGTGATTAAAATGAAAGAAATAAATTAATCAACTCACCTCATTGATTAGGTATTTAAATTCATCAGTTTGTGTATACCATTTATACCATTTATTTAAAAGTTAATAATATTAATTAATTAATTAATTATAATAATAGTTGATCAGTGAGCCGTTAAACTTTGTCCATGGGTCATATTGGCTCCGTTCCCATGGCCTGGTGGTGAGTGGAGTGGACTGTGTGAATGGGGGTGATGGAGAGGAGGAGAATCATGAAGTCCATGTCCATCATGAGGAGACATCATCATGTCTTGACCTAGTTGACCTGTGGGTGGGGTCATTCGCTTCTCTTTCTGTCGTCTATTACAAAACCAAACTCGGACAACTTCCTTTTCTAGTTGGAGATTTTCAGCCAAACTCGAAATTTCTTGAGCTGAAGGTTTGGGTTGCTTATGGAAATGATTCTCGAGGGCACCTTTGACCGACACCTCAATGGAAGTTCGTTTCTTCCGTTTCCTTCCTTGAGCGGCGATCTTATCAATCGACGTTGGTGACCCTGTAGTCGAATCAGCCTCTTCCAACCATTTAGCTAACAGAGGCTTTAATTTGCACATATTTTTAAAACTTAACTGTAACGCTTCAAATCGACATATTGTTGTTTGACTAAAAACATTCCCATATAAAGTCCCAAGGGCAAGGCCAACATCGGCCTGAGTGAAACCGAGTTTAATACGTCGCTGTTTGAACTGTTTTGCAAACTGTTCAAGATCATCAGAACTTGGTGTTTCCTCTTCCCCAGAACCATCACCACCACATCCTCCCCCACCCAGTCCTCCGCCTCCTGATGATCCGAGGGATCCAATGGATCCAGGATGATGACGAAGATGTGGATGATCGGAAATGTGATGATGATGATGTAGGCCACCAAGGGTCGGTCGATCAATCGGTCCCGATAAATCAGATAAGCTGGACAATGAATGGTCTCCCCTCATGGCTGGATGGAGTACCTGGTGAGGAGATGGACCCGTTTGTGGGCCATTTCCCACCCCATGGACAAACATGCCGTTCATAGAGTAATGATGCTGTGGATGATGATGAGAAGGAACATGTGAATGATGATGACTCAAAGGTGAGGAACCATTTGAATGAGGTGTATGATGGCCTGAGGCGGCAGCCACAGCCATTCCATGAGCTGCAATCGATGCTGCAGTTGAAGGTGAAGCGTGAAGAGGTGAAGTATGATGCCAAGGAGATGCGTTCATATGCTGAGCTGCGGCTGCAGAAGCCACAGCCCTGTGATGTGCATGCAAAGCATTTAAATGAAGCTCACTAGATATCGATGAATTTTGACCTGAACCATTGTTATTTGTCGATGAATTATTACCATTGCTATTGTTGTTACTCGAAGCACTTCCGGATGAACTGTTACTTCCAACGTTTCCAGCTCCAACAGAGCCACGTCCATTTGAATTACTTGACACTGGAGTTGAACTACCACCCCCAGAACTGTTATTACTTTCACTATTGTTGCCACCAATGTTGACATTGGCACCATTGGGCTTAATATCTGATGAAGATGAGGAAGAAGATGATGAAGATGTTGATGACACTGCCGATACAGCGGCTACAGAAGCCTGATGATGAGCTGCCGCTAACGATGAATGCATTCCAGTCCATGGCTCAGCTGCATGATGAGGAGGTGCAAGTCCCATGGTTGCCCACTGGTGAGAATGAGCACTTAAAGGTGCATGACCATTAGGACCTTGGTGTTGGTGGACAGCGGCCATGTACTTAAGTTCAGCTGGCCCATCACGACCATAAGATTGACTTACAGGCACTTGCATATGATCATGATGATGATGATGAATTTGATGAAGGGTTGGGTTCAAATAAGGAGAAAAGGTTCCACTGGACATGATGGATTCGTTTGATTTGGAATGAGATGAACAATATGATCGAAGTAGATTAGATCTTTACACCAATGGATCACAAATATATTCCGTTTTCCAATGGAAAGTATGGGAACAAAAGATTGAACGAAATGAATCGTTGATTGATTAACATTTGATCACAATAATCTTATTAGTTGAATCACAACACAATTAATAATTAGAAGAACGAGTAATGATGAAGATGATTTTTCTGGTGTTGGTATTGGTGTTAATCTTGATGTTTTGGTGTTGATGATGAAGATGAGGATGAAGATGGTGATGGAGATGAAGACATTTGTTTCATGAAAATCTCACAGAATCAGATAGACTATTCATACTCATTCTCGTTTTTTCTTTGCTTCTTCTTCTTATTCTTCTGTTGATCTTTTTTCAGTCAACATTATCAACTAACCATTTCCATCCAACACACAAATTCACCTTCTCTCTCCCTTTTCTCTCTCTCTCTCTCTCTCTCTCTCTCTCTCTCTCTCTCTCTCTCTCTCTCTCATTCATTTACTCCTTCCTCTTCTTCAATGTTTCCTCATTTTCATTGGATTTCCCTCTAATCCTTGACTCTGCCTCCAAACCTTGTGGAAGTTGCGACGGGAGGAGTTTAACAGCTCAACCTCAATATCGATGTATAAGAGTTTCCAATATGATCAACTCCTCCTTCTTTTCTCTTTCTCATAATATTATTATTTTCCATTCATGTTCCACAGAAATGCTCAGATAAACAGGCTACAGATGATAGAATAACACAGAAGGAGGAACAGAAAAGATAATGAGAATAAGACGAAAATGAATAAACGAGAGAACAGAAAAAACAGAAAAACAGAAAAAAGCGAAAAACAAGAAAGAAAAAAAGAAAGTCATCTACCTCTGGAAAAGAATCAAATAGATTAGATTCTCAACCAAAATTCTGTTTCGACTTAAAAATCCAGAGTAACATTCAAATTTCGCCATCATGAAGACTTACTCTTCACTTCACTTCTTTTCCTCATCTCTCATAGCCAACAACAAAACAGAAAACAGAAAAAAGAATTGACTTTATCAATGAAAAAATAAAATTTTCATTTTTAATCGAATTGATAAAAAAGGAAAATATTTCAATTGTTTCCAATCAAATAAAACGAAAGATTATCGACAAATTAAAGTCCCTACACTGCCATCTGTTGATTCGGTTTGTTACTCAATAAAATAAAAGAGGGAAAAGTTTATTGTTTGTGAGCTGAACTCCAGTTACTGGAGGGTTAATGCAGCAGCTCCTCCATTGGGAGAAAATTACTCCTGACAACTTAAAGAGGGAAAATTGAATTAGGGTTCACATTTATAACAGATTTTTAAGGTATTAATAATTGCCGATTACAAGTAACATTTTAATCTTCAAATGTTAATAATTAGAAGAGGATAAAGAGTAAAATTCACGAATCAGATTAATTGAGTCATGATCAATTTAATTCAAAGGCCCAATTTTTATGATTATACCGAAGGTTGAAGCGAAATTGTAGGAAAGGTCTAAAAATAGTTAAATCCATTAGGTTTGACATAAAGGAAAAAATTAATATTAGAATTTCGATCTTGTAAATTGTGGTAATTTTAAATCAATTTTTTTAATAATTGTATTTAAATTGTATTTGCAGTAAAACTTTGAGATAACGGAAAAAAAGTTTTATCAAATTACCAGAAAAACTTTTCAAGGAACTAAAGTGGTCCAAGTTATTACGAAGTAAGTTTTAAGATCATCAAATTCGTGTAAAGTATAATCTGTGTGATAAGACGACGAATAACACAAGATTTAATTTTTAATTTACAGGTAAAGTTAATTAAAATTTATCAGGAGCAATAAAAGTTTGACCGAAAAGAAAAACGAAGAGAACTAAAGTGGTGACATCTATTGATTCACCAATCGCTTTGTTCAAATTCTCGGCTCAGTCCTGAGCCACCAGCGCTCGATAGAAGAGCGGCTGAGATGAGGTTCTGTTCCAACAGATGCCAACAGATGTCATTCCAATGACTTTTGGAAAAACTCAGGTTTTCGACTGGAACCACTAGATGGCCCTAGGGGATCAACTCTCACCGAGACTCTCTCGTTGCCTTGGTAATCGTTTATGTGATAATCTGGAGGCAAATTTAAATTCATCTTGTTTATTTGGAAAATTAAACTGTCGGAATAACTCGGCATCCAATCAAATATCTAAAACGCTTGATTTTCACTGCGATCAATCTTAACTAATGCTCGAAGTCGGAATCATTTGGATTCATGTTATTGAGAATTAATTCTATCAAAATGTTATAAGAATGAGAAAATAAAGAAGAGAATCCATTTAGTTGTTTCATTGTTCATTTAATGATGAGAATCACGCGAATTGTTGTTGATCGTAATTTTGAATATTTTGTTTTCATCGAATATTCGAAAGCTTAAAAATTATCATTTAAGACTTAATGTGCTTCTGAGTAGCTGTTGTAATGAGACAAAGTTGCTAATTAACACGAAGGTAGTTTTCTCAATTAATCAAATGAAGGTTACAACTTATTCATTTCTTTTCAAGATTTAATCAAAATCTACTGGTATATTTGATAATTAGAGAATATTTGTTAATTATCACCGTTTTAATCGAAGTAACAAAATGAATTCTAAATCTTTATTTCATTAAATTGGTTGGATTGAATTTCTATTGAAATATATTCTCAACAAACTAGAAAATGGATCTGAGTTCTGATGCATGGGTCTCAATTCATTCATAGGAAATTCGCATGTAAAAAAAAACTATGTCACTCAAACTCTTTTGATCTGAATCGAAATGAAAGACTAAAAGAATTTACCTGAACATATTGATTAATTGTAGAGCTTTTAAATAGCTTGAAGCAACAAAATTCACCTTTTCTATTGGATTTATCACCTTTACTCACCTTCGATTATCTGCCAACAACTTTAGTGAAAATTAGCTAATTCACATCACTCAGAACTCTCACTATGGGTTCGAATGTTGAGATATTGCTCATCTTTTACTCTGTGGTAGGAAAATAGAAATTAACCTGGAGGTGTAAAAGAATCATTAGTTTTCCAGTTGAAGAACATGAAAAGTTATCTCATGGGAGAGAAAAAGATGATTAATTATTAGAATTATCAAATGAAGAGGATTATGATAAAATTTCTGTTCTTATGGATTAAAAGTTTTCTATAATTATTATTACCTTTGGGTTCCAAAAGATATAAATTTATGAAAAATTATCTCCCATCAGAAAGAAACTGAATCCATTTACTATTTATGTCACTTTTAAATGTCAAGTTTTCCACCCAAAATCATTTATCAACAATAGACTGATAGAAGTGCTAATCGCAATTTAAGTTATCAAAATTGCTCAATTTGATTCACTAATTGATACCGAAACACGATCAGTAGAAATGAATGAATTTGAAAAGTTCTGTCATGTAATCGATATGCTCAAACTATTGGTGATTAATATCGTTTCATTAGCAAGTTAACTTAATTGATAAGTGACTTGACTCTTCAGACTAATTAGTATTAGGAAATTTAGGATTAAATTATGCGTGGAATTGATTTGATTTGTTTATGATAAGTTCAACAACCAATCAATTAATTAATTGATAACAATTGAATTTACCATTGATAAACAATTTGTATGATACCTTTTGAATAGTTATCACGAATCAAATGAATAGAAACAAGTTACACCTATAACTAAATCAACTAAATTGAAAACAATTGAAATTGATGTTGAAAACTAAAAGGTAGCTCATTATGGTTATCATGAGATATGAATTTAAAGATGATAATATATCTGATATCATGATTATCGTGGTTAATTTTTCATCTTCAATTACATATTAAAATGAAACGTTAAAAGTTATTAACGTTGTTGAAATAATAAGGAAAAAATCATCTGCTTAAGTAGTTAGTTAATTGTTATGATTAAAGAGGAATACGCGAAAGATGAAGATGAAAATGAAGATAATGATGATGTTGATTAAATGTTTGTAGAGAAAAAGAAAAGCAAATTTGTTGGGTTGTCTTGATTAACATCAGTTGACGTTAATTACCACATCAATTTAATTTCTTATTGATAAATGTGCTTTTCTGTTGATGATAATGATGATAATCGTTATAATCATCATGATAATCGCAATCATTTGATTGTCTTACGTTTGTATTGTGATTACTCTCAATGATATTCCCGATAACGTTTAGTGATTTTAATCTCATAAGGATTGGGAATAATTATCAAGAATTAATTGTAATAACCTTTTTGTTTTCTTGTTTGCTTGTTATTATACTAATTGTTATTGTTTGTTTGTATCTCTAATTTCAGTCTGCCCATGTTATTATTGTTATTAATATAAATCATTCGCATCATCAGCAATTATCATCGTCATCACCAACCAGCAACACCAACATCAAGTATCAATGAATGAAAAAGGAGATGATATTTGTTGAAAGGATCTTTTAATTAGAGTACAAGAGGAAACAATGACAAATGATTTTGTTATTCATGAAGTTGAAATGATTAACTCGTGATTCTTATATTTTCATGTCCATTTTGTTTGTTTACTTTAATTGGTGTTCCTTTTGCTTCTCATCTTACTTTGGATCACCCAAAGCACCCTCATCGCCCCATAATCGTCATGACCCTCTTGGTGGGTCCACCTTTAGCTCTCCTTCTCCCTTCTCCCTTTGCCCTCATTTGTGTTCGTCTGTTATCCAAACTTGACTCACAATGATAATCCCTTGAGGCGATTGGCTCAGTACATACGATCTACCTTAATGGATGTACTGACCATTTAAACGAAATACAATAGACCAGTAAATCTGATTCAATTTGATTCAATTTGATTCATTAAATTGATCTACTAGATTGCGAAAAATTTTGAATCGGTCTTCGTGAATATGTTTATACATTTCAATCAAAAATTTGTCCATTTAAATCTTTGCATGTTCGGTATCGGATTCTACTCTTGAAGGCAAAGGCGAAATCTCGATGCACAAAAAATTAAAGTCCAATGAAAAAAGAATTCGATAATGGTCACTTCAGTTTGACGTGACCAGTTGAACACAAATAGAAGACGTTCGAACGAAATGAGAAGACTAAGTCGAGGGTAGAAATTGTTTATTTTATTGGCCTGTAGAACGACAAGACTAATCACAAAAATAAGAAAACTACTCGACACAATACGAATACTTACCAATTGTTATTTTTGATTAAAATTCAGATCTTCAATCAATCGAAATTTTTTCAGGATAAGAAAATAATTGATTTAGAAAATTACTAAATCATTCAGATGAATTCAGAAAAAACTAAGATTTTTCTAAAAATAGTGAAGCATTTAGTACAGTAATCTTGTGATTGTGGTCAGCAGTTTCATTATTTTGTTGGACCGTCTTCTCATTTTGAAGAAAAATTAATAAATTTATTTTCTCTCCTCTTAATCTTCTCATTTCTGTTGAATGTATTCTTATTGTATTCCACCGACCTTGTATCTTAAACTGGAATCACTGTAAGATCGTCATGAACATTTACCAATTCACTTTAAATGCTACTACCTCGCAGTCGGAAATTCTGAGGCTGAATGTTAACTTAATTAGAAAAAAACAAGGGCAATTAATGAAATTTTTGTCATTTTTCTTTAATCGTAGCTGAAAACTTCTAAAATTTGAATGAAAGATTTTCAAGACTTAATGGCCGAAAAACGGAATCTTAGTCTCGATTCTCAAAGATTACTGTAATATCGTAATTTTCAAGCCGATTTTCTCTGCTCTGAGCCTGAAAATTGACTCGAAATAATTACAATAAATGTTCACAGTCTCTTCGATAATAATAATAAGCTTTTAAACATTGATCTTTCTTTCTTAAGATAATTGAGATTCAAATAGACGATTAATTGTAGATGATTATTGGCTGGTGACAATTGTTATCATGGAGCTTAATCACTTAGTAAATTAAAAGTTTAACCACTAATTGCGAACGCATCGAAAAGTCTCTAATAAAAACTGAAACGGCAACAGGAAAGTAAATGTTTGAATAAAGTTTCATTTAACAAGTTAATATAACGCTTAAAGTGTCAGAGTTAATTCCTGTGTAAGAATAGATGATTGACCGATTGGAATTGTGACTGATTGTGAAGGTAAATATGATCAATGAGATATAATTAGAGACCAGTTTCCCGATTACTATCAAGGTAACAACTAAACGAAGCAAAGATCAAGTAGCATCATATCAAAGCAAAGAAATAGAATCATGAAAATATTTCGAATGAGAAATGATACATTACTCTATAGATTTGAGGTGTTGAGGATGATAACAATGATTAGTGGCCTAAGGTACGATCAGAAGGCAACTAAGGCCATAAATAAGGACCTTTTGGTCTGAATACGAAAAAGAGCAAGACAAGGACAGAATATGATTGATGAGGATTCAATTTGTGGTTACCCATAGTTGTGTTTATATCCAGAAGGGTATTCACTCTTCCCCAATTCATTTTGTTTGTCAATAGAAACAAAGATCAGGTTTAAGATGTGGATGAAGATGATGAAAAAATTGACTACATGAGAACATTCAATTAGATTCTCATTAGAATGCAATTCTCAAGATAATTTGGCAAATTGATGGATCGATGAAGAAAACGTGCAAAAAACTTTATCTTTTTAAAACTGAAAAGTTTTTCTTTACTTTTTATCTGATTAAACGATCGATCAACAGATGGCAGTGTAGTGACTTTAATTTGTCGATAATCTTTCGTTTTATTTGATTGGAAACAATTGAAATGTTTTCATTTTTTTGTCAATTCGATTAAAAGAAGAAAATTTTATTTTTTCATTGATAAAGTCAATTCTTTTTTCTGTTTTCTGTTTTGTTGCTGGTTATGAGAGATGAGGAAAAGAAGTGAAGTGAAGAGTAAGTCTTCATGATGGAGAAATTTGAATGTTACTCTGGATTTTTAAGTCGAAACAGAATTTTGGTTGAGAATCTAATCTATTTGATTCTTTTCCAGAGGTAGATGACTTTCTTTTTTTTCGCTTTTTTCTGTTTTTCTGTTTTTCTGTTTTTCTGTTTTTCTGTTTTTTCTGTTCTCTCGTTTATTCATTTTCGTCTTATTCTCATTATCTTTTCTGTTCCTCCTTCTGTGTTATTCTATCATCTGTAGCCTGTTTATCTGAGCATTTCTGTGGAACATGAATGGAAAATAATAATATTATGAGAAAGAGAAAAGAAGGAGGAGTTGATCATATTGGAAACTCTTATACATCGATATTGAGGTTGAGCTGTTAAACTCCTCCCGTCGCAACTTCCACAAGGTTTGGAGGCAGAGTCAAGGATTAGAGGGAAATCCAATGAAAATGAGGAAACATTGAAGAAGAGGAAGGAGTAAATGAATGAAAGAGAGAAAGAGAGAGAGAGAGAGAGAGAGAGAAAAGGGAGAGAGAAGGTGAATTTGTGTGTTGGATGGAAATGGTTAGTTGATAATGTTGACTGAAAAAAGATCAACAGAAGAATAAGAAGAAGAAGCAAAGAAAAAACGAGAATGAGTATGAATAGTCTATCTGATTCTGTGAGATTTTCATGAAACAAATGTCTTCATCTCCATCACCATCTTCATCCTCATCTTCATCATCAACACCAAAACATCAAGATTAACACCAATACCAACACCAGAAAAATCATCTTCAACATTACTCGTTCTTCTAATTATTAATTGTGTTGTGATTCAACTAATAAGATTATTGTGATCAAATGTTAATCAATCAACGATTCATTTCGTTCAATTCAACTCCTTCCTCTGTAATCATCATCTCGAAATTTAATGTCCCATAATTACTCAACTGGAATCGGAATTTATGTGATTAATTGTGTTAATAGTTTTAGTTCAATCAACATCACATCTTCACTTGAGAGATAAAGTTCATTATCTGCTAATTATAAATTCCATCAACACCCAAAATCCTAAAACACCAAAGATGAATCACTTAGGAACCATGTATGCCACTAAAAGGAGAAGACGAAATAGTAAAAGGTAAAATCTTCCTAAGTTCAATTTCACAATCAATTGATTATTGATTCAAGAAGGAGATTAAGTCATCATCAGTTTTAATCCCTGGTGCTTAATTAGATCATTTAAATAGTGATAATCAAAGCTTAAAGTCAATATCAAGATGATTACTCTCAATTACCATCAATTAGATTAATATTTTCCAATCAGCTGAATAGATAAATCAATCATCTGATAAGTCAAAATGCATATTTGTTGAGATTTAATCCTCAAAGAGTATTAGAAATTAGTTAATATTCAATATTTAAGATGCTAAAATATAATTATCTTTCTGGATAAATTAAAAGTCAATGGAATTGATGAAAAATAAGATTTAGTGTTATGAAATATAATGAAGATAAACAGTCGGAATTGAATAATTTGTTTGAATTCAATTTATCGTGTAATCGGAATGATTCTTGTTTTATGGTTAAACAAAATGAGTTGATTCAATTACCATGATGCAGGTGAAGTACAAAAGATTCAGTTAAGTGAAAACGATACGATTATTTGATGAGCTGCATTGGTTTTGCTCTTTTCAAGTTCATAATAAAAGGCCAATCACATGGAAGAGAAAACTTCAATGGGATAACAAAAAGAAACTTTTGTTAGCATCTTCATCACAATAGAGAGAATAGGATGAGAGAGAGATGAGGATTTTCAAAGTTCATCTTATTTATAGGAATATTTTGATTCATCATCGAACTATATAAGCGATTATCAAGCAATTTCATTCGTTTCTTTGTTTATCTTATTACAGGTTTTGTTTACTTTAATCATATTAGAGAGTATGAGATATGAAATAAGCAATTTTCTTGGTTAATCAGACAAAATGATCGGATTAAATGTTATCTTTTATCAATATTTATCTAATTTTGTTTATTTCTCTTACATTTTATCCTTCGAATGAAATGTCCAGTGTCCGTGTTCAGCCGAAAGAAGGTCAAACCAAGTCAAACCCATCTAAACGACATCGTGAACGACTCAATGCTGAGCTTGATATGTTAGCAAGTCTCTTACCTTATGAACAAAGTGTTCTTAGTAAATTAGATAAACTCTCAATATTAAGACTCAGTGTTTCCTATTTGAGAACGAAAAGTTATTTTCAAGGTAAGTTGGTAAATTATTTCACATAGAAAATGATCAAGGGAGAAAAAGTTAATCTTAAACCAAGAAGATGAATTTCAATGAACTTTATCATGTATTTGGATAGAAAATACGATTAAAACTTATTAATAAATAGTTCGAAGTCGTGAGTCAGAACGATGCAAATCGCAAACGACAAAAATGTTGCAACTTTGATAACTTGATATAAATATTTTCATATTGAGTGAGATGAATAGTTGAGATGCTAAGTTTTTCATCATCGCGTGTTCATTAATTGTAAATTGATATTCAATCAGAATCAAGTAGACAGGTAGATACACAAATAGTCAACAATAGAGATGCAACAATGTTTACAAGTTTAGTAACATAAAAATACAATCAAATTTGCGTGAAAAGATTAACAATTATTTTGATTAGTTACATTGAGAAATAATGAAACTATTCCCTTGCATTTTCACCAATCGATAAAACAAATCAATTTAATCAATGGAAATGAAATTGATATCGATCTCTACAATTGCAGCAATTTTCAACAAGGAGCGTGAAAAACAAGGCAATTTACACGAAATTCATCGAAATACGCCGAGAGAACTTCTTTATCCTGAAATTCTGATGGAAGGCGATCTCATTCTCCAGGTAAGAGTCTAGTTTTGTCACTTGATAAATTAAACTCTAACAAGAGCCAATGTTGAGTGAATAACAATTGAAGTCTCAGCAACAAACACATCGCAAGATCTTGTTGATTGCTGAAAATTTGCTTATCAGTAAATTGATAAACTTTTACTTGCATTTGAAAAATTGCAAAGTTTTCTCTACTTTCGCTAGTCTTCATCCTCTTCCCTTTGTTAATTAATTGACTTAAGTAATTAGAAGACAATATCTTGACAGAATATCTTGAGACCTGCAAGGAAGTTGAATGTAAAGAGACAGAAATTAATGTGACTTTCTTCAAACAACTTGAAACATTGAGATAAAAAGGTTATTATTATTTGAGGTGAACAAAGTTTCCTGTTCTGAAACGATTATCTCTCATCATGTTACCTAAGTGAAAAATTACAACGACATTCAATTACCGTCAACAGATGAAAAGAAGAAAAAAAAAATGACAACAATTAAGTGACATAATTGAATTTTCTGAAATAAACATTGGAAAATTACAAATTCTATTTCCTAATGATAATTACAGGTAATTTGGTGGGTGGTCCTCATGAAAACATCTTTCATCCACATCATCAAATTATTCAATCACCGGTTGACTGGATATCGACAATTTTGTCAACAATCCTTTTCCATCTCAATTGATGATAATCATGATTGAATTGATGAAATGTAATTTAATCAAATTGTCCAAGTGAAATCACGTTTCCAGACATTTACTCAATCAAATTGAATCTTTTCAGAGCAAAGTCAAAGTGTATAAGTGAAAAATATACTCACAATTTTGTATTAGTAAATTGATTGAATGCAAACTGAAAGCAAAAGATGTTATTAGTAAGAAAATTACATAGAAAAAAGTGAATTTTTCATACCAATTAGTTATAACGTTAAAATTATACCCCGAGGCTAAATTATCATCAACATGTATTGAAAATGTTGTTAAAAGTGACACAAACTGTATCTTGTCAATGAAATAAATTCAATGATTTTGCTAATATTGGCTAACCTTTCATTGGATTATTAACAAGAGACTTTTTCTTGACCGTGAGAAGGTCAATTCCTGTTGTTATTTTGTTTACATGATTGAATGATGACGATGATGATAATTCTGAAAATGATGATTAGAATGATAGAATTTTAATCTTATTCTGTTTTCTTTCTTTGTGATAGGCTCTCAATGGATTTCTACTCATACTCACCTGTGATGGAGAGGTTTTTTATACTTCTCATACCGTCGAAACGTATCTTGGATTTCATCAGGTAAGCAGAAAATCATTTCCAAATTGCAATTAAATTTCTTATCAATTACCTTCTTCATCTTAATCATCCTCTTAATCACCAATTTAACATTTGCAAGTTGAAACTTTGTAATCAATTTTACAAAACCCATTAAGATACATTATGAGATGACGATGTTCATGTGTCAATGTTATCCGTAATTAAATTATCAATTTAATCAATTTACAACAAATTAATATTTTCATTAATTGTAACTTTAATTTTAATGGTGATAAGTTGAGTGTCTACCAATCAAAAAATCATTTCGTGCTATTCAAATATAACCAATTGAATGTTGCGGTTTATTAGTTAAAAATTGAGTGTGAAAATATCAAAAACAAATTCAATTATTAAGACACGTAAATGATTATTTTGAAATTAATCATGAAAATTTGTTAACTTTAATTGTTGATTAATTAAAAGTTACAACAAGAAACATTGTTATCAGATAATTGCTATTAGTTAATCCTTTCAACTGAAGATAATCTTGGAAACAATTATTTTGTCATTGGTTAAATTACCTTGACGAGATACACATAATCCTCGTTACCTTGAAAATGTCATGTAAGTTAATGAATTAATGATTCAGTTGATGGTGAAATTGTCACTTTCATTGTCTGAATTACCCTTTGGGATGAACAAGCAAGAAAACGAGTTTAATAGTTGTAGTAAGAATACAAATTATCTGTTTAATGGTTTTAGTAAAGATTAAGATGGTAATCATTGAGAAGATGAAGACACTACAAAGGAAGTCACTGTTAATGAATTAAGGAGATCACTTGATGATCATATTTAGTCAACTAATTAAAAAACTAATCACATAAATGATGATGATTATTAGTAGAAAACATTATTGAAAAGCAAAAACCATTTGAAGCTCAATTTGTTGACCATTTATCTGGATAATCATTGAGACCGTGAGAAAAGGCTCCATTTTAATGAGAGGTGACCAACGTAACTCCCTTTCTCCCTCCTTCTCCTCCTCCCTCTTCTCATTACCGACTAACAGTAGTAACAATAATGAGCTCACTCGCTGCTCCCCTTTACCTGTCATAAATCGTCAACATCATAAATCAAATTGACTATAAGGTCCATAATCACGTGACAAAAAGGTAACTTTAATAGTCTGTCTCTTGACCAATGCTAACAAGGAAAAGGACAAGTTCCAATTGAATAATATGGTTCATGTTGTTACTTTTTTTTGTTTTCATTAGCAAATAAAAGAAACATTGACACGCGTCTAATCAAATTATTGGCAAATCGATCCAATAAATGATAGGGAATAATATCAACAAGCATCGAGATAATTATCATGATAACTGATCACATTGATTGACTTTACCTGTCATTTGGTGGAAGTAATTTTAATTTGATTTGTAGTCTTGTCTTACAACAACAATTAAGTTAATTACAACATTTTCTCTCAATTTGGTCTTTACTAATGATCGATAAAATTGGTTGACAATGTTTTCAAATGTATCGACACGATGCTAACAGTTGAAGGAAGAGCAGGAAAAGTTAATTAATTTAACTATAAAATTGAATTATTCTAATTACTGTTATTCTTTGTCATAGAAATGAATTTTCATTCAATAATAGACAATAAATAATCGGTCAACCATCAAATAATTAGTTAATTGTGATTTAAACGTGAATAAAACTGAAACAGTTTCAATTTACTCATATGATTATCACCATATTGCATGATAATGTTATTAATCATTTTTCTTGTTATCACAACAAAACTAAATTGTTCAAACTTGTTATAATTAATGATAACCATTTTAAATTAACTTTATTTTCAGTAATTTCGTCAATCTCAATCCGTTATCAAATCACTTAATTCAAATTGAATCACCTAATAATCATTAGTGAATATCAGCAATTCCTAAAAATGATTAAATCGTATCAGATTATTTAATGGGTTTGTCTTAATAACCACAATCAAGGAAGGTTATTATTTGATTGTTTTCATGAATATCGATTTGATCAACAGTAATTACAAATGTTGATTAGAAATAAGTTCCCGCCAAAACACGAGACACAAAAATTGAATCAATTTCAATCAACTTGATCATTTAAATCATTTCAACAGTTTCTAAGCAATTCAAGTAAAATGATTCTCATTCTCTCACCTCATCTAATCAGTTTTCATCATCATAATCATAATCATCTTAATCATTACCAACAGAAGCTCCTTCAGTAGTTTGTATAATATAATTTCAATTAGATTGTGAAAGAAGCCTTGAGGTAAGAATAAATTTTCTTATTAAGATATTCATTGATTAGAGAAAAGAATAAAAGAAGAGGTTGGGCTGAGAGGCTTGATGATCAACTGCCTGCACAGAATAGCCCGAGGGCAGAACCATAGGTACAATCAAATTCAACTTGAGATCTTGATGTTGGAAACTAAAACTTGAACCAAGTTCATTTTCACTTTCGCTTCGTAAGTCAAAATTAAACATCGATACTTTGAACCTTCGTTTCAATTGGAACTAAAACTTGACCCAGAATTTGGTGTTTCGTTAATGACCAAAAGTTGACATGTGACTTTATGAATGAGATGGAAAAGAAGAAAAATTTACTATTGATAGCAAATGACCAGAAAATCGATGTAAACAAATGAATGAAAAACAATATAATTTGTAATGAGATGAAATGAATTAGATGTTAAAGGAAAAGATAATCATGATAATATTGGAATCAAATGAACATTGAAACTCGTTTGTTTGTTTGTTTGGTCGTTTGTTTGTTATCAAAATGCCGAATCATATTCATCATAACATCGTTATTTTAAGTCGGCTTAAGTTCATTTAAACTTGAGGATGACGATTGAAGAGAGATGATGAAGGAGAATAATAAAAGAATAAAGTGCAAAAGAAAAGAAAACCAATCAATCTCAATTTTTTCGCCTTCTATTAGTTTTCATGTTCTCTTGATAATGTTAACCCAATAGTTGATCCTATAAGGAAAGAGTATTATACGCATATTCGTAAGAATGATGAGGATGAAAAGAAAGAGGATGAGGAAGAAGAGAAGAAGAAAAGGAATGGAAAATATTCCCTTTAATTGAGAGAATGTGAAGAAAGTAATGATGATAATCATAATAAAAGAAAAGTGTATCAATCTGATTATTTTCTTTTATTTTTCTTTCTTCATCTTCTTTTCTTGCTTTTCCATCTCCATCTTCATCGTCCAGAAGATGATGAAGATGATGATGATGCTAACAAGGTATTCATACAATTATTTTTTCCTTTTACGTGTTAACCTTGCGGTTTAGATTCTATTTATTTCTTCAACAAGTAACATATTTTGAAAATGATTCTTTTACTTTTTGTTTGATTATCAAAGATGATAATACTTGTAATAATGATGATGATGATGAGGATGAAGATGAAGAGTAAGATGATGACAGATAAAATGAAAGAAACCATAGTTACATTGTACATGGACAACGGTAAACAACAATCAGTTGAGCCACTGGATTCTCAGGAATAGTGATGCGGATGAAAAAGAGAGAAAGTGATCACAAGCATCTTATAGGTTTTCTAGCAAAATGAAATCAAATTTAGAACTTTTTTTGCGAATATGATGATTGAGATGAGAATGCGAATATTAATGTTGAGAGTAAAGGAAATGGTTCATTTATCGAATTCTTTTTATCTTCAACATCATTATCATCTCTTTCTTTCTTTTTCTTTTTCTTTCTCTTTGTTTGTCTTCTTATCATTAGTCTTGTTTCTTACCTGAAGGTTACCTTCAAATTACGTAAATTGTTCACATACTCTATCAGCCAGAGAGAGAGAGAGAGAGAGAGAGATAAAGAAAGAGTTTCCGTTGAGGTTGATAAGGAGATAAAATTTTCCATTGATGAGGTAAAGATGGAAAGAGAAAAAGAGATTTTCTTTTCCTTCTTCATTTTTTCTTCTCTTTTCTGTCTTTTTTTTCAACGAGTTTTTCTCTTCATTTTCTGGTCATCTTTTACTCTCCTTTTGAGTCTGTGGTCAAAGTTTCCTGGTTTAACCTTCAAAGTGAAAGAGAAATGATGATGATTAAGGAGAAGCCTCACAATTAAGACAAGACATTCACTTTAAAGTTGCATTTAATTACCTGAATTAAATTGAATGTACTCGATCTTCAGGTTTGGATGAAGAAAAGGAGTCAATAGTTGGGAGAAAAAGATGAAATTTAACACAATTGAATCAGTTAATCATCTTATTCTTGTAAACTAATTACTTTCAGAAACAAATGATTACAACAAAACTGTTGGTCTCCTGGCTCTATGATGAAGGTTAATTGTGTCAAATTTATCTTGACAAAGGGAAGCAATTAAAGGTTAGAAAAAGTGTCACTTTGGTCAAAAAGTGAGACTTAAATGGTGATGAGGATGATGTTGATTGTTTTGTTGTTGATTAGATGTTTATTTTTACTTCATTCAACCTGTCAAATGTTAACAATTATTATTTTAACGTTCAATTGATTTTCACGCATTTGTGATTAACCTTATTTATCTCATGATTATCATTAAAATCATCACCATAGTTACTATTCACTTAGGCCTATTATCAATTTGAATGGTCATCATCACCGAAAACAACAACAATCAGATTAATGATGTTACCTTACACTTGACAGTTAACTAGGTAGTTACTCACACGCCTTAGCTCATCATAATCGTTATGATAATAATCATCATTACTTTCATAATAATTATCGATAAGCAGAAAGCAAAAGATTCAGTCATTATTTTTTCATGATTGAGTTAACATGGTCAAGTGATAATCACATTTAAACTAATTATGTTCAAGTCAATCGTCATTAATTATTGTCAATTGATGTTGATTTTCAGATTGGATGATCACATCCTAACAAGAATTTAAGTGAAAATGAATTAATTAATTGTAATCATTAATTCTTACCTTTTTTTAGCAAATTGATTTTCATGTTGATCAAAATGAGGATTAAGATGAAAATGAAAACTGGTTACAAAGTTTTGCTTGGGAAAAAGTTTCCGAATCCGATGGAATCGGAAAAGATGATTACTGTAATTGACAGGATTTCAGGTGAAATAATTAACTTTATCATTTGGTGATAATTTTCCTCTCTCAGTTTTCTTCCGAATCTACTAATTAATTTGACAGAAATTCGATATTATCATATACTTATCGATAAACTCTTCTCATATTGTTATCAGCGAAACATGATATTGTTTTGATCGACTTAGATAATATCCTATTCTTCACAATCAAAGTTTAACTAATTGATTAGTTAAAATTACTGATAGTTACAGGTTTGGAATAATATCAAGACAATTCAATTCACTAATTAGCCTCGAGGCTAAATTATATCTTTGGATAATTGAACAATTATCTGTTTAAATTAAAGTTAAATTCAACCCTGAAACCTTATTTTCTCACTCAGAACGACACCATGATTATTATCAGAATGAGAAAGTCAAAGTATTAAAAATATCAAAATGCAATTGAATCCATGAAAATATGATATTTGATGAAATGAGATCACAATCAAATATCAAATATTTTCAATTAGATATTCGATCAATATAAATTTGATTTCGATTATCAATTGATGAATAAAAGTCAATCAGTTTAAATGAATTTATTTTCCCTCTAATGGTAATTACTTTTTCTTCCTTTAATTTACAATCAAAGTGCATTAGAATAAATTGCTTCCTTTCGCTAATTTAAATTCGATTGTTAATTAAGGTCAAATAAAGTCAATTAAAGGATGGAAAATGTTCATCAACTAAAACATTTCAAGGGTTTGGTGGGTTATAAAGGTGACGATAATGATTACATGGTAAATCTTATTCTTATCCTGATGAAATGAATGATAAACTTACATTAAAGTTTTTTTTGCAGAAAAAAACTTTTGATTGTATCGTAATTGTTGATAATTGGTAATTATCATGAGACTGTATAAAAGTTGCTTCTTTACTTGCGAATTGATTATTTATATCACATTTACGATTTATCAATGAAGATTTATTGGTTTGTAGAGATAATCATTTGTACTAACAATTTGTAAATTGTAATTGTAATAACTGATCAATAGCAAGAAAAACTGATAATAAACCCTTTACAATATCAGTAATGATTACGAGCAATTTAAATAATTGAAATAACAATTATATCTCGTTGGTCAGTATTTCTAGTAAGTAGACTGTTAGTTAAGATTAAAAGTTGAGGAAAAAAATTAATGATTAATGAACTAATAAGATTTGAAATGAATTTAATAAGATAATTACAATTGCAACAATTAAAGTAAATTAACCAATTTTTTGACTTAATTACATTTCAATGGTTCCTCTTCACGATCCAATGATCATTTTGTTATTTATTAGTGTTCACATTAAGCTAATTGAGTCCAGTAAGAAACAATAAATAAAGTTAATTCGAATCAATTTGATTACTAATGATAAATTAAATGAGATCTCAATTTAACATGAGAGGCTAATACAATATCATGTTGATCAGAAACTTTTAACTGTAATTGAAGCTCAACGGGTATCACATAATTGTAATGAATCAAGTAATTGCTCATAAAAGATGAGCATTCGGGATTCACCTTTTGTCATAAAACATTTGAAACTTTTACTTCAACTGGTCAGTTGAAGTGGAAATAAAAACAAAGATTACAAATACTCAATTAGATATAATGAGATGATGATGATGACGGAGAAAGAGGGAAGAGTGAGTGAGAGAGAGAGAGAGAGAGAGAGAGAGAGAGTTAGAACATAATGATAACCTATAATTAAATTTAACCATAGGTCTCAATTTGATGATATCAAGAGAAGAGGAAAAGTGATGAGAGTAAATTGGATCGAAATTGAGTGACCAGTTTGGATGATCAAATGTAATGAGTTTCATCAACTCGGGTCATCATTCTTTCCCTTGCCTTTTCTTTGCTTCTCTTACCTTAGTTTGTAATTCAATGAAAAGGTTGGTCAACATGAGATAAAGTGACCAAAAGTGAGCAAAGTACTTTGTTCAAGATTAGATAATGAGAGCCAACAATCAGACTATTAATGGAAAGGAGGAGGAAAAGATGAAGATGAATAGTCCAGATTTAAAGCGGGAAAAGTGCGAACGGGAAAGAGCCAAGATTAAACTGGCCTCATCATAAGTCTTGTTATTAGATGAACCACCAGTACGTCCGGTGCCCTGAGTGTTGCAACTCATTAGGAAGTAATTGTCAAAAGTTATAAATCATTGTCAAAGAGGAAAATAAAGAGAAGACTAAAACTACTGAATGAGCTGACTGATTGTTACCTTTGCTCCTTAAATTAATGGGCCATTCTCGTAATTCATTAAACCAAGTTAATTGTTTTAACGTCTTTCAATTTGCTTCAATTTAATTTCACTTAACAATTATAACTTTGATGTAACCATTTTTTGACATTTTCCATCCAACCTTTACCTTTACGGTCGTTTCATAACCTTTACCCTTGATGAACTTGGGGAAACCTTTTCACAAACTCTTGGTTATTAATCTTAATCTTAATTATCTTTATTATTTTTTAATCTTTTTCTCTTCAATTTATTCTCAACACAAAAGCAACACCTTAGGTGAGAATTTGTTGCTTTCAAAGTTTCGTCTCTTTCTTGACCATCAGCATCGCAGCTAATTTCTTATGAGCAAATATACTCACAAACGCTTCGCTTGTTCACAATTACTTTCCATTGAGTTTCTGCTCGTCGCATGTTCATTTCCCAACTAACATAATTTGCATGTCTATGTAAACATCGATGCAATTGTTTCAAAACAAATGTAAAGAATATAATAAGATGCAAATTATTTTGGTTATTCAATTTTTCTCAAAATTTCGCTTGTAAATAACTATTAATATTTATAATTTGATTGAATCACGTAAATAATTTGATTCTCAGTTTCTATTGAATAATATTCATTTTTCAATTTCATTCAACCCAAGAGGAGCTAATGTTATGTAGACAAACAATGTTCCAGTTTTGATAATTGTTACAATCAATCCTACTTCTTATTGGAATGTTAATCAACAGTATTATCAGATAAATAAACCAAAATACCTGAAAGATGAAGATTCATGATAATATGAACCAGAATTTTATATAAGATCACGTGATATACTCTGACTAAGATAATCGATAATCAAGAGAGAGAGAGACTCAATTAGATAAAGAAAAGCAGGAAAGGTAAATTTATTGTGAGAGGATATCGATTTGATTGCTTTCCTTTGTAATAATACAATAACAATAATAGGTAAGGTAAATAAGCATTAGAAGCCAATAGGCTGATTGATGATTGATGAAAGATTGAGAGACAATGTAAACATTATTGTTGTTATCATCATCATCCTCATATTCATTTAAGTCAAATACTTTTTCAGTTCTCTATCTAATATTAAATCGATTAATCTCATCACCAACATCAACATCATCAAGTTAATCATCATTATCATCATGAGTCTCTTTACTTTTGTATTTTAACCGAAACATTGGCTAACATTGTAATAGATTGTCTTTTAAAGTGTAATATGTAACTTCAATCAATGATCACAATTAAGGTGAACTCATAATGATCATTTCCAATAAACATTATTAATACATTGTACTGGTTATTATTATGTATAATAAATAGTTGATTATCCAAAGTCAATTAGTGTTTATTTGTTTATTCCCGATCAAAAGGTTCGATGTGAAATAAATTGTGACCTTACCTTGATCTTTGGAGTATTTTTTTCATCAGATTTTGGTAATCATCATGATGGAAGAATAAAATAAAAGAGAGTTGATGAGATCGATTCAATCTTCCGATGACATGACATCAATCATCACAAAATGAATTCTCTCTGTATCTTCCATCATCTTCTTCTCCATCTCAAGTTTTTTTTTAATTAACTTCTATTTCTCTTTCTTTTCCATTTGATTTTGTATCGATTTCTGAGTAAACACAGAAAAAAAAGTTGATAACTTTTTTCCTCGAGTTTTCTGATCTAAAGTGAGAAAATAAGAAAAACTTTTCTCCTCAATTGTATTCCCTTAATTAACCTATAACCATTAATTAAAGGAGCGAAAGGAAAAGATGAAATTTACTTTTCCATTCTTGTTAATTTCAACCATTTACTATTATTTACTTTAAACAAATTTAATTTCACATTTTCTTTGGCTTATCAAAAATACTATTCAACATGGAGATTCAATTCAATCAAAATATTCATGATTATCTTTCATTTTTTCATCTCATCTTTTGAAATTCTCTCTCTTTCTCTTCCTCTCATTTTGATTCTCTTTAAATATTCACTAATTTCTTGGTTCGTTGAATTGCGTGAGTCTTTTCCTAGTCATCATCATCTTCCTTTTTCTTCTTCTTCCTTCCTTCCTCTGGTCTTTCTCTTCTTCTCCTTCTCCTTCTCCATCATCATCATCATCTTAGTCTCTCTTCTTCTTACTTTTATTTAACCTTTTGTACGAATGTCAGACTTTGCTTTTTGTTCAGTTTGCTTATTCAATGAAAAGATAATAACCTGAACGCTATTTCCAACAAGCATTATAACCACGATTAAATTAAATCTCATTTCGAGTTATTATTTTGTTAATAAAACTTTTCTTTTGTTATTAAGATTAACATGATTATGAGGAGTAATTTTCATTGTCAACAATAAAAAATTACAAAAAGTAAAATATACAAAAAAATTGATCTAATTTATTACCATTCAAATTAGTTAATTGAAGATTTTGCTTCATCTTATCTTGTCAGATTATCTTTAATTGATAAATATGCAAATTTGTAAAACGGAAGCTGAAAGATTTACGATAATGAAAGTTAATTGTATAATTTTACAGCTTAATTAATCTAAATCGATTTATTGTTATAACGACTAATCATTATCATTACTTAATGATTACTATCATTAATTTTAATTCCTGATTTTTTCTTCTAATTTGAACTTGAATAATATTAATTTATTCTTGATCCAAATGATTAAAACTCGAATGAAATAAGTTATTAAGAATACGAAAAAGTTTTAATGATTGGTTAATACAATGAACTATGGCCACGCCTTACGATAAAAGAAAGAGAAGACAAAGAATAAAAATAATATTCCCCGCCCCTTTTGTCCTAAATGTCACCCAATTCTACCAAAGTTAATCGATTATTTTTCTAATTTTTTTTTCTCTTCTCTTCTCATTATTATCATTACCTTTCCATTTGGTTTGTGATCGAATACCTTCCAGTCGGATATATGCCATCAAAGTGTCTACGAACTGGTTCATTCCGAAGACCGAGAAGAGCTTCAGCGACACCTCATGTGGAATTCTCATCTATCCAATGAGAGAATCAACTTAACACTACAAGAAGCCTTTTTACAAGGTAAATAATCAACATTGTTAATCGATAAGGACCAAAGTAGAACTTAAATTGCAGGTTAACAGTTACACAGAAAAAAAGGTTTAGTCTTTTCATTGTTACCATCAATTAGATAAATTGCTTCTTTCTTTGTCTTAACTTCCTTTTCTTGCTCACCTGATGATGAACATTATCATGTTAACCTATAAGAAGAGAGAGAGAGAGAGACTAAGCAATTACGATAATTTTTGGGCGAAAACGAAAAAAAAAACTAGTAAATTATTTATACTCTCGATTCTGGTCTGTGATCATTCAAGTGAAACTTCATTGATAGTTTAAAGATCCATGAGCAGGATAAACGCGGTAAAGTTTCAATTGAAAGGCTTTTACTTTTATTTGTTTATTTGCTATTCTTTTACCTGAGAGAAAGTGAGTTTCTTGTTTATTCCCAAAGTTTCATAATTTCCCAAAACATGAATCAATGAGCCTTCAAGAGTGAACAAGATAATAAAATGTTGTAACTATTTGATACCTTTATTATCAAATCAAAGTTTATATTGTTGATAGATTACAATTGATACAATAGTAGTATTGATGTAGCATCAATCAAGGTTCAATGAACATTGTCTAATCTATTAATATATCAATATGTTCAATTGAGTAAATAAAATGATGAAAACTCTGTCATTAACTTTAACCTACATTGAAGATGCATCATTTTTTAATCAGTTTCATGTAAAGTAAACAAATGGTTGGGATCATTCAATTGATTCCATTGATCCGATTCAGTCAATTGGTAATCACATTGATTTAGATTAACAACAAGATTAACTTTGATTGTTGTGTTGATAAAAGTGAAACTGAATTAACCTTTTCAATTAGGTTATTTTGTTCAATTATTTATTTGTCAACTATCAACAGTCAAAAGCATAATTGAATTAAATAGAAAGTGAATGGTAATTAATGTTATACAATTTATATGGTGAATTATGTTGTTATCATAAATTATTGGGTAAATGGTAATTAAACTGATCATTATTGTTTAAATGTAAAGAATCAACATCAACATAATAATTTCCATGTTATCAAATTAAAAACAAAACAAAGAACTACAAGTTTATCATCATAATCGTCAAAGATGAGGGAGGAAGAGAGGAGGAGGAGGAGGATGACAAATATAAGAGAGAGAGAGAGAGAGATGAAGATGAAGATGAAGATAAAGATGAGATAGGCTTGATGGGAAGATGAACACTATAAATCAAATGTGATAGGAAAGTTGAACCTTTTTCATAATGAACATTGAAGTTAATGATTGCCCTTAAATTGAAGGTTATAACCTTGAACAATTAGATTGCAATTTACTGATCACAGCATGAGGAGAAGCCAAACTACCCAATTGCCCCTTTTATTATCATAATTATCATGATTGCAATTAAATAATTAAATGTGATTATAACAGAATACAACTAATGACATAATAATCATTTTCTTTTCTTTTTTTTCTCTTTTCCCTTGACCAGAAAATTTGCAATATTTAGAAAGAAACTTTACCGTTAGATTTAGATGTTTACTGGACAATACTTCGGGGTTCATGGTGAGTATTTATTATTTTCCATTTCATGTTCATGTTAATTGATTATCGTCTTTTAATTTGATTACAAGTCTCATCACATTTTCTTAGTGTCAACTAATCAATTTAAGAGATTAGTTTGTCTTATACTATTTTCATGTGGAAAAAAAAGTTAAATCAAATGAATGATAAGCTAATTGAACAAGATTGATTATCTTGAGTGAATTTCATATGATTGGTTTCAAATAATAATCTTAATCTGATAACATTGGACTAGGATACATAAGATGAGGGAATCAATGTTACCTCTATAATAGGAAATCTCATTGAGAAAACCTTATAGACTTTGATTGTTGAACAAGTTATTAGAATGATGAAGATGAAGATGAAGATGATGACGATGATGATGATAAGACTGAATGAGAGAGGAAAAAAGATGACAATATATATATGATATTGTTATCAAATCTATAACAATTGACATTAACTTTTTTCTCTGATCGATATTCTCTTTCGTTTAATGCTAATAATGATTAATTGTTTGACTAATTGTTGAGCATAATCAAGTCTTAATTATGTTTACTTTTCTCCACCTGATGAATGATGATTATGCAAAGAGAGAAAGTCAAACCATTTTCTCAGACTGACCACAAGAATTTAATCTCTCGACGATTTAAATCATCAAGATAATCAAATTAGAGATCAAATATTTGATGTAACTTTTCACACAAGACAGTGAGTTTATCTGTTCGTTAACATCATCAAGATTATCATGTTAATCTCTTTTTGTTCAATTATAAATATTTTCTCTTTCAAATTTATCTTCAGGTAAAATCTTAAACTTCATGTTTCTCCAATTACAATTCAGATCATGCGTTTAAATAATGATGAAAATAGTGACCATTAAGACTCATACATTACATTTATTTACCTTTAGACTTGAACGAATGGAGATTTGTTAAGCTTTTTTCCCAAATCAGATAATAGCAAAAGTTGACCCTTGAAATTGAATTTTCTCAATGAACAAAAACTCATGTTTATCATGTTCAGAGTGAATCACATCACGTTCACGGGCACAAATTGAGTTATCATGAAAACTGTTAATACTTTGTTGTTACTGTAAAACTATTAGCTTAATTTTGAGAAACCACTGGAAATAATTTGATAACAATTAACATTGAAAACTTAAGTTCGAAGACCTTTAAACATAATCTATGTAAATCTGAGTTACTCTTAATCCAAATCGACTAATTCAAGACAAAAAGTAGAAAGTATAATAAAAAAAGGCAACACTAATCATGGTCATCGTTTTATTTAAATTTTGTCACTAAATTGCTTCTGAATGAATATTATTAAGTATAAATAACATGAAATAGCGTGACAATAAATTCTGATAGCACCTTTACCTTATTCTGATATCTTCTTCTCCTTGTACATCAACTCCTCCTCTGGATCCCTCATTTTACACCATTTAAAAAATTCTTTTTCTCCACAATTCCAACTGAACTAATCCACCATCACCTTTATCACCTTCCTTTTTACCTCTAGAACCATCACCCACCTTCACCCTCACAGCGAGACTCCCCTTTCAATTGATAGGAATGAGTAAATTCATTTTTATGATAACATTTTCTTCACACAATTTCGTTGATTATCAACTAAAAGCTACCTGAAGACCCAAAGTGACACAAAAATATACAAAGTATATTGAAAGAAATGAAAGTGACTTTACCCACGCAAAGGTTTAGTTTTTTACTTTTCACCAAACATTAAACCGCATTTCAACCATAGACATTTACCTGTGTAGATAAATAGGAATATAAAGTTTATTCAAGTTATTACCTGGTTGTTTTCGTGTCTCTGAGTAATATCGTATAAATATCATATTAAATTCTGAAATAAGTTTGAATTCACAATAATTATGATTATTATTTGAAACTTTTGCAACATTGAATATTAATAATCATTTTTTATCATTCTTACAATTATCATTATATTATCTCCCTTCAACTCCTACTCTCCCTCTCTTGAAGAGTTCAATTAAAAGGGATCCAAAATCATTTACAATTGTTCATGTTGATCATCATAAGAGCTTTCAATTGATATCAATCAAGATCAAATTATTTAAATTGCTACTAACAATGAACACGATAACAATCAACATGAATTAAAAAGTTGACAATCACAAAAATGGGAACGAATAAGTTTAAAGATAATTTAAATTACCAAGAATCTGATTTTTCACAGAGCAAACAAGTGAACATTAAAAATAATCGCAGTCAGTTTCAAATTAATCTCTTGATCACTGGACACTGATCTTAATCGGTAGTCGAAATTATCGATTTGAGTTTTGTGCTTTTCTATTTCGTCCAAATGAAAGACAGTTTATTTCTGAAATGCAAGGAAATTCAAATTTTTGTATTTGCTGCTTTTTCGCGCAAATCAGCTATCATTTTCATTCTTTTGGCATATCAAAGCCTTCATGGTTATGTTCTCTTACAGAATTTTCAATAGCTAGAGGCAAAATTCAGTCTATTATCATCCATTGTAATCCATTGAAAAGTTTTATCTTAATGTATCAATTTTTGTTTCCAATTCTTGAGCCAAACGAATGGTTTTGAAAACAGGAATCAGTTAATATCTCATCATTGGTTTGAGATTTACGGTTAGAAGCATAACAATACTGATGTTTTCGATGATGAACTGCAAGTGAGCCCACAAGATAATGCCTAAGTTTAGTGTAAATCTTATTGGGAATTGGTTGTTGATTTACTCACATAAATTGTGGTTTGTTTCTCGAATCTAAACCAATCGCCAACAAGCACACAAATATCAGGATAATTCAGTCGATTAAGTAGAACCATTGTCTAAGCAATTGAATCGATATTAGTACAGCTTTCTAATTTAAAAACCGAAATCCACTTACCCTGAAACTCGTTTCAGTACGAGTTTTTGCGCGAATTGAGAGTTTTGATATGATAAAATGGAGATTTTGTCCCTAAAGGAGATAACCAAAGGATTGAATAATTATTAGTTATCGAATATGATCTTGATAAATATTATTTACCATCGAATGAAAATTTGCCACCAATAGCATTACCGAGACTACATTTACTATCGTAGTTGCGCCAGCGATTATAAGAAAATACGAAAAAGAATCTGAAATCACTGGAATGATAAAACTTAGAATCATGAATAGATCAGAAAGAAACGAACAAAAAACCATGAACAACAAGGTACAGTATTTGAGATTTTTAGTAATCTGAACAAATTCATTAGTAAATTTGGTTGCTCTTTGAGTTAAAGATTTAATTGTAAAATCGGTTCCCAAATGTGCATCATGTTTAGCATAAGATAAACTCAACTCAATTAAACTTGAGAGTTCAAAATAATTAGTTATAACTACGATAATCAGATTGATACCATTCGTTGCCAATGCACAGGCAGCAGTGGATATCGATAATATTTCAATAGTGCCCCAAAAACAAGATGAAATAATCCAAGGTAATGATGAGAATGATGTTGGATCAATGAGTCTAACCATAAAAACAATCGTAGGTACGACTATGAATGAAGTTCTTATATAAATAACGTAGACTCTCAATATAAAGTAGAATCGTAGTTTGTATTTTCTAACCCGCGACTCACGATAATTTAAAAAATCGCTTGCGAATCCATTGATTTGCATTTGAATGTATTTCCTCATCACTTTGAAAGTTCCTCTCTCTTCGAGGTAAAGTACATATTCGCGTAACACTAATAAGATGGTCAGCCAAAGTGCTAAGAAAAAGGCCACATAATCGTGATTGGCTATACGAAGATCGCCCGCAACCAGCCGATAGAAATCAGATTTGATGAAAATCAAACTAACAATTCGCAATAAAATGAGAAAATAAGCAGTTCGAAATAAATTGTGAGCCAATCTAGTTCTAAGCAAAATTTGTTGATCAAAGTTCTGCAAATATCCTCGGCGAGTACTGAGAAATATAAATGAAAATCGCTCTATTTTATTGAGCAGTTTAATTGTCTCAGCAGTAATATTATCCGGTGGCGAAACCGATTCACGAAGCAACTTAATAAACTTACGTTTAAAGTACAACAAGTAAAATTTTAACGTTCTCATCTCAACGAATATACCAGATTATCATCATGAATTCATGAATAAAATGAACAGAATGAGATAAAAAATTATCTAAGGTAAGGCAATCTGTAATTGATTCATAATCAATTTAAAAGCCATTAAGTTTACTGATAATTTGTTTACACAAATTGATTATTGATTTTCAAATATCAGTTCAAATAATCAATTAATTTCATTGTGATTTTTGGCAAAAATAAATTCAAACCGTTGAATTTAAAGGTCGTTGATCAATACGTTTAATTAGATGGTTAAGTTACAATGTTTACTCACAATTACTGTCAATGTTTAACTATAATTATAACGGTTAACTCAAGATTATCATGATTGTTGCTGATTTATAACTGATCTTAGATTACATGTTAATAGCATTACGATACTTGCATTTTCCAGGATAAACTAGATTACGATTTGATAAGATTAAGATTAGTATTTTTTAAAGTTAATGAATGAATCACTCACATAGACGATAAAGTTTTTACTGATTCTAAGTGAATCTCCAATAGCGATCCCATTAGCTGGATGTATAAGACGATCAAGTAATTCTAGAGTCTAATTGATAAATCAAAGCCAAAATAATCAATCAATTGAAAGGTTAAATGTTGTAATTTCTTACCTTGAATTTGTATTCGATTCCAATTGCCGAACGAGCTAGGAGACTATTCAAATTAAGTTGAAGTGATTGATTCTGATGGGGAATAGTTATTGGAACAATTAGTTAATTTTCTTTGATTAGCAAATGGATTTTACCTTCGATTGAAGACTTGCCCCAAAATAACCTGCGATTCCAATACACAGGACAAGAAGTGACCCAGAGATCGCAAGACAACTCGCAAAGGTTTTTGAGATTATTGGGATAATTAATCCCAAGAATATATCGAAATCTCCCAGAAAAGATCCCAGAAAAGTTACAAACAGGGTAGCATATTTAAGATGATTATGAACCCAATCAACCTCATTATAGAGCTTAATCACTTTGTAGGTAATTACTCTGATTGTATTAGAATAATCGGGAAAAGAACCAAATTTAATAAAAGACTCACTCAGTAAATTCAACGAATCCAAATGATAATAATAAGTTAGTTCAATTACAATTAAATTGAAAAATTCGGTAACTTGACCACAAACAACAATCGTAAAGACCAAACTTTCAACGATTATCCAGAAACAAGAGTAAATGATTAACGAACGATCTGAGGATAGATTGTAATTGTCAAGTCGAATCGCAATCACAATCATCGGCACTAAAATAGTCGCAATCTTAATGATTCTCAGAAAATGAATCAAGCAAAAGTACATAATCTTTTTAAATTTTCGAACTTTGATTTTGTTCAATATTGGATGACGACTCGAACTATCAATCAACATTTCGATTCTCGCCATCAGGCCAAGTCGATTTCCTTTCTCCTCGAGAAACAATATATATTCCCGAGACATTGATAAGAAAAATAGTAAACAAGATGCATAGATTAATACGAGATCATGATGATTAGCACCAAGCATCGGATCACAGGCCAAAATCCGATAATCGTTCGACTCGATGTAAACCAAACTTATCAATCTGATGAACATACAAATCGAAAGTAATCTGAACAAATAGTTCATCACATTACATTTGATTGGAATTGGTTGATCAAGTCTTTGATCGTGTCCACGTCGAGTGATTAGAAACACGTATGAATAGAATTCAAATTGTTTGAGTAACTTGAATATTGTGATCACCGAGTCAGTGTTTTCTACAGGAAATCCTGCAATTTTGCTAAAGATAAATAATAATCTGATTTTTAATTTTTGATAAAAAGTTCCAATTAAATCATAACTTTTCGTTTCCATAACTGAATTCAGTCTCTTCTTCATGATCAAATTCAAGTGAGAGAAATTATCAATCAAACATGTTAAGTTGATTGTTTGTGAACCTTTTGATATCCACCTAAACATTAATTGATTATGATAAAATTCAATTACAATGGTAATTGTTTAATATTATCAATATTTAATGTTCACAGTCAATATCATATTGATAGTTGTAACCTTTAGATTTTAATCATTTAAACAATCAATAAGCTCAATTATATGGTCGCGTCAACATTAAATTGTGATTATGACACATTGAAAAAGATAATTGTTGTAAAAAGTAATCATAATGATGATTTAAGATTAATTTTTTGAGATACTTGCGTTCTTATCAATTATATTTGTCCCAATAAAGTCACATTTACGATAACGATTTTCACACAAATTGCTTTGACATACATGTAGAACTCACTTAGAAATCAACTCAAATCGTTTAACAACAATTCAATTTGACTAATTCAGGGTTCGATCTTGAATCTCACGATAAAATGGATATCATACACGTAATAGGTAATTGAATAATAATCAATAACAAATTCAAGTCCCTCGATTGACCGCAAGTCACAAGTCGATAGCACTCGGAACTTGTGGAGAGAAAATTGAATAAGTAACAATTCCATTAACAACAATCAGTAAATCACTTCAAGAACGATGAGTTCTTCTTAATTACCAATAGATCACCTGTAGTAACTATTTGATCGATACGATTAACGATCAATTATATCAAAAGATTGACAATGGAATTAGATTATCGATTGTGAAGCTCTTAATTGAAAACGAAACAAGACCAAATAGTGATGTTATTATAATACTTTAGGAAAGAGTTGATTAGGATAATTTTGTTACTAATTATATCCTATGAATATGAAATTATCATGAATTATGATCAGTGATGAGAATTTTAATTGTTGATTGCATGTGGATGAAATAGAAACAATTGGTTAATCATGTGAATGCAATTAACTTGATGAGAATCATTAAAATCATAATGATTATCAAAATGATATAAATTACTAATTAGAGTTGTATTAATACTTTCATTCTCTATATTAACATTGATTTTAATTGAGTAAGAAAAAGTTAATTAGCACAAGAACCAGCCCATAGGAAGATGTTGAATCAAATTAAACTAATTCAGTATTAATGAATGATGAACATTTTCAATTGATTAGTTGATGAACAATTAAAGAAACATTTCATTAAATTTTCTCTTTCAATTCTCCCTCAACATCTCAGCAATTAAATTGATTGAGTGAAAATTATTCAAATTGTAAATTGGAAAATATCAACTTCAATCTACCTAAATCAATGTGACATTCATGAAATCCTCATGAATAACTGAGTTTCCCCTGAATCTTTCGTAAGCTTTTGCTAGTAAGGTGAAATCGACGATACTTGAGCTCTGTATTAGATTACTGATTGACAGTGATAATGATCACTCGTTTGTCAATTAGCTAATTACAATATTTCAATGAGATTTAATTTGATAAGTTAATTAACTAATTAGTATTGCCTTTAAATTTATATTTTGCATTTTGAGTCACGAGTTTCTTGTTTTACTTTTAATATCATTATCATGTAAGTGTGAAGATGAGTGAAAAACTTTGTAATTTATAACAATTAATAGAAAATGAGAAATAATAACAACTCACCTCATCTCAATATGACAATGAGAATGTCAATTGTCAGATAGCATGTCATTAGCATAGATTAGCTACTTGATTATCTTTAAAGTAATCACAGACAATCATCATTATCGTTATAATTTCAATACTTTTTCACAATTTGACAGCAATTAAACTCTTAATTTTTTGATTATCATTTTGTTTCTCGTTCGCATCTCTTATCAGCGTAAATTGAAGGCAACTTGAGATCAACTTTCAGATAGAAAGAGTAAATATTACAAATGAATGAAATTCGGGGAAAGAATTGATTTCAACATGTAAATATCTCACTTTTTGTTCTTCTTTCTGTTCACAAACTCATTTCATCTCAATCATCTTTACACTTATTCTTTTTCTCCTCATCATCTCTTGTTTTAATTTCTCTTATTGTTAACCTTCCATGATAATCACGCAAATCATTGGAGAGAATCGTAATTAGTTTTCTTAAGAAGTTGGTTCCATTCAAAGATCCTCTTCTTCTTCAATTAATATTTTCTTCTCTCTCTCTCTCTCCTCTCCTCCGAACTCGTTCATTCTTCTTCTCCATGGATCTCTGAGCATGGGTATTCACCTTGTGGAAGGTAAAACATGATGATAATCATGATCATCCTCATATTCATCATAACCGAATACACTTTATGTGGTTGCGCCTGCTTGATTCATCTTCTTTATTTATCATTGCAATTTTCATCTTTATTGCTTGTTGACTCTTTTTCCTTTCCATTGTTATTGTTTACGAATTGATTAAATGACATTCAAATTGCATTTGATTAGTCTTCTAATTTAGACAATTGCAATTGATATTTCTTGGAATATGAGAAGCAACAGCTTCCTGGCTGAAGGATCTTTCATGCAAATGATAATTACATTCACTTAGTTAGTGTTCTTGTTAGTCTAATCATCGTTTCTTACAATTAATTTCAAAAGTATTGTGGTTAAAGGTCACAATCGCTTGTATCAAGTGTGAAATCATTTGAGTTTCAATAACAAGGTAGAAAAGTGAATAAACTTAATCGGGTTATTGTTTTTTTCCAATTTGATTGATTATTAATAGAAATTCATCTTCTGAATATCAAACATGAGAGAAATTGGTAATGATTATCAATTGAATTCGGTTTCACAGTAGATTGAGCACAACAAAAAACGGCAACAATTAAACAAATTGTTAACAATCAACATTGAGAGTTATTCCATTAAATTATTAATATGATGAAAAATAAACAAAGAAAAACTCAAGTTTACCTAATAACCAATAGAAATGAATATCAACTGAATATCATCTGAATGAATATGAATTAATAATATTAACTTTACTTTTCTAACTTTTCTGATACAAATAGATAATAATAATAATTATCATTATTATCATCATTACATTTTCATTGTAATAATTATCATTTGTAGGTTGTAATTGTCTTTGTTGATTACAAACTGTTTCTACCCATTATAATTACATAGTTGTTGATTACTTTTACTTTGAAAAAGTTTCATCTTGTCAGTTAACCCAAGTTTCAATGATTGATTGATGTAATTCAATTTCAATCCTCTTCTTTGTTTCTTGCATAGTTAACAGATTTTATCAACAATTTAATATTATTATTTAATAATAATCATCATCAATGCATTCAGACAAAACTTGAATATCCAATCCAGGTAACATTCAGGTAACTATAATGATAAGTTTTTCTTTTGCTTCTCTCTATGTATCCACAGAGTGAAGTTCAACAATTAGATTATTAATTAATAATAGTAATCAAATATTATAATGTATTTAATCACAAGAAACAAGTTGTAAGTTTAATTTTCATTGTAATAATTATCAACGGTATTTTGTTGCAATTGAAACGTGATTAGGCTGTTGATTAGTTTAATCAACACAATTATTTCAATGTATCAATAATATCATCTAAATTATATAAAGATTAATTGCAATTTGATTGTATAACTAGTTCGTCTATTGAATAATGAACAATCTTGGTTAACTTTTAATTGTGAATAAATGAATGAGAAAAAATATATTCTATTAGTTTTTCTAATTTCAATGGTTGTATATCGTTATTCTGATATCACGGAGGTTCTGATGAAGAATATAAATAAATAATCATGAAAATGATACATGTAAATCATTAGGGTGATAAAATAGCGAACAATTAATATCATCAATTCTCTGATTAATATTTTACTCTTTTGAGAAAGAGAAACGATTGGATCGGCTCAATAAAAAGAGAGCCGATCAGATTATTCATTAATCCATCAAGTCTAATGAATAATTGATTCGAAAATCAAAGTTGAAACTTTGCTAATTAAGTTTTTCTCCAAATTTGATAATGATTAAAACCACGAAAAGATACAAAGATGTTTATGTCGAAAGTGAATTGCCAAAAGCATCGAGATTAAATAATAACAGTTTTTAGAATCCACTCATCTGTTAAATGCTAAGGATTAGGGAAAAGGTAAAAGGTAAATTTGAATGTTAATCATTAATCAATTTAATGTTCGAGTAAAGATGTTTTTTTACCTTCGTTGATTACCTTTGGAAGGAACAACAATAACATGATTATAATAATTAGAAAATTTTGTTTCCAATGTGGATAAGATTAAAGAGATTACAAGGTAATTAACAACAATTAAGGCGGAGATAATAAAACATTATGATTAAGATTTGTGTAGATTTGTAGTATCCATCATTTTGATTTGATTTGTTTTCCCTAACAAAATGATTTACTTATAAATCACAAAAAAAATGTGTTAAAAATGTCAATTGATGTTAGTCAATGAAAGTAATTAAGATAATGAAATAATTGATTAGTATGTCAACTTGGCTACAAAATAGATGATCAGATAATGAAAATGCCTTTAGGGTAAAAGATGATGATTAACAATAAGCTAATTTGTAACAAGGTCAGTAAAGGTCAATAAGTGTAGTTTTCAATGGACACAAAAAACATAAATTGAGAAAACGATTTACAATGTTAATCACAATTAGTTAATATTTTGTAATTTAGTTTAATGAGCAGATTGGATTTTGGATCAACGGTTGACTAGTAAATTGATTGGATTGATTGGTAATCAGTGAAAAGACCAATCATCTTAATTGTTACCACAAACTTTATTAATTGTTATCTTAAGTGATAATAACTGTTTAATTTAAGTGTCAAACAGTCAACTAGTTAACAATCACTGTAATTATTATTATCATTAAGAGTACGTGAAGATCATTGTTATTATCAAATTAATGATTAGATAAGTTTGATTTAGTATAAATAGAAACCAGACAATTAGCTAAATCATCAATGATGTTAATGATCATTTTGATTCTAATGATGATAGTTGCCTTTCAAGCTCTTGGGCGAAATTAATGTTTTCTTAATGTAAATCATATCAATTAATTAAACTAACACGTACCAATCAATATAATTATCGCTTTTAATTGAAATGCTAATTGATTTTCAAATGAACAATTTCAGAGATTGGACATAAGAGGACGGATTAAAGTGCTTCATGGACAAAATCATAAAACGGATAATCCACCTTTAGCTCTGTTCGCTGTTTGTACTCCCTTTGGTCCACCCTCGCTATTGGAAATGCCACAAAAAGATTCAATGTTTAAGTCGAAACATAAACTTGACCTTTCGCTCGTGTCAATGGACCAAAGAGGTAAACAGTTACTGGGTTATTCTGATACCGAAATGTCCAACAAGGGTGTTTATGATCTAGTCCATTTTGATGATCTCGCTTATGTTGCGAGTGCTCATCAAGAATGTAAGTATTATAACCTTTGACCATTGGACTGAAATGATTTATCGACTAACGATTAACGCTTATTCCCCACCAATAGTACTTAAAACAGGAGCATCAGGGTTAATCGCTTATCGTTTGATCAGCAAAGAAAATAAGTGGCAATGGCTTCAAACGAGCGCACGACTTGTATATAAAAATAGTAAACCCGATTTTATTCTTTGTACTCATAGACCATTAATGTGAGTTTCTTTTTGGTTGTAATTAAGATGCAATTAATTAATGAGTTGATTGTTTCATTTTCCAGGGAAGAGGAAGGTCGAGATCTTTTAGGAAAACGGACAATGGATTTTAAAGTAACTTATTTAGACGGAGGCCTTGGGGCGATTAACGATCGTTCAGGTTTATTGTCTGATAGCGATTTTGTGCTTCGTTGTCAACGGAATCGTAGATATAAATCTCAGATTCGTGATTTAATAACAAATTGTCGCTCGACACCAACAGGAACCGGAACAACACATATTAGCAATTCTAAACGTAAATCTCTTACTGGAAATGATGAAAGTACCACAGTCTATACCCCGCCCTTTACTGAGTTATGTCCACCGAATGCAATGTCCGCTGCTGCAGCACAGGCTGCAAATGCAGCGGCAGCGGCTGCTGCTCATGTAGCTCATGTAGCTGTTACAGCAAATGCAGTAGCATCAACCTATTCACACCATCATCCTCATCCTCATCACCATCACTCTCATCATCACCACCCTGGTTCAGGTTCTGTCCCATCGTCAGTTTATCCTTACTCAACTCATGCTCATACAACAGATAATATGAACTTGTCAGCAGCAGCCTACGGGATGCCTCAGAATTTGTTCACAGCGGCAGCGATTGACCACAACTCAAGGTCATTTTTAACAACTGATCCTTTGTTTCATTACTCCCGCCACGCATTAACTACCTACTATCCCGATTATCATTCAGTGGCACAATATCCAACCAATGGTTTCCTTGATCATCGTTCATCATCAACAGGCCGATCTGCGTCTTTCGATTCATCAGCATCAACAACACCAACGATGGGAGCAGATAAACTGTATGGATGTCAGCTCACACCACCGAGTGAGATTAAATATAATGGAAGTGAGTCCTCATCTAGTAATAATAATAGATCTACGATTGGAGTTAAGTCTTGTTGTGACAATTATAATAATTCTGGTTCATCTTCATCGTCTAGTTTAATGGGTCATCATCCTCATCACCATCACCATCATCATCCTGGTGCTTCAGCGCCCGTGGCAGTTTCTGGAGCATCAATTCAACCTTTACTTTCTGCAGCTTCACCAAATGAGAATAAATTATCTGAATTAACTAATTGTCATCGTCATTCCTCATCAACTTCAGCCTTTAGTTTTGGCTTGTCCGGCTCATCATCTTCATCGGCAGTTAATGGAGATTGTATATCAGTTACAAAGCACAAGAATAATAGTCTTCCTCATAACAACAACAACTCACCTCCATCTTTATCCATGGAAACAGGATCAGCTCCATCAACACCGTCCATGTCTGGTTCAGCTTTTAGTTCAACATCAACCAACAATCAAACAAACATGAGCAGCGATCAATCCAGATCAAGTGTCTTGATGTGGAATCGTAATACCTGTGGTACAACAACAACAACATCTTCATCTCCATCATCATCATCATCGCCCACGATTAACATCAACAATAATAATGGTAATAAATATTCATCTTCCTCTTCATCTTCCTCATCTTCACTTAGTGAAACACTTACACTTAACAAATCATCGCCAGTTATAAGTTGTAAATGGAATGGATCGATTTCCAATGTAAGGCCACTTTCTCCGCATCCATCGATGACTCTTAGTCCCAATTCTGGTAAAGTGCCGATGTCAATGGCCACTTATCAACACTCAGCATCACTTTATGCATCAACAGATATTAATCCAATTGAAGTAAGTACATCAGTTAATCAATTAAATTTTTTTTTGGTCAAATCAATAATCTATTAATTGCTACAATTGATTCCAATTCACTAATGATCATCAGTATGAGGATAATTAAAATTGCATGAATATGATTTCCTCCTAATTATCTTTAAGATAAAACATTATCCATATTCCGTTGAAGCTCATTCGATAATCAATCGATTTTCAATCAAATGATCAACAAAAATAGTCTAATCTTAGCATAAGAGGGACGATCTTTGCAATTGTAATGAAAATTGATCAGCTGGTATCATTGATTGTCGCAGGTCTTGTTTTAATTGCAATAACCTCTTGTTACGGTAAATTAAATACTTCTCCTGGTTTATTTACCTTTTTGTTTCCTGTTTGGTGATGAGGATGAGCAAGAATCTTGTCACTGGTTAGAAATGAATTGATCAACCTTATTTACTCTCTCAGGTCCATTTATCGAGGTAAATGATGCATCATCTCTCCATGAGCAACTCCCACAACATCATTTCTAATAATTTTATCATCCGATTACCTTTAAGTCTCATTAAAATCTCGTTAAAGGCTCTTTATTATTATTTTACAATTCAATGTATTAATACCAATTCTTCCCATGGTTTTCTCTCTATACTTTTTCTCACCGAGTCCCAATCCTGTCATTATCCTGAGATCATCCCTACCTCCCTCTATCATCATCATCATCTTCTTCCTTCTCTTCCTCTACCTTAATTATCTTCTCTCATCAACTCATCTCTTCATCTCCAAATACATATTATTAAGTCTCGACGATAGAATTGAGCTTTGATCTTGTCAACATCTTCATTTGTGTTATCATTATAAAGACGAAAAGACAACAAAACAACTTAAGCTATAATTTGACAGAACATTAATTCATTGATTAATTTTGATTCTTTTCTCTCGTCAATAGGGTTGGAGTGTGGAGAACATCGGACACTGGCGATCTCATTTGCGTAAGTTGTTTAATTACAAGTAATTAGTTATCCCAACAATCAACTAACATCAATCAAACTACAATTTCACAAAAGATTGTTGATAAAAGCAGCAACAAAAAGATCGAGATTACCTTGAATTTTACGCAGAAAAACAAAAGATGAGTTACAAAGTTGATGGAAGCATGAAAATGAATATAATCAGAATAACTATTAGGCCCTTCCCAGCCCTTAGGGTACATATTGGTTGTTACATTACCAACAATCATCCATCGACTTTATCATCATTTTATTAATCATCTTTTCCCTCGTTTGTGTACTTGGGTTTTGTTTCTCATCTCTTCTCGTTGATGGGTTATAATTTGCAACCAAATTAGTTTTGGAAAACAAAAGATGATCTTGATGATGATGAGAATGGTGATGAAGAGGCAGAAAGAAAGATAAAAGACCAATCAATCTTATTGAATTGATCCACCTAAGCTCATCTCCGAAATCCAGGTTATGTAATTTATGAGAAAAACTCGTCCCCTGTTTATCTCCCGAGAGAGAAAAGTAAAAAGAGAAATCATAACTTCCCTGACCTTTCATCTACCTCCTCTTCCTCCTCCTCTTGATCATCATCATCATCTCTCTCTCTCTCTCTCCTCTTTTCAGCTTGTATCACTTTTTTCTTATTTTCATCTCTTTTTTGTACCTTGAGCATCATTACAACGCCCACAACAAAAACAAGAACAATAAAATGAATCTTCTATCTCGAAACTCTTACATCTCCTTCCTCATCCTCCTCCTCCTACTCTCCCATCAACAACATAATCTCTCAAACGGAGTTTGCATAATCAACTGCAATGTCCGAACATTAAATTATCATCACATTAGATTTGTTATTGGCAATGATGATGATGAATTTATACCTTCATTGGTTTTCTCATCAAATTATCTTGTGATGAAGCATCACAAATGATGGACTCGTTTTTTCTGTGAAAATTGAAGTTTTTTAATTATTAATGAAACTAATTCATGTTGATACAATTTCTCTCGTTAATAGAGGAAGAGTGAAAGAAGTCAATCAATTTGATTGTTACCAATAAACTTATGGGCTCATCGTGACTTAACCTTTCAAAAACAATATCGATGGCAATTGCTTGTGCCCTTAGGGCTTGAGGCTCGAGGATATTTTCAGACGCAAAGTCAAATGAGTGTTACCTTGATTGTTTTTGTTGCTGCTTTTCAAAATCATGCATTTCTCAACCCACTCTCAATGAATTTATTCATTGTCCCAAAAAACACACACTTACATCCACAGTATAATTCCCACAAGAAAAGCCCATCAACTCATCTGTTGGCCGCAAATTAAATTGCTAACCACTAATTATTTCCCAATTAACAGCTACCCTCGGATAGATTCAATCATCCATTTGAACCAGTCAAAGAAAAAGCAATAAGAGGAATAGCATCAGCATAAGAAATTGCATTGGAAGAGGCATCACCATCATCATCATCGTCATCATTAGTGACTTCAACTCCAAAGATCATGTTAACCACCTTAAAAACCATCAGTCCAGCCTCCAACTACCAGCCCGTTGACCACCAGACTGATGACAACATTGAGCTCATGGAACTTTGTTGATGAATCAATTTCCAATCATCAATTGGAAAAAGCTGATGATGAAAGATTCATGCAAATGAGAACGCTGATTATTCATCTGCTCATAAGCATAAAAGAGTAAGTGAAACTTATGGAAAAATGAAACCAAAATGGTACAAGAAAAAAACGACGAAAATGAAAAAGATGAAAATCGAATACAAAATAACTAAGCAATAAATCGAGGAAACGGAAACAAAACATTTGGACAAAGATGACAACGCGCTTTGTGCGTGTTTGACTCTTCTCTCATTATCTCTTCGGCTCCTCTCCCTCTTCTCCATCTTCTTCCCTCATCCATCTGTACATAGGAAACAAGCACGCGTCTCTTTCCTTCCCCTTCAACTAGAATGCGTGTTACAAAACTCCAGTCAATTCTTTCTCTTCTTTCTCTCTCATTCTCTTCATCATCATTATTTTTATCATCATCACTTTTTCTTTCAGTTCCTGGAAACCGTTTAATCTTAAATGTATAATACAAAATAAAAGCATCAATAGGAAACAAACAAACATTTTACCTTCGATTTACCTGAAAAATTTTCTCTTCTTGATCTGTTTCTCCCCTCGACTCTCCCTTTCCCCTTTTCCCCTTCACTTCCTTTTTATTAGAAAATCTCCCTCCCACTCTCTTCCTCCCTGTTTCTTGCATTCTGTCAATAATTAATGTTATTAATTTATTTCAATGTGTATTCATCTCGACACACAACAAATCATGTATATGTATATAGGTGCGATGTTTTTTGTGATATAACAAAACCAATAATGATAATAACATAATAATGAAGCGAATAACAAAAAACTGAAATAAACAAAAACAAAATAATAGCAAACAAACAATAATTTGTGTCTCTTTCTGTTGATATTCTGGCCCTTTGCTTATTGTCATACGAATTTGACAATTTCCACTCAATCAAACATCCGAAATGCTCTTGCAATGGGTAAGGTTAATTTCCCCTGGAGAGAATCAATAAAACTTATATTTTTGTCATTCTCTCGAAAATTGAATGCACACAATTATCAATACAATTTGAGAGAAAGAATAAAATTTTTTTCTTTTTAGTATCAACATGATAATTATCAATACTATCATCGGAATGAGAGTCAGTGAAAAGGAAAGGGTTAAATGTAAATGACAGAAAAAGCAGTAAATTTTACTTGAGCGACTCGACTAACAATCATGAGCGTTAATCTCATTTTAATCAGGGTAATAAAAGTACGTTAATTGCTCTCATGTTAAAATGTAAATCTGTTTATTCATCGTTGAGCTGATTAGTATTAATATTTTTTTTAATTATCATCTCTATGGTTTTCAATCATCTTCATCTGGTACAATTAAACCTGGAATCATTTTAAGCAAACGGGTTTTGTCCAATGGACTTGGAGTTGTAGATGTCATTAATGGTGGTGATTTAAATGATTCTGATAATTCATCTGAATAATAAACTTCAGGGTAACGGAGAGGATTCAAGGCCAAAGCTTCATCGGGTTTACTTTCACTCCATTTGAATGTAGGATATGATGTTGTGCTTGTCGGGGACGATGAGCTCACGATTGCACTGGTCGTTTCTGGCCTTTGATTCTGTTGAAGATTCGGAGTTGGAATGACCGGTAAAGAGGCATAGTGAGTAACGGAGGAGGTGGAGGTTGAGCTGAAGATTCAGCGGGTTGGAAATGCCTTGGAATACCAAGATCTTCAAACGAGAACATGGGAAGATCATCGGGCATATTCACAGGTAAATTTGGTACATATGATGGAACTGAAGATGGGACACTGATTGAAGACGGTCCTGGTTGAGTTGCATATGAATCGGGTAATTTGAATTTAGGAACTTCGAAAGTTTGATTATTTCCTGCAGACATTTTAGACATCATTTTCTGTGCGGTGTCGATCTCCATTTTTGTTACACTTTCCATTGAAGTTGTACACTTGACGACATTCAGTTTAACCTGAATCATACTTGCTTTGTAATTGTCGGTTAGAGCTGAAAGTATGTCGTTCAGTTCAGTGTTCGAGCAGCCTCGAGGATAACAGAGAGCATAAGTCAAATCGAAAACTCTAAAGGAAAGTAAAGAAGAAAATGATTCTAAATCCAACGCCATCTATTGACCTTCGAATTTAAAAAGGGCCATTTATTTACCTTGGCTTGTTCCTCATCGTCATGTTGGTCAAATGATCTACTTGACAAAATTGTCCATTGTCACTGAGTAGACATTGTTCGGGACGAACAAGTTTCACGATCTTGTCGTGATTTCCTGATTTGTACTCTTCCATTATCGCTAAAGTATTGAAACTCATGTTTAGTTCGGGATCGATAAAGTTGTAAGATACTCACTTGAAAATCTTTCAGGGGTCAATTGATTCTCACTCATGAATTGATGCCAAGATGCGTTACATTTGGAACTAGCGACTGAACCAATATCGGTCGTTTCGAGTAATCGTTTCAAATTTTTCTGACTGCTTTTGATCATTAGTTTCATGAAGGCTTCCATTTCCTTGCTCTCCTCCTTTGCTTTCTCGTCTCCATCGGACCCAGAATCGTCTGAACATTTAACTGAATTTAGAAAACAACAATTTAAACAAAAAACAATAAACAAAAATTTAGACGAAAACATTTCAAGCAATTAAAAAGCAACAATTAACTTGACTTTAAAAAACCACTTAGAGGATCAACTAAATTAAAAGGTTCACTTGTTAACCAGCAAATAAACTGAATGCTGTTGATTTAATTCAAATTACAATTGTGATTCATTAATTAAACGTCATTCATCAAGACCAATTATATTTGATTCAATTTGTTTCCTGGTTGATGATCAATGAAATTGAGACAAATGAATCAATGTGATTGAAATGAAAAAAAGTCTCACCAAAACTCATCCCACCAGAGTTGCTTTCTCTTAACTTTTAATCATTAACAATCAACTAATCATTGGATTTAATCAACAGATTAACTTTTAATTGTTATTGCTTTCCTATGATTGAAAAGCAGATGCAAAAGATGATAAAATGATGCTAGAAACTAAAATGCTAAGATTAATTGTGTTTTTATTGTTATCAAATTTTTCACGGTTCGTCCTTCTAATGGTTTACAATTAAAAAATCACCTTCAGTCTTGATCGTGAATAATTATTAATGAATCACGATCATTATCTCAGATTATCAATGTAATAACCCAAAGTTAATGAGACTAATCATCTAGTAAATTGTTCAATAATTAAGAGATCATGATAATATTAATGTTAATAAATGTCTCAATAAATTGTAAACTTTTTTTTTCATCTATTCATGATCACAATTAATATCTAATTGCTAAGTTAAAGTTAATCTGATTGCTAATCAATTCTGTATGAATTTAATTGACTCAGTAATCAACAGAGATGAGAGATGTTGATCTTCAACAACAATCAACTTATCGAGAAAGTTAATCAATTGACTTACTAGAAGATTTAAATTAAAGTTTAATAACCATTAATAAGTGAAAGATAATTATATTATTAATAGTATTTGTTTAAATATCATCAGTCAACCATCAATGATTTCATCGTAGTTAATTATTATCATTGAAAAAGGTAAATGAGGTTAATGTCCGTTAATTTAAATCATCATCTTAATCATGTTATTAATGTTTAAGGACAGTTTAAAACCGCAATTAACTCTTCATCAAACAATTACAGAGGGACAATAGTCTCTAAGTGTATAATTAATTGTTGTCACCATCAATTCATTCATAATAAAATTAACCAGAGTCACAGTGATTGTTACGATAAACCATCAACCCAATATCTTTTCATCAGTCAACTTTTACAGTTTCTGTTGATTGTAATTAGTTAATGAATTGAAAGTTGGTAGTTAGCGACCAAGACGCACCTTCTTAATTAAAAATTATCTTCTTTGTGTTGATCATCATTTCCTTTTCTTATTCATTCGTCATCATCATAATCATCATCTTTCAACACTGTTTACCTTCAAATGTTAATTTAATTAACTATTGAATAAGAATAAGATGATTAATTTAAGGTGTGTGGGAATAACAATTTACTTGATTACATCCTTTTATATTATGTTTGTGGTCCAATGTGATGATTATGGTAACAATTAACAGAACAAACAAACATTAGATTCATGAAATTCATTGTCGATTTTCATTAAAGTCTCTCATTAATTTGGGTAATTACTCAACGATTATCAATGAAAATGGACACAAAATTAGTCGTAATGGTTTCATTAAATGTTTGCATGTTACGATTTTCTGTTTCGACAATTAAATGTTTTCTATGAGAAAAAAGATCCATTTTTTATGAATGCAAAGTATAATTACAACTATTATCAAGGAGTGTAGAGTAATTAATGCTCTCCATTCAAAACGAGTTAATTGTTAACATAAATATTGAACTTGCTTTTTGTTGTTCAATCAAAATAGTTGATTAATAATTTAATTTATTCAGCATTTGCTTTGCCTCAGTTCCAGTCTGTAGATGGCACAGCCACTTGGACTCGAGAACCACCAGCAAGAGCCATCTAGTGATCGGCCAAAAAGTCGCTCATTTTCGTGGTTTGGAATTCAAATTGACTTCGGGATTCAAGGGACATGCCACATATTCTCAAGGGGACAGGTTCGCCTCGATCTTGGACTTCGAGGTTATTAGTCAGTTCTTGCGTTATAAAGGACTTTCTGTTTCCTTTCTTTCTCCATCTTCCATTTGAGTTAGGAACGGAATACACATTGAACAGTCTGCACACTAGCGAACATAATTCCACTTACTCTCTTCAATAAAATTCGTAGTACCAAAAATTTTGATCCAAAATTTTAGAAATTTTAACACGACAAGTGGTGACATCTATTGATTTACCAATCGCTTTGTTCAAATTCTCGGCTCAGTCCTGAGCCACCAGCGCTCGATAGAAGAGCGGCTGAGATGAGGTTCTGTTCCAACAGATGCCAACAGATGTCATTCCAATGACTTTTGGAAAAACTCAAGTTTTCGATTCGCACCACTAGATGGCTCTAACTGTCATTCGAGTTTGAGTTGAATAGAATCTTTTTAGTAGATTTAATTTGAATCGTTCACCTGATCAATCATCATTCTAAATTGTCTTTATTCTATTACACATATTTGAAGTCTCTTCTTCTCTTGGTTTTTTAGAAATTCGTATTTGGTGTGTTCTCTTCAAGTGAATCTTGTTCTTTTCTCTATCCAAATTACATCATCATCATCGTTTTTTTTTTTCGGTTTTTCTCTTTTTCTCTTTTTCTCTTTCTCTCTCTCTCTCTCTCTCTCTCTCTCTCTCTCTCTCTCTCTTCTTTGTTCTAAAAAGTGTGAGCCATTTTTTTCTTAAGTGAAAATGAACTCTGCTAAAGTAGAAAAGTTGGAAGACTTGAAAGCTGTCCTAAAATCAATCATCATACCTTACAAGGATGGTGCTGGAATTCATCAAATCCAAAGGGATTATCATGAACTTGAAGGTCGTTCTTTGCCATACAATGAGTTCGGTTATAGCAGCCCAAGGGAATTTTTGGCTTCCATGTCTGATATTCTTATGTCGGGATCAAATAGACTCGGTGAAACTGTTTACATGGCCAAATTCGGGAAAGAGACACTTCATATTCAATCGATGGTTATGGGACAGAAAACTGTGACCAAGAAGAGGAGAAAAAGGCCCATTCATTCAGGTTATTCTGCCTATTCTAATCTTACTGCTGGAAGATACAACAACTTTAGACCAACTGCTACATGGGGCTCAGGTTGGGGTGTTAGTAAGCCCATCAATAGGTCACATTATGGAGGACCTTCAGTTTCCAGAAATCGTTCAATTGTTCCAGCCGGTTTTGGTGATCCCAGACCGTCATCAAGTTTTGTTTATAATAATTCTTCAAATTATAAACCACCTACACAACCTGTTACCAACAAATTACCAACCCAATATAATCCTTCAACTAAGTCAAAATTGCCATTACAGACAATTAATGTGAATAATCAACAGAAAGTTGGACTAACAAGTGACCGACCTCTACCAGGACCTAGTAACAAATCCAGAGCATCTCCCGCTTTCCTATCAGCTAATGATATAAAAAACATTAAAGATTTATTGAGAAATCATGGGACTAACGGTATCAGCCATGGATTATTTCAGATGCTCTACCAGAAAAAACATGGAATACCTTTGGACGTTAAATCTCGAGGCTTTGTTGACCTTTGTCAAGCTTTTCAAAGCATATCACATATTTGCAAGAATGAATTACACCCTTCTAATAAGTATTATCTGGTAAAATTGGTAGATGAACCTGTCGTCGTACCAAAGGTGGAACAACATATCAATGGAACATCTAAATCACCAAAAGGTTCACCGAAACGATCTCCAAGAAATTCACCAAAGAAAACGCCTGTGGGGGCTTCTCAAAGTAATGGCCGATTAGGTAAGATGGATATTTGTTTATTTGTTTGCTTTGCTTTATATGTTTTACGTCATATTTCATGTTCTGTTAAATAATTTGTAGCATTTTCGAAAACCAAATCTCTCTATTGGTAGATAATCAATCCAATTGTGTTTGTCGAGATTCTCTCTCTTTCTCTCGAGATGTTTTCATTTTTTTTCTGTGTTAAAAAAGCTTTTTGAGTTGTGTTTGAACAGTTTCATTCTTCAATTTAGTTTATTGCATCGCAACTAGATTTTTATGTGTAGGAAAATTTTAATCTATGTTTATCTTTGTTCTGATATTAGGCTAATGTACATTATCAAGTAAATAAATTGCTAGATGATTAAGCGCTTTTGCGCTTGCCTTTCCACTCAATTAGTTACCATAGTTTATCATTTGTAACTCGATTGGTTTAGTCACAGCACTTGTGTGAAATGTTTGCTACATTTTATCAAAAACTCTAAAATTTGTCAACTTAATGTTAAAATGTCGAATGAGTGTTTATTTAACTGTCAATGGTATTTGTACAATTTAAGCTTTTTTTCTCTTCTTCTTTGTTTGTAACCAATTCATTTTATAGTTTATCAATTAATTAAAAACGTCCTCAATTGTTATCCTTGAAATTAAGCTTTTCTCACCCCAATTGGGTTCAGGTCAACTTAGGTTTAATTTGTTCTTGCATTATCTTTCAGATCCTGTCGCGAATGAGAGTAAACCCCACAGAAAAGTAGTTAGCTCGAGTGATAATCCCTTTGAAATGCGAATTGAAGTACAAAATGGTGTTGATGATAGTGAAGCGCTTGAAAATTTTCCCAACACCGCAATTTCATATTTTAAGAGTATTTTAGAGAAATACCCTTACGGTATTTCTGCTGCAAATTTCTTAGCAGAATATGAAATACTTTGTGGAGCACCTTTGGAGCCCAACATTTGGGGTTATTACTCTCCCATGGAAATTTTTTATGGTCTCCCTTCATTGTTTTTTGTTGATCCAGCAGATGCGAGAAGTGGACAGGATAATGACCAAGATGCTATAATTTACGACGCCAAAGCAGTTCCTCCTGAAGTTCACGCAAGAGTAACTGAATATCATGTTAAAAATTCTGAGCCTTTACCGACTGATACACAAGTACGATGGTCTTTCAAATTAAAAATAATGGCACTACTGATGAAAGCTACTGAAGGAATATCAGTTGATAACTTTTCTACTGATTATTACTTAAATTTCAAAGAGAGTCTTGACCCTTGTCTCTACAACTTCAAAGATTATCAAGATATGTTTGAAAATCTATCTAAAGAACTGCCCATTGAAATGTCCAAAAATTACGCTGGCGATGATTTGACAGTTTCATTAACTCCTGATTGGCAAACCCAATGGATCGAAATCTGTGTATCCAATAATCAGTATGATGCATTAAAGCAAATGGTTCCTATTGATGATGTTGTACTTCCTGGAGATATAATTAATGACGTTAACGTTGATGAAGCTACAGTTGATACAGAAGTTTGGCATCCCATTATTCTTACATCTGTTGTCAATCCAAATTGTATTTTCGTCAACTTACTTGGTAAATACTATTCAGAAGCTCTCGATTGTATAATGAATAAACTTGGAGTTTATGAATCTTCATATTGTGTTGGCTATGAAGTGCCTTCATATTGTCTACGAGAAAATTTCTTCTGCGTAGCCCCATTCGATGTCGATAACTGTTGGCATCGTGTAAAAATCGTTAAAGTTGAACCTGATCGCAAGAAAGTGAAAGTAGCTTTCATCGATTATGGCGGAGAACAATTGATCGAAGCCAAGAAATTAAGGCTCATGAAAAAAGAATTCGGTCATCTTCCAGCCCAAGCCATTCGTCTTTCACTCAGAGGAATTCGTCCAAAAACTGATAGGTGGCCTTCTAACGCTAAAAATGAAGTGCTCGCCTTCATGAACAGAGCAATGAACCAGAATGAGAACATTCTTTGTCGCCTTCACACTCGTCAATCGCCAAATCTCAAAGAGACAGTTAGATTCGAAGCCGAAATTTGTGCCAAAATTCCCATTGGATATATTTTCCTACACAAACAATTAATCGAAAGTGGACTTGCGGTAATCGATGACATTTCAACCATTCGAAATAAAAACGAAGTCACGATTCCAAACAATGATGTCCACCGACCTGTTCGAAGACAAACAAGAATCGCAGCGAAGAAGATGATTGCCACTCTCAAGAATCTTCAAACTCAAAACGGAAAAGTCCAATCAAATGAGCTCTCATGTGATACTCAAAGTGAACACTCAAGCCAAATGAATGGTGATACTCCACATACCAATGGATCTGTTGATCATTCCAATAATTCCGAGGCCAGTAATCTCGAAGACAAATTAAACAAACTAAATCTCTAAAGACTTGAGCAATATTAATCAAAACAATTATTCCCAATATATTTCAAGACTTTATATGTAATTCATTTACTATCGTTTTTTGTTTCCCACCTTAAAAATATTAATTTTCTTGTTTAACAATATTTACATTATATTCAATAATTTGGACAATTTTCTAATTTGACACAAGACAATTGTTTATCCCTTCGACAATTAATATATTCCCTAGTCCTCAATGCTAATTAATAAATTATCTAAATCTCGATCTAGTGGAAAATAGCAAAACAAACAATAACAAATTAACCACCGAAGTGATTAAAAGAGTTAAATTGTTAAACTCAAATGATTCACTAATCTTGTGTAATAAGAAGGAGATTTGATGACTCATAATATCCTAATTGTGATCGAAATAAACTTTTCATTTTGTTTGAACTTAATTTCTTTGGATTTTAATTCTCTTCGTTAAATTGAGAGACAATTGAAATGATTATTGTTATTTACGATACATAATTAAATGTCTTTTAAAAAGACATTGTTACAGTTATAATTATAATTTAGATTATATTGTGATGTCAATTGTTATTTAAACACATTAATTACAATCATTAATTAAAATAAATGATTATTTTGTCTGATGATAAAATCAGAAAATGGGGATTGGAAAAGGTGAGATGAAAGAGTGACAATTGTTTTACAAATTATATCAACAATTAATGGTAGTGTATATGCAGAGTTGTAATGGTTTTTAAATTCAATGATTAAATGAAACAATTATTACAAATCAAACTGATTAATTAAGCTTTTTTTCTAATCACATTAGTTGATTTGTCGGAGCACAAAAAGAAAATTTCTTTCATCTATGATTCTATGATTAGTTATCTAATCCAGTCTTTCGTAAGTTTTTGTAAGTTGATTTGTTAATCACAATTTGGGGAGAACAATTAAGTTTCATGTTCGTTATTGTTAATTAATTGTAATAAAAGTTTGAGAAAAGACCAACATCAGGTAAACGAGATTCAGTTGGGGAAAAGCAAATCAAATGTACTTCTAGTCATTGGAAATTAAGTAAAACATTTGCAGAAAGTTGATTTGCTTTCGATCCTTTCGATGGATCATAATTGAATTAATCAAGATGAGAGAGGAGATTAAGAGGAAAATAATCACAAAAGTAATGATGGCCAATTGTTCAGAGTAGAGGTCGTTTATTTTGGACTATAATTCAACTGGAATCTCTCGTTATCGTCTCTTTTGTTGATCCTCTCGAAGACTAAGGTAATTGAATTCATTTTGTTTTGAGAAAAAAACATTGGATAGAAAAATCAAAAGAATCGAAAATGATTAATTGTTTGATTTACATGAAATTTCATCGATTGAGTATCACTATTTTGTTGTAGAATTGATATTTAAACGATAAGAAAAAGATAAATAACTTCCAAAGGTAAGTAATTGGGGTGAATTTGTATCTCTCTGTTTTTTTTGGTAAGGGTCACAAATGCGCCTCACAAGATTCACTTTCTTGAGGTAAACTTGATAAAGATGCCAAAGCTGATTTAATTGTAGGTGATGTTAATGATCCTGAGGCTAAAGCTCCATCAATTAGTCCATTGAGCTGTTGTTGTTGTTCCGTTGTCAATGAAGTTAAAATATTATTTGCCAAACCAAGAATATCATTCTCGTTGAGGTTTAATGATGTCGCATTTGTTATCGATCGACCTGTTAGATCATGAGATGTAGATGAAGAAATTAGTGACTGAGAAACAACCGAAGAGCTTGGAACAGAAGAACCAATAGGAGGTGAGGGTTGTATTGGCGTTTGTTGAACAGATTGGGATGATTGTTGTTGTTGGTGCGTTAATTGAGGTGATGGAGTTGTTAATGTTGTCACAGATGATGTTTGATGATGTGAAAGTTGAGGTAATTCCCCATTAACTGTACCATGATGATGATGATGTTGATGATGATGATGATGATGATGATTGTGGTGATTGTGATTATGATTGTGATGCTGAGTTTGATGAGAATAATAATTGGAATCACCATTAATCACAGTTGTAGGAGTAACAGATGTAACTCCTTCTCTGGGTAAATTATTTACAGATGATCTTGAGCTTCCGCCAACTGCGGCCGCTGCCACCGAAAGATATTGTACATTCTTACTGACAGCAGCTAAAGCTTGTTCCAGCGCTTCCGACTCTTCTTTACTTGGAATATCACCATTCTTAAGATTGTCAACAAATAGATCGTTAAATGCATCATCAGGTATTTTTAACACTTCCGTTAGATCAGCATCAACAAATCCTGGAGGCTCAGGTTCAGGACCGTTTTCTGCACAAAGAGGTGGCAATTCAGCGACCAAAGATGCGACCAGAGCTTCATCACTTTGCGCCAATGAGGTGACACAACCGCCTAAATGACCAGGGATGATTCCATTTCCAGGTAACACAACAGGAACTGAAGAAGTTAATGTTTGGGCTACACTTGTTTGGTCTCCACGGATTAAAAGAGCTGCATTTGGAATTGTGGATAAATTACCATGAGCACCTCTTCCATTAGAAAGATGTGAAGACGCAACTGTGGAAGTGGGAAGATGTTGAAGTGGTTGTGGTTGTGATGCGATTTGTGGCTGTGGCTGAATTGGCTGATGATGAAGGTGATGTCGATTGATTTGAAGTGACATTGCTTGAGGAATGGTAGATAATATAGAAGATTGTTGTTGTTGGTTCGGTTGAACAGTTGCGATTGATAGAGAGGTTGATGTTGTTATGTCATTTGGTTCAGTCTTGATTGCTGATAAATGTATTTTAGAAGTATCACAATTATTTGTATTAACAAAATGGCTATCGGTTGAGTCTTGAGAGAATAAACTAGAACTATCAACATTGTCAATCGAACCTGGAATGCCTTTACCACCAGTTAATTTCCGACGTTTCTTAGTTCTTTTACCATGTCTACCAGGTCCACTTAGCAGTTTACCTTTACCCGAAACTGGTCCAACATTAAGTAAATTATTGGCTTTTAAATTGTCTTCCTCTGGTTGGATACAAGGGGAGATTAAGCTTTTCTTATGCAAGTGATGATTACAAAGAGGCTCATCCCTGAATACATCTAATGATGGATTACAACATTGGGCTGATGTTTCACTATCTTTGGCTGTACATCTTACAAAAAGCAATTGATCAACATTATATAAAATGTGTCGTTGACAATGTCTACTAAATGGAAGAGATGGTTTGTCACATTTACATAGATTATCTTCAAAACAGCAAATTCCTTTCTTAATACTCATCACATTTTGTGGGAACTTTGAGCTTATTCTTGAATTGCGACTTTTCTCTAGAATCTTATCCAGATAAGTTTGACCAGGTTCATCTAGTAAATCATCTTGTTTAATTCGTTGTTTGGTAGATTTAATCAAATTCCTTACTTCAGATTCATTCACCTTGATTAAATTGGTCAACAATAATTTATGTGAGATCAATTGGCTTCGGATCTCACTCATCTTTAAATCTTGAGTGATCATCAGGCGGTTTGACATAGTCAAGGAGGGTAAAGGTTTAACATCATCAATAATAGATGATGAATCATCTTCATCACATGAAGAGAATATTGTATAAGATTGGAAGAGATCTTCTTGACAGTGATGGTGCTTGTTATTCCGATGAAATGGTAAATGGTGATTAACATGAAGATGGTGATGGTTTGAGTGATTACCATTATTAGTGTGATGACTTGAATGTGGATGCATCATGATGTACCAAAGAGATTGGACCTACAAAGAATACACATTAGATGAATGGCATCAGTTTATGGTTAACATTGATTCTAAATATTGATCATTTTTAATAAAATAATGACAATAATTACCAAATGTTTAAGGTAAACAGTGTTTTCAATTAATAGTCAAAGATAAAAACAGAAGAGAAAAAATCAACAAACAGTAACGAGTCCATATCTTACCTGAGGAAGATCCGAATACTTTTCTGATCCCAATTCGTTTACAATCAAGTAGAATCGATTGTAAATCAACTAATAAACGACAAATTAATCCAGCAAGATAAGCACCTTTCCATTAACCAATGACCGAATTAAGCTCATTAATTTAGGCTATCAAGTTAGTTGATTTAAAGATTAACTTAATCAACTTAACAAAGAAAAACAAATGATTCAAGTAACAGATTAACTTTCATTTCAATTGTTATCAATGTAATGTGACTTTCACTTGATGACAATTGTTCACCTTCACTTTAAAATTGTTTCAATTTAAATTGGAGCAAACAATTTACTCCAATTGATTAATTGATAATCAATAGTCTAGTGATAATTTTTTTCTTCTCCGAGTTAATTGAATTAAAAAACAATAGAATTTGTTTAGTTACTTTTCAGTCCAATAGGTGGAAGGCAATTCGATTTTCTGTTTTACTTTAAATCGAATTAAGTGTCGCCATCTAGCGGACGTCGATTCATTTTTTAATTTTTCTCAATAAAAGAAAAAATTTTCATCATTAACTGTTGATTAGCCAACAACAGGTAAAACAGTGACAATTTATTTTTTCCCTTTGTGACTCTTATGACCTCAGGTTGTCCTTTTAACCCAATGAAAGAATCAATGGAGAATAGTGAAAGAATCGTGAATGATTCTATTGATGGAAATCAATTAAATCCAAATCTTCTTCATCCCAATCATAATAATCTTAATCATCATGGAATTTATTTTCCTAATTCCAATATCCGTGATTGTTCAATCATCGATAATTCATCACTGTCATCAGGTAGATTTGCTCGATCATTGTCATTAAGTACTTCAGGTAATCGATCAAGATCAGGTTTGGATCATCGAGGTTCCCTTCCGATCTCATCAATTGTCCCGTCAACAATTAGTGAAATTCCGATTGAATCTGATGATACTTTCTCTCATCCAATTGACATTGATGGTCGGTCAAAATACAATAAAAGCTATAATCTATTCGATAATTATTCTAATTGTGCCCGAGAAGCTCATCTTAATCTTGCCTACGAATTGGAAAAGGAAAAATCTGATGAATTTGTAAGTAAATAACTAATCATGATCACCTATTAAATTGTGGTTAAAACTTGAATCTATTTCTCCACTAGGATCCAAAGTTAATTGCTCTGAAACAAAATTTCTTAGAAGATACAATTAAATCTGATTTTCCGGATAAACAATTACCTGAAGACTATCCCATAGATCCAGTAAACTATATCACTCGACGAGTAATTAACTTGATAAAGTCAAATTGTGCTGTGATCAAATTAATCGCCTTTCTATTGTACAATCTTTACATTGTCATTGCCATACGAAAGACTTGGACAAAGGTGAATACACAACGATAATAGTAATTTTCTTTGCTTCAACTAATCAATCAACTTTCAATTTTTCTCCTTCAGTCAAAGTCATGTTGTGATGGAATCAAATTCTTGGTCTTAATTACCTGTATCGCCTATGGAGTTGCCATTTACTATTTAGCGGTGAAAAAGTTGATCATCCGACCGATTCATAAGAAATTCATTCGACCAGTTCTAAGATCAATCGAATCGAAGCCAAATTTACATGGTTACATTCGCTTAGCTACTTTTAGCACCATCATAATTTTATTCGTCATTTACACTATTTATCTCTCTCGAAACAACAGTAAAAAGATCATCTCTGCATGTGGAATATTCATTTTCATAGGAATCTCATATCTCTTATCGGTCAATCGACCTGCAGTCCAATGGGGTCAAGTTATCTGGGGAATTAGTTTCCAATTTCTCATGGCCAATTTAGTTCTTAAGACTCAAATCGGCAAATCAATTTTCCAATGTGTCGGTGATAAAATTGTCACTTTCCTTAACTTCACCGATAAAGGATCAGAATTTGTTTTCGGAAGTCTCGTTGATGGTAATGGGACAGGAAGTGTTTTCGCATTTAAGGTAATCGATTAATATTGATTCTTGAACTGTTCCAATTGATACAATTAACTTTAATTCTGTTCTAGGTCTTGCCGATTATCATATTTTTCAGTTTTACTGTATCGGTTTTATATCATTTCGGTATAATGCAAATCGCTGTAGTTAAACTTGGCTGGTTTCTTCAAGTCACCATTGGATCAACGGCTTGTGAGTCTCTCGCCGCTGCTGGAAACATTTTCTTGGGAATGGTATGAACTACAACTGATCAGCTATTAAATTGCAGTTTAATTAACTAATTCTCAATCCTATTTAGACTGAAACTCCATTGATGATTAAACCTTATCTACAATTAATGACACAATCAGAACTATTTGCCGTTATGACTGAAGGTTTCTCCACGATTGCTGGATCAGTTTTAGCAGCTTATATCAACTTTGGAGTAAGTAAATCAGTTAATCAGTTTGCTTAACTTTACATCCATTCATCTATTTAATTGTTATTATTCAAGTTCATGTGACTTTCTATTAATATTATCTTGAATATTGATCAATTATCACTGATTGTTTATCATTCATCTCTAATGCTTTTTCATGCTTCGTCCAATTTAGAGGTCCAATTAAGTTAATTGATTAGTTTCATTATTAATTTCCCATTTTTCTCAATTATTTTGATTTATTTATCGTGAAAAATTACAAGGATTTATCAGCAATTTAAGTTATATTGTCATTCGATCATATGGTTTTCTGGAACGATTTAATTACCATTATTTAGATTAACTTAATTATAACAACAACAAACACAATCGTTCGGGATTTTCATTGTATTTATAGTTAACTTGAACAATTTAAATTACTTTATTAGTCTAACTTGAAACTTTCAAATAACCTTTTAGGTTCAGATACCTGACTCAAATGATGAATTGACTGATTAATTAATCATTAGCTAACATAACTCTCAATCAATTAATTGAAATTCGATACTTTAAATAGCTTTCTAATTGTAATCTATCAGATTGATCAATGTTGAGCAACTAAATCAACCATTAACCGTTTTAAAAATGTTTCTGTCGCAATGTATTGGTGTTTAAGTTTGATTTCCATTCGTGAATCATACATTTGTATTTGTCAATTAATTTCCATACCGAATTAGTAATCAATTGTTTTCTAATTTTTTACAATCATTGATAATCTCAATTCCTCTTGAACATCGATCGGGTGCGAAATTTATATTGGTAACAATTAATCTTTTGGTGTTTTCTAGATGAGTTAATTTCTGATTCTCAAGTTTCTAAGATTAATCTTCCACTTGATGATAAAACTGATTTGGTTAATTGTTACAAGTTATTGAGTTTTGTAGACAATCATTTCTAAAACTGTTCATTGTAATACTTGTGATAATTTAAACGATAATCTGATCAACTGATCATGAAGTTCAAGAGCATGAAAAAGATTCAAGGTTAGTTGATTAGTTGAAGAGTTAGTCAAATTAATTACATAAATCATCACAATTTAAGTCAATTAACCAAACCTGGTTCACTATCAAACAAATTAATTGCTATCAATTTGCATGTTTATGTCAATTCAAGGTTTCGATGATCCTTTTAATCAAAAGTAATTTTGATTGAAATTTTTTAAAAGGCAATTGACTTTTAATCACTCTGATCATCTAAATTGTGAAAATTTTGCCCTTAATTTAAATTATTTGACTGACTAATTGATTGATTACAAGTGATTTGCGAGATGTATTGAATTGTCTAATCATTTCCTTCCTGTCCAATATTGATTTGTCATGTTTCCCTATCTTAGAATAATGTTTATCAATGAATCACAATTAAGCTAATGAATTAATTAACATCTAATTGTCTTAATCAGATCAATGCCAGTTACTTATTATCTGCCTCTGTCATGGCTGCACCAGCATCTCTTGGTATATCAAAATTGGTTTTTCCAGAGACACAGAAAAGTAAAACAAAGTCGGAAGATATTCAAATTGAAAAAGGGTAAGTGATTAGTTGATTTGATTGAAATATTGGACTAATTGCAATTCCACTATCGATTTAAAAAAGAACGGACAGAAATGCACTTGAAGCGGGTGCTAATGGCGCTGCTCAGGCTGTTAAACTTTGTGCAAATATCGCCGCTAATTTGATTGCTCTACTTGCGTTTGTGTCTTTGTTAAACTCAATCGTTTCTTGGTTTGGTTCATTGGTCAATGCTGATTACATTAACTTTACGGTAAATATTATAATAAATGGACCGTTGGTTAATTGTCTTGGTGAAAATCTAATTGTTATTTCATTTAATTAGTGGCTTTTATCTCGACTCTTCATCCCAATGGCCTGGGTGATGGGAGTTGAATGGGAAGACACTGAAAAAGTGGCTCAGTTATTGGGATTGAAAACATTTCTCAATGAGTTTGTTGCTTATACTGAATTGGCAAAGATGAAAGATACTAATCAACTGTCAGTAAGTACGACAATTAAATATCAATGAAAGGATATTAATTGTTAATCATTCAACAGGAAAGATCCCAAGTGATTGCGACTTTTGCTCTTTGTGGCTTTTCAAATATCTGTGCCATTGGAATTCAAATGGGAGGACTTGGCAGTTTAATTCCTCATCGGAAATCAGAATTAGCGTCGATGGCCGTTCGAGCGATGATCGCAGGATCATTAGTGACCTTCATCAGCGCTTCCATGGCTGGACTACTTTACACAGAAACAACAACAAATTTCAATATCACAACAGTCGCTCCAATGTGATAACAATAATTAATTTTTTATTTCGTTCTCACAATTTACTCAATTTAATTTGAAACTTTTTTAATTCTCGACAATTTAAGTTGATCATATTCCTCTAAATTGTTGTTTTTCTTCATAATTTTAATAGACTTGTTAAATTTGTTAAATCTTTCGTTCTGTCAATCTTAATTACTTTTGTAATTTAAAATTATATTTCACGCATTTTCAACAATCAAATTTTTGATTGTTTTTAACACTTAATCCATTTCTAGAAAATTGTAAATTTATCATTAAATCATAATCTCAATAAATTTATATCATTTATATTAAATTGATCTTAATTAAAAGTAATTCATTTGAAGGGAACCTTTCACAATTAAATCAACAAGTTTACTCTCTATCATGATCCAAATTATTTCCTCACTTGTTTAAATAACAATCAACTGATGGATCTACTTGTCAATGTTGATTGTTCCTGTTTGTTATTGTTTAATTACTCGATTGTCAATGTTTACTTTTAATCGATTGTAATGATTAACCGAATTAAATTAATTATAAACATTTTATTTGAAGTTAAATAACAAAATTTTATTCAAGTATAAAAAATTATGAGTTGTGAGATTGAGTGAAAATGTGTTTAGTTGTTGATTTGTTTCTTAATTGCTTCCAATTAGTGTTCATATGCGTGTTTTTGATGCTTGATTGGACTTTGATTGCTTTGTTTTTGTTTACCGTAATTCTTATTGATGCTAATTCAGCATAATAGGTTTAGTTTGGACGGAGTTGTAATTAGTAGTGGGTGTTTGGGCGGTGAGGGTTTGGCAAAAAATAGATATGTCACAAAACATTGATTAAAAAGCTGCGAGTTGTTTGTAATCAAAAGAAACAATCAAATCAACTCGACACAATAATCGGTAATATTAACAATGTACCACTAATTGGTACGTCAAAAAATTAGGGAGATAATTAAGTGCAAAATGGTGATGAGAAATATGGGAAAAGGATAAGGAAAGTTGAGATGAAAAAGATCATGGACTTAATGATGATTAATAATTAATTGTTATGTGTCTAAATGAAATATTCTTTCTTTTTTGTTATATCAGGTCCAGTTTTGCCGATAACAACGGCCATGTCGGGATCCAGAGCATCTCTTGCTCCTTTATCTTCGTGCGTTACATAGTCGCCCTTATGATGTGCCATGAATCGGCCACTAAACATTAAGGCTAATACAACAATTACAACAATTAAGGTAACAATTACACCAACGATTGCAATGACTGGCCCTGAATCGCCTTGAGCTGCACTTCGAGAGCCTAATGGTGGGGGACGAGTTTCAAGCTCCTCTGGTGGATGAGTAACTGATTCGATTCCACAAGAGTCCTCACGAACTGAATCGAGATCAGGATAGGCATAAACATTTGATCGACGATCTTGTTGGAAAAGTCTCTTCAATGGGAAATGATCGTCGAATGAGACTCGACTAATACAACCGACGAAACCATCGCCCGTGGACATAGTTTCATTTCGACCAACATAAATACTCTTCAAACGATTAAACTGAGCGTCAGCTTTATCGGCAATGTTGAAAGTATAAACAATTGGTTCGTATCCATCAACCATAATTGTTATTCGTCTTCCAAGATCAGATCTTTTAATTATCACATCGTGATGTTGGCCAAGGGCAAAGTTTTCATTTTTAATAATCAATTCTTGTCTTTCAAAGCCAAAATCAAATACGAGTCGGAGATGACCACTGGTTGACATCATTAGATTGAGATATTCACCAGAATAAGATGAAACGCCAAGAATAAGACCTTTGTTTTCGGTTGTTGTAAAACCAACTCTAATGAACTCTTCCAAAGTTGAAAGTGTCGTCTCAAAATCATACTTGATAAAATTGTCACTTTTAAGATTAACACCAAACTCATCGGCACAGATTCTGCCTTTGAATGCTGTCCATTGGCAGTCACAACTGTAACTAGAATATCTTTCATAACAGGTTCCGTTGTTTAAACATGGACTTGATTGACATTTTCCAACACAGCCTGGAGTTATACCATATAAGGATCTTCCTGAGTCACCTTCTTTGGCAATTCTTGCAAGGTCAACGAATTGACCACTGATTGAAAGGGCACGTAAACATCCCAGGTAACCTTCTTTCTCTTCAACAGAAGCACCGACAATCAAAGGCGATTTCAACTCCATGGGTCTGGGTTTGGTCATACTATTGGTCACTTTGTGCATCAATTTTCCGTCGATCGAAAGAGTGGCCTCTTTTTGATTCCATTCGACTAAAACTGAATGCCAATTGTCGTCACTTAATTTGTAAGGAGTTTCAGCCTCAATCTTTTGACTACCTGAGCCACAATCTAAGACAAATTGTATTGCCTTTGATGAGATGATTGTCAATTTGATAAAATCAGTTGGACCTCGAGCGTGCAAAAGAACACCATATTCAACTGTGGTCTTGAATTGTAGATAAATGTCCCATGAGAAACCAATTTCCCCAATGGGAACAGGAATGATACTGTCATGTTGTCTGAAAGTAACAACATTGTCAAACATTTGATCACCTTCACATATTAAAGGTCCAATTGTAAATCGAGCTCTTTTCTCTGGTGTCGCTTTGATTGTATCACCAACACGAATTGATCGAATTGGCAGAAATTCTTTATCTGTTAAATCTCCTTCATCAACTCCCCATTCGTGACTACCCATCGAGTCACAGTTACACCATTTGGAAGGATCTCGACAGTTACCAAAAAGTCCACATTTACATTTACGAGATTCCGGAAGTGACCCTCCCCAATGAGACATTTTCTGGTTGTTTCTACTCATCCACCAAGTGAATGGTTTAAAATGTTTCTGTAAAGTATACGGGGTGTTGAAAAGACGCGCATTTTTACATTCATATTTAATAAATTGTTTGCATGTATACGATTTGTTCACTAAAACGGTGATCTGGTCAAAATCAGCACTGTAAATCATATTTTGTTGATATGATCCGGGCTCTTCGTAATCAGTAACCTCAGTTGGAGCTTCGTTTCGGTGATGAAGGAAGGTTTGAGTTCGATCACCATGAAATTGACAAGTTACTTGGAATGGTTCTAAAGGACCACTACCATCAACATCAATCATAATACTTTGTTTCTGTTGGACGGGATGTTCAATTCGATAGGCATCACAGGACAATGAGTAAGCAGGAACATGACAAACGGCACCAGTATAACCAGTATTTGTACAGTCACATGTAAAAGATTCGTGATCTTGTCTACAGATACCATTGTGTTCACAAGGATTCTGATGACACCGATCAACCATTTTACAAGCATTTTGAAACACATCACTAGGATAAGTTGATATTATGCGATCTGGAGTCAATTCATCAAGAGCAATCAATATATCACTAACATTAAGATTACGAATACATCCAATGAAACCAGGCTTATTGAACCAACCCCCACCGATTGCATAATATTGACCACTTTGAATTGACATTTTCCTTCGGGTGATAGACTCTTGACCATCGACAATGATTCTCAATTGATTTGTTTTAAAACTGATTTGTAAATTATGCCAAAAGCCATTATTTAGATTCTTATTATGGAATGGTTCAAGAAGTAAAGCTGAACGATTGGTCTCCCGTGTTTCCAAGTTAATCAATAATTTTCTCTTATTAAGAGAAGCAGCAATATAGCCATCGGTTGAAAATCGATGGAACAATAAAACACCATCTTCATTGAAGGTTCGAAAATCGAAACTTATATCTAATCCATCATTGATCGGTGTATCGACTTTAATGTAAGCTGAAGTTGCTCGGAATGTAATGGATGGAAGATTTTTCAACTGTGGATAAAGGAAACATGGAAAAGAAATTAATTTGTATTCAAGTATCAAAATTGTTGTAAAGAAAGAAACACAATATTTAGAAATGTGATTCCAATAGCTAATTGCTTAATTGGAATAGATAGTGAAGATTGAAGAGATTGGAGCTGAAACAATCCCAATCAAATTATCTGAATGAAACATGATTACTGAAGTTCGGAGTAATGGTTGAGTGGCCACGACAAACTTTTCTTCATGATTAAAGAAAAACTTTCACTATTAACAACAAACAAAGCGACAATTTAAGATTCTGTCGAAGGAGTTTCATGTTGTTGATGGAGAAATAAAAAATCTATGAAAATATATCAAGCCTCAAATAGATCATAGGTTGATAATCATGAAGCATAAAAGCTTGACACCAAAATCGTTTGTAATTATTTTCTATAAGATCATATAATTGTTTACCAGAACAATGAGAAACTTGATGAACATTGTCACACCTCAAGATGACATAATTTCCAGAGTTTGTCAACAATTTAAACAAGAATCTTACCCAACAAGTATTTCCAGGCTTGGTGCTGGCATCAAGATAATTTTCTGTTGTTAAATCTTTGACAATATTTGTATCATTTATAAGAAGATCCCGAATACATCCAGTGAAATTTTCTCTAACAACATGATGATAATTTGAGATTGCAGGTAATCCACCAATGTAAAACTATTTAACATAATGGAAAGAGAAAGAGATGATTAGTTATCAGAGTAAGTTCAATACCCAGGTAAGTTTGAGAGAGAAAGGTAAAATATTGGCTCACCTTATCATTAAGATCTAATCTCACAGAATCGCCAGTTATTTTATGCTTAACTGTATGGTCATCAACAGTTAAATTGAGATCACGATTATTTCGGGTTATAAGTATGTTGTGCTCTTTTGAGTCATCTAATAGGCTACCGGCAGTGATGGTGTTAATTTGATCAGAATTTCCTAAATTAAGGGACAACACAATCTTATTATCCTGCATTCGTAGAGAGAAAATATCTCCTTGAGTTCCACGGCTATAAATGAGATTTCCATTGGCTGAATTTGTAGTAAATTTTAATGAAATTGTATCATGGAATGATGAACTTTCAAGTTTCATAATCACAAAAGATTGGCCATCGAGATTCAATATTTCTTCACCTGAAACATTTAACCAACATAATAGAAGAAGAAAAGTAAAAGTAAAGATCACACTAGATGAGATTCTAAATAAAGTCATGATGATGATGTTATATTAGTTGCTGGTTTATTCACTTTTGGTAGGAAACCAGAAAAACAAAACAAAACAAAACAAAAAATAGGAAAATAAAAATGAAAGAGAGATGATAAAGAAACGTAAATGATTACGATGTTTTAATTAATCACATTGAATTTTTATGTTCACAGACATTTCTAGTAAACATATTAGTCACTAAATTAACCATTTAGTTAATCAGATTAACAATTGTAGGGAAAATTGTTAACAATTGTTCAGATGAAACTTTAAGGCGTGGTACTTAAGCAGGACAACAGTTAATAATTCAAATTGAATATAAAAATATTTACCTGTGTCCACCTTCAGAGAAAGAGACTAACTGACATCTATTGGAACTCCAGGTAACCTCATCAGGTGGCGAATTTCGGTCCATCGATTAAAAATCGATTTTCTTCGATTTTTCATTTGTAAATATTTTCTTCTTTTGTTTTGATTATTGTTGTTGATTAATTTTCTCTTTTTTTTATTGTTTTTTAGTTCGATTAATAAGAATGTCTAAATTAATTGAGAAGAGAAAACGGCCTGTAAAGGATCGTGTGATTAAAGAGGTAAGAATTTCATTCTATTTGGATTGATAAATGTTCATTTTAGATAATTTATTTTCTTTTTCTTCCATTCTGTTGGTGTTTTTTTCTTTTGATGATTTTTATTAGCCTCATTAGATCATATGTTTTTCAACTTTTCTTTTTGTTTTAGTTTTCTTTTTCGCTATTAATTAATTGGTTTGTGTGGTTTTCTTTTTCCTTCTCTCTAGATGGACGTTTACTTGACTTCTAATCTTAGCTCTAAGTTACATGTTTTCAATTTTCCTCCTGGTTTTGATCCACTTTCTACGGACAAAGCGAGTCTTCTTGGTGTTAAAGTTAAAATGGAGAGTAAAAGATTCATGATGGATGTGAAAATTGATACTAAAAGTCGAAACTTTGATCGTGGTAAAAGTGAACAAATTGCCTACATTACAGACAATAGTGATGAACCTTTTTTCCCAAACAATTTTATGAATAAGTTAATTTTAAAATCAAATGAAGCCAAACCATCAAATCTACAATATGCTGTTGGCTTAATAAAACATGGTACTGATGAGATTCACTTAACTCCAGTTAATTCTGTCATACAATTTAAACCTAGTTTTGATTATTTTGACAAGAAAGACAAAAAATCAAAGTTAGAAGCTCCTGGAAATTTTAAAGGAGGTGTTGATTCAAATGGAGAAGGAGATGATAAAAAAGAAGAAGATGCCAAAAAAGTTCTACTGAGATTCGAGAGGCCTGATGAAGAAAGGCTTAAAAAAGCTCGAGAATCTTCATTCTCATTCATTAGACAAAAAATCGCCAATGAACCTTGGACTGATGTCAGCGTTAGTCTTCGTGATACTCCAACTGCAATGACAGAGAAGCAAAATTTAATTTTTCACCAACCAACTGATGAATTTTTCAATGGCTACAATAATCCTGATGTTATGATGTCCGATGATAAGGAAACTCACAATTCCAATGGATTGGAGAATTCAATCTCTTCAATTGAAGACTGTCTCAAGCCATTTATCAATGAAACGACCAATACAACTTGTCTTTCAGCTCTAACCAAGTTGAAGAATGTACCTCTTAGCAATAAGATTCATATGATTATGATGAAAGCAAAAGTAGTTTCATTTAGTGATTTAAAAAATCTTCTACCTGATGTTATGGATCCTGTTCTGTTAATTCGTAATCTTCAGCAATTTGCTGTTATTGTGCAAGGAAATTGGGTAATTAAGAGCGAAGTACTTTACTCTAAGGAAAACGGCGCTTCGACCACCAGTCCACTCACTGGTATTCCTATTGAGCTTCTTGGACGTGCCAGAGATTTCATTTTATGGTCATTTTCTCAGGGAAATTCTGTCAGTAGAAAAGAGATAATTAAAACAACAGCGGTAATTAATTTCGTTTTTAATCTTTTAACAATCGATATAATTGTTTTTCTACTAATATAATTACATATTTTTCTAGGTTCCACCAGATGAAATTCTTCATGTTCTGAAAGAAACTGCAAAATTTAATCACGACAACAAACTTTGGTCTTTTATGCTTCCTAAGGATTCAGATTTCATCGAAAAGTGAGTTAAATCTACAAATCATATCTAGTCGAGAACCTTAATTGTAACTTTTTTTCCCACGTTTTACTCATGAAATTACAGGTACCCTGAAGTTGTTCAGAGACAAAACCTTTTATGGGAAGCAAGAATTGTTCAGGTGAACAAAGCTTATTCAGCTCAAAAAGTGAAACCAAGAAAACATCGTAAAAGTAATTCATCTTCTTAAACAATCAAACAAAAACTTAATAGTCTGCTCATTATTCTGGTTAAATTTTGTAATCTGTTTCTCATGTAACAAACAAAAATTGGGAATTAAACTCAAATTAATGTAAATCATTACTCAAGTTATTGTAAGAAAATATGAGAATAATGAAATGAACATGCTGATTGTTTAATGTTGAAAGGGAGAGAAAAAAATAATAATAAATGTTTGATAATTAGAATTGGATTAAAATTATTTTAATCGAATTTTTCATTTTAAATGTTCTTAAAATGACCGGTAGATGTCATTCGAAACGAACAAATGTTTTCCAGCTGAGAAAATCTCAGAGTTTAAGAGAATCTAATTAAAACTAATTAAAATCAATTAAAAATAGTAAATATATTAAAAATCAGTGACATAAAGGTAAATAAACCCTCAAGGAAACATGGCAAATCAAAAAAACAGTGAACAGGTTAGTAAAAAGTGTGAATACACACTCATGTGAAAACCAGCATGTGTACACTAATACAAACGATATCTTCTGATTTTTACAATAGGCTTCTCCAACATTTCCAATGTTGAGAAATCCATCAAATGAAATGATAACAAAATACAATGAGATGAAAGATAAAATATTATCGTTCTTCGAAAACTCACAAATCAATATGCCCAAAATGCTTGAATATCTCTCGTGTTCACCCATTGAAAAACTGGATGAAGACTCGAAGATAATCAAATTACTAATTGAGGACCCGGTGGATGATCAAGGTGAAAAAATCAACAGCAAATCAGTTGAATGGCTTAAAAAGCTACTGACAGCGTATCAAAAGACTCTAAAAGTTCGGATGGTAAAAGAAAAAACCGCTACTACCGAAACTGTTATCACGGTTGATACCCAGTTAATCAACTCGAATAAAGAAAAAACAACTAACCCAAATGATAAAGACAAGTCGACAAAATCTAAAAGAAATAAGAAATCAGAGAAACAAGAGGAGAAGAACAAAATGGTTCAATTAGAACGAACAAAAGATATTCGATCGTCTAATCTATTGAAGAGAACCTCGGAAATACCAGCAAGTTGGTGGCCTTGGAACACATCAACTCGAGTATTCAAAATCAAAGTTCTTGGCTCGATGAATGAAAGATCGGTTGATTATTTGACTGAAATAATATCATCGACTCAACCAGATTATACATTTCGGATAATGGCATGGAAAGATTTCTCAGTCATTCTTCTCAATCAGGAGAATGAAAGAGCCGATCTGACCAGAAAACTCAAAGAACAAAATGTTAATGTGGAAATTGTACCATGGAAAAAACCGCAGATAAAGATAAACTATCTTCGTCCTCCAATAAATGAGAGCTGGGAAGATTATATGAACCGGATTATGACCATGAATGGGTTCAGAGATCGAAATCAATTCAAAGTCACATACTACTATGAGATTGGTCTTAATTCAAATAAATGGAGTGTAATTATGGAAGTCTCTCCAGCAATTCGCTCGATAATTGAAATAAAACTAAATGGAAAAATGTCATCTGGTTACAACTACCACTCAGTAGTAGACAATTTCCCGATATTAGCATGTCGATTATGTCACAAATTTGGGCACACTCGAAGACGATGCCGAAACCAATTGAGATGTATTAAATGCTCAGGTCAACATTTAATCTCAGCATGTCCAGCTAAAGAATCTCTATGCCCAACTTGCGGAAAGAGAGGCCATCAAGCATATACCAGAGATTGTAAATTGTACATTTCAGAGCTACAATTATGCATTTCCGATTATGATTATGAATATGATTTCTTAATGATGTAATAGCTATTCCCTATCTGGTGTCACTAAAATGATTAAGAACAAGATTTGCAAAACAATTTAAAATGAAAAATGTATTTTCAATGATTTAATAATATGCATAAAGCAATTAAACAATAAAATCAAAAATTAGAAATTCATGAACCAAGCAATTTTGGTCTCCAAGTGTATTTTTCGAGTTGGAAGAAAACTAAAGAACCCTCGGTGTATCGATACAATAATTCAGGGACAGGATTAAAAAGGTCGCCATTGTTAACCTCAATGAATCCCTTGTTTGTTAAAATGTTGACACAAGTGTGCCAACAATCAGGCTCATCACCAGGTTCAGGAGCACGAAAACGACAACCCTTAGAGACGCTATCAGAATCTTGATAAGTCATAAATACACTGCTAAAGGCAATTCGCTTATACTTCATGATCTTATCCTGGAAAATCAGCTCGAATTCCTCCTCGATATCAATCACAAAATTAATATCCTCCATTAAAGGTCCTCGTAAACTAATAGCAAGTAATTCAGGTAACTGGACTAATGTTACATTCTCTAAGCGCTTATAACCACCACCACATGTTGATCCATTTATAATATTTGGACAAGTTAACGGAATGAAATCACGCCAAAACTGTGGTCTCTTAATTAACTCAGAAATCTTTACAACCCCTAGACTCTTACAGTTGGGTCCGGGTAAATAAAGTACAGGGAAACTGTAGGACATATCACATGAAAAAGATGGACAATATTTACAAATGAACGAGGTCTTGACAACAAACATGAAACGTTGATGAAAGGCTTTGTCATTATTGGCTAATTTCCGGATGAGATCAGAATAAGCTTCATGTTCAGTACCACCGGGCTCTTCATAAACAGCACTACAAAAATCGCTCAGATGTCGTAACAACAACATTTGTTGCTTATCCAAATCTATATCATTGAAAGGTCGCTGTTTTGGAGGTAATTCAATCTCTTGATCAGGATACAATTTTTTAGGCAAAGAAGGTGGGATATTTCTGATGGAGAATCCTTCGATCTGAGAGGCTTTCCGTAACTTTCGATGGAAATTATACAAAGCACAAATCCACAAATCGGCAGGTTCGTTACCAGAAGTCAAATTACGTCTTTTGAGAGGATTAACAACCTTACCAGTTCCTAGAAGACTCGAACAATTCAGAAACGAAACAAATAATTGTTGAATGAATACTTGACAATGGAATAGAGGTAAGATAGCTGAATTCAGGAAGCAATGGCCTCTCCAATTTGGAAGCGTCATAAGGTAACTGGGCTACAAAAAGATAAATAGAATTATTCGCTATTTCCAATCTGATGTCACGAACTTACCATTATTAAATCCACATGATGATAGATTATCTTATGAATTAACTGATCGGCGGCCATATCATGAGCCTTGCGATAATCAAGATGAACACCAATACCATTGATTAGATCGTTCTCGATACGAACTATTAATTTGATGAGAAAAACGTTTTCATCATTGCAAGTAAACTTAGAATAAAACTTATCATCAATTGTAATGGATTTGTTGATGGTCAGAAATTCACGAATCAACTGAAACTTAGCACCAATATTAAAATCACTAAAACGGTATTTCTCGTAGACCCTTTTTTGTACGAAACCATTCAATGAAACGAATTTGAAATCATCCGGAATCTCGTTCTCGGACATGATGTAATCTATTCAATAAAAGAGAAAGTTTGAAATAACCACAAAAATTAAAACAATAAAAACAAGTTGCCAAGCAACAATCAAAAGAGGGAAAATCAGATGAAAAAGGTAATTGAAAAACCAAACGATGCTAACAATAACTCACCAAAATGCTAATAATCGTGTGAACATAACAACTGAGCTTATTGAAAATACTCAGAAAACGCCAAGATCAATAACAACCATTTGTGAACCAAATTTGAATAAGCTTTTGGAAATGGTCAACAATGTGAACATATTTGGTAAACCTGGAATATCAATAATTATCTCTGATGATCTGGATGGTAAATTAATAAAAGTGCCAAGTAGTGATGTGTTAGGTGTTTACATGGAAAAAATAAAAAGTGTGACGATCGTGATATACATCCGTCCATGGCTGAAAAATCACTTCGATGACATACTAACATCGTTCAAAGTGTTGATAGAAAAATTCAAAGATAACAACATCATATTAGCAGGAGATTTGAACACATCCGATAAATTTTGGCAAGAAACAATTAGAATCCATCCCAGGAGAACAGGAAGAAGAAAATTCTTCTACGACGCTCTCATTACGATGATAAAACAGGCCAAGTTGAAACCGATCTCAAGAAATATGATGACGACTTTCAATACAACTGAATGGGTAATTGACATGATTTTTGTGCCACAAGAAACCGAAATAATATCGACAGTAAATGTGAGGAATGAATCGGATCATCTGGCGATTCAATCATTGATTAAGCTGGAAAAAAAAAGAAAAGATAATAGAGGTTTCAAAATACTAAAAATCGGTTCATGGAAATACTCACCACGATTTAACACAAATGAACCTAGGAATTGGGATAGAAATCATCCGATCGTCAGAGTGGCAAGAGAGATAATCCATTTTCCTGATGATCATGGTATTTGGGTTTATCCAAAGAAGAAGAGAAAGAATCAATTTAAAAGACTCTTATCCATTCGAAAGAAAATTATTAGAAGTGGTTTACCAGTACCAATGGAACTATCGAGAAAGATTAATAAAAAAATGAAAAAGTTTAGTATCATATCGATGCTAAGAAACTGTAAAGACTCGAAAACACAGTGGGAAATAATAAGGAAACACTTACTAAGAGAGCGATCGAAAATTGACTGGAACGATCAAAGGACAATATCAAGTGCCAATTCATGGATGGAAAATTTCACAACAGAAAGACCAAAATACAAGGATGAATTTGTAGCAGTTGAAGGTAAATTACATGAACATGAGAGACGAATGATCCAGAACTTTCAAGCTAGGACATCAAGTTTATCGGCTGACAATTTTAACAAATATTCATGGAATAAATTCAAAAAACGGAATTATCAGATTATAATGTGGTTAATTGAAGAAATATTTAAAGTCTCACACGTACCAAACGTTATGACAACAGTAGGCTGTGGATTCGTTGCGAAAAGTGAAGGAAAACTCCGAATGGTAAGGACACCAAATTATCTAATGAAGATGATAGACAAGATCATCTCAGCGAGACTAATGGACATCACAGATGACTTTTTATTAACGGGAACACAATATGGGTTCAGAAGACTAACCAGCAGAGAAGATTATTACCTTAGGGTACAATCGATTCCAAATTTGGACAAGTCAGTAATAATAAAGATTGACATTAGAACTGCATTTGATGAAGTGAGCCTAGTCCCGATCTGGTGTCAGCTGGAGAAATACCTTGACCGCTCAACAATCGAATTAATCAAATCAATAAATAACAACTGCTGGATGACGATTTACAGAGACGGCAAAAAATGGTTTAAAAAGAGTCCCTCTGAAGTTTCACAAGGTTTATCTACTGGGCCGATACTGTTTATACTGGCACTTGACACTTGTTTAAGAAGATGGTGGGAGAAGAACCTACAAGTCATTGCGTACGCCGATGATATGATGATAATAATACCACCAGACTCGCGATGGACTGTGATAACGGCAATAGAAGAGATTAAAACTGGACTGGAGATGATTAATCTGAAAATAAATGAGGGTAAGACCGAAGTCATATTTCCCGGAGACAAAAAAGAAAGGAAAATATTAGGCTTTAGATTCACAAGAACAGCGACAACGAAAAGATCAATGAAAGAACAAATGGAAAAGTGTTACGCTCAAGAAATTCTTCCGTTATGGAACCACAACTGGTCGAAGATTAGCAAATTACCGAAAAAGACACAAATGCTATTGTTCAACTCGTTCGTATGGCCGAAGATGTACCAGTTCATCCCACAAGCGATCACGAAAGGAGAAATTGAGATACCATATTTAATTGAACTGGTTGGATCAATATTCAACAAATTCATTGAAAGAAAAAACAACACGAAGTGGTCATATCTGGTGCTGTGGAAAGTACCAAATATGATAGTGAAATTCTGCATGATAAGAGAAAAAAGAAAATATGAATTAGAAGGGAAAATAGAAGGAAAGAGATGGATTGTAGATAAATGGACGCCGATATCAACAGTAATGGAGAAATTTGGAACTTCAAACACAATTGTCGCGTACAAACCTGCCAGAACTGAAGGAGGGACAAAGATAAACATACAAATAATATCAACACAGAATATAAACAAACTATCACTATTGGTACCGGGTAAGACAACGGAGTATGAACTAAGCGTAATCGCATTACAGATGATAATACTGATGTATGGAAATGGATCGTACACGATAGAACTGGACCAACATGCAACTCAATATATGATGGGCTCATCGACTTATGCCAGAGCGATCAGGAGATTGATGATAACACCAGGAAATTGGCAGTTCAAATGGAATGAACAGAGAGACTGGGAAGGGGACATCAGTTTGGAAATACCCTTACTTGAGAAGCCACCCAACCTAATGGAACAAAATAGAATATTGAAAATGAAAGAAAAGAAGATGTGGAAAAGAATTTATGAACAATCTAACTCTACATTAAAATCGCTGAAACTTGACATATTGGAATACTTACCACCTCAGATAGTAAATACAGTAAATAACTTGGCACGACATTACAAATTACCAAAATGCTGTGGAAAAGAAATGGACCTAGATCACATTATGAACGGATGCACAAAAATTGAACAAGAATTTCCCGAATTGATAACAATTAGAAATAAATATGTAAAGGACTGGAAGAAGGAAGATGTTGACACATTGAAGAAAATCATAAACAAATTAAATGTAATGGAGAAAATTTTTATATCACTCATAGAAACGGTTGTTTAAATGACCGAAAGAGGGCAGCAAACGAACTGCTCAGTCATATGACAACTGTAATAGTTAACCTATGGGTCCAATAAAATTAAGTTTGAAAAGCAGATTCGGTCCTTCAAATCACTTAATTGTTGAGTTAATTTTTTTGTGTTTTAGCTGTTTAATTGTTAATGGATTTAATTTAACTAACTGAATTCGGATTATTGGCAGTGTCTTGTTCCATTAAATACAATTGACATCTTATAGTATCTCCAACTTACCCACAACATGACTGGTTATCGGGATCATAAATTTGAGGTAAATTTTTATTTCTGTAATTCATTTTTTTTACTTTTAGTTAATTTAGTTGATTTCCATGTTAATTGTCTCTTCTATGTCTTGGGTAATTTTATCTTCTTTTAGGGTTCTCGTGATGATTATGAGCAACGATTGGCTAATTCGACTACACTTTATGTTGGTAATCTCTCTTTCCACACCAAAGAAGAGCAAATCTATGAATTGTTTGGAAAATGTGGAGATTTGAAAAGAGTAATTCTTGGACTAAATCGTGTCACTAAGACACCTTGTGGATTCTGTTTCATTGAGTAAGTACCTTATTCTTAAATTCATGTCAACCTAACAAGTTATCCGACATTAATTATTTCCTCATTTTACCTTCAGATATTATGACAGAGAAGATGCTCACAATGCTATTCGTTATATTGGAGGGACTCGTTTAGATGAACGTATCATCCGAACTGATTGGGACGCGGGTTTTATTGAAGGGCGACAATATGGACGAGGTAAAGCTGGTGGTCAAGTTAGGGATGAATATCGAACTGACTATGATCCAGGTAGAGGTGGATTCGGTAAATACATTGCTAAGAAAATTGAAGGTGCACCAGGACCATCAATGGAAAAAGCTTAAATCTTTTTTGCGAACTTAATCATTTTAAGGACAAACCAACCATCACAATCTCATTTTTTGGAAATGTAAATAAACGACTTGAGGAATTAACTTTGATATAAACCAAACGAACCAGATATTCCACTTCAACTCTTAAAAATTGAACCGAAAGACCAAAAATAAATGTCGAAACTATAATTTATACACTAATATCTAATGTTACAAAAATATTTACAATATAAACTTTTATGGTCAGAATACTAGATGATCGTTCGGCCAATAATCGCTGTGTGGTCTGGTCCAAGGCAAACTTTCCTTACATTGACCGGTAGATTGATCTGAGAATTGAGATAAAATCAAAATTAGATTGTCGCTTATGATTAATTATCTGACTTACTCTCATTGGGAAATAACGATCGTTTTTATCTTTGAATCCTAAACAGCCAGAACGATTTTTGCCCCAACAAAAGAGATCACCGTTACCTAGAAATAAAAATTTAGAACAATAATCAATCTAAGTAGATAGAACTTTGGAATCAACAATCTAATGAAAATTAACAATATACTTACTATTAATTGCTGCCCAGCGACTAAAACCAGCGACTAGAGAGATCACTTTGATGTCGGGATTCACGTCATTACAACCGAAAAGAGGCTCGGGGAGAAGAAGAGGAATCGATGAATCATGAACATTCGGGCCTTGGCCTAACAATCCGAATCCCCAAACATAGACTTGACCTTTATCTAGAAATTTGCAATTCGACAAAGTATCAATTAGTAATTAATGCATTAAAGTTATTCTCAATGTTGACTAACCATTGATTAGACCACAAATACTTCCTCCCGCTGCAACTTTAACGACTTTTCCAACAGAAACTGGTAACCTTTTCGGAACATTGACCTGATAATCGTCAGTAATCAGGCGGAATTGAGCATATTCTGAACTACCCCAGCAGAAAAGATCACCTTTATCTAGAAAAAAGAAAACAGATTATGAAGCGAAATTATCAATTTAAAGTAAGTTCTAATTCTTACCACTGCAGGCCAATGTTCCATCGGCAAAACTTGATATTTCGACAATCTTTTCACCCTCAATGTCCCCGCAAACTTTAGTTGGCGTAGAGACACTTCGATAGCCCGTTCCTGTCTGACCATCGGCACTCCAACCACAAGCATAAACCTCTCCAGATTTCAATAGGAAAAGTGTATGATCTTGACCACAAACAACCTAACAATCAATTAATTAAAAATTAATACGATTTTGCTTCTCAACTAATCACTTGACGCAACCTTTTCGACTTGACCAGGTATCCCTTTTATTTCATTGATATGAGAAAAACGGTTTCTCGTCTTATCCTTAATCGGAACACCACACTGACCATAAGAATTGTTTCCAAAGCTATAAACTAAATAAAATGAAATTAAATTCATCATATTAATCAGTCGAATCAATAATCAGATCAAAGTAAATACTTACGATTATTATTATTCATTAAAACTATCGTATGAGCTCTTCCACATGCAACTTGCTTTACCTTCAGATCAACTGTATTAGCTGGAAAATTAATGGCCGCTGGTTTAGTGATGAGCACCAACTCCTTACAGCTCATTAAGTGATAACCAATTTGATTGTCAGTGTTGACACCACATCCAAACAATTGAGTTTGACAAGATTGAGCCTCGGCCGCAAAGACAGTGAATCCATGGCCACAGGCGATATCTTTCACTTTACAAGAACCAAAGATGCTTAATTTACGAGGTGTTGCACAAATTGTTTTCTTTGAATCGCCAGTGAATGAAGGTATTCCAAGAGCCCCAGTTTTACCAAATCCCCAAGTAAAAATTCTGTCATGCAATTGGGACTTTTCTTCGGATTTAAATTGGAAAATTGGCAAATCTTGTTTTTCTTTCAAAAAATCGTCCATTGTCATTGTCCAAGCTTTTTGTCTTCGCTTGTAAAGCCACCGAACTGAACATTTATTAGAACAATTCAATCTAATCACCGGTGAAATTGAAGAAAACATATCTACTTCAAATCAAAAGTTTCGATTCAAAACAATGTCAACAATTAAATAAACAAAATGTAAATTAAATACAAATTTAAACATGTGGTTAAGTTGCATCACAAACCAATGGATATTCTAATATGGATACAATATCGAGTCTAGTATTCTACGTACAAACTCAGCGTGAACAGCTGATACCGATATGATACTTGAATATCGGAAATGATAAATGAGCAAAACAATCAATGAACAAAACATTGATTGTTTGTTTCAATTTGAGAAACAATTTGAGTTCAATTTCAATCACTAATTGATCAAAGTAAAAGTGTTCATATTATCAGTTTTCATTGGAATAGAAATCAGGTATGAGTTTTTGTTCGAAATTGCCGCTTTTTTGTCTCCATCTGTTTTCACGTTTCCAGAAACATGTTTGCATTTAAATCTCGTGTTAGAAGTTTAATTTTTGTGACTGATTGTTAATTGTTTTTTTTTCTTTTATTTAATTGTCCAGTTTTCTTTTTCTTTTGATTGACTTTGATTTCTATTGTGTATCATGAAGAATAGAGATGTAAAGAAGAAAAAGCCTGATGAGGCTGTTAATCCATTCGACGTCCGGATTAATCGACAGAAACATAAGATTTTAGGTCGGCGTGTTATGAAATGGGAGGTTGGAAAACCGCTTCAGTCTCGTCATGCTGGAATTAAGAAAAGGAGAGAAACCTTATTACCAGAATTTAGGAATCTTAATAAATCTGGCAAAGGTGTGATAGACCAACGTGGAGGTTTGACATCGAGAAAAGCTAAATTGTATCAGAATGTAGCAATTGATGGTCAAAGGGAAACCAATCTAACTCACAAAGGGGAACAACTTGACGATGAAAGGCTTAATCAGCCAGTTAAAGGTTTGATTCTAATTTGATTAGTTGTTTTCAATGATTATTAATCTTTATGTGTTTTCTTTTCTCAATAGATGACGATGATGATGAAGAATTTGATTTACTTAGAAGAGGAGATTATGTTGAAGTTGCTCATTTCGGTGGTGGAGAATCTGGTGCTCCTTTATCTTCAGAGGATTTTCTTCAACAAGTTATGGTGGATAAAAGACAGAAACAATTGGAAAAAGAAGAGAATATTAAACTTACAGAAGAACTTGACAAGAATTGGTCAACCATAAGAAATTTGATTAAACATAAAGGAGCCAAAGATGAATCAAATATGGGAGAAACTGAGGATTATGATATTTTCCTAAACCAATTAATGTTTGGAAGTGATGACCAAAAAGCTACTGTTTCCACTGTTAAATTAACATGTGAAGGAGTGAAAGAAGCAGATAAAACACCAAGTCCCAACGTGCTAATCATTGATTATCTACAGACTATTATGACAACAGATGATGTAGACATAATTTTAAAACAAATCGACAATTTATTGTCAATAGAAGTGAAAAGACTGAACTCAACTGTGGTTAAAAAAGCCTTTAATTTACTTAAAGCTCCAGAGATGCGAAAATGCTCCTTGAAATCTCTTGGAATTTTAATGTTTTTGTTGACTTTTGTCGAACTGAAGCAACAAGTGCTGTTGAAACTGATCAATTTTCTAAGAGTCTTGAAATATGATTCTATCGACGAGATTGCTAAACGTTTATTGGTTTGTGATGTACTTAATTCATCTTTTCCTGATCATTTTTTCCCTGAAATCATCGCAAGTCTTCAAAACATCCTCATACTTTTCGAACCTGTTTATGCATCAGTTTTTATTCCATCTTTTTCTTTTGAAAAAATTGCCAGTTCAGAGATTTTGTGCTGGACCGAGGACATGGATTTCGATTGTCTACCAGAATTTACATTTCGATCTGTTTTCAAAGATGAAATCAGTAGTTCCAGTAAAAGAAAGTCCATCATTTTCACTGCTGTTATCAATCTTATTGAAAAGATTTTTGCAAAATATTCAAATCTTGATGCATCTCAGGCCATTTTCTCTAGAATGATGCCGATCCTTGTTAATCTACAAGAGAAATTCACAGAACCAATGTCCCAAAGATTATTTGGTTTGATAGAAAATCTCAATAATAGCAAGCAATTACACTTCTTAGCATTTGAGAGGAAAAAACCAGTAATGTTGAAAATGCTCGATCCAAGGATTGGAGATTCGCGACGAAGAGATGACAAGAAGAAATTGCAAAGAGTAGTTAAACGAGAATTCAAGAGTGCGGCCAGAGAATTAAGGAAAGACGGTGCCTTCATTAGGGATATTGTTCTCAAAGATACAATCGCCAAGGATGAGGCACGAAAACGAAAGGTCAAGAAACTGATGTCCGAAATTGCTCAAGAAAGATCAATGTTCAAAAAAGCAAGATAAATCAACTCAATTCTATTGAATCCAATTTGTTGTTATCTTCAATTAAGACCATGTAAATAAGGTTTGTAACTTCAACTGCAAATGGATCATTTGTCATCAAAATCTATTAAAATTCATCTTGAGTTACATTTCGTTGTATTTGTCAATAAATTTATTAATTGTTTTACCTTTGACTTTGAATTTCACTCTCCCGGTTAATCATCAATAAGTCTCATTGAGTTAATTGGAAAAAAACCTGATGAAAAAAGAGTTTTTTTTATTTTCTTTATGTTTAATTGTGTGAACATTTAAATATTATCTGGTCTTGGCTTATTTTCGGTCGATGGGCCTGGTGTTTGAGGACTTGCGGTGAGACTTCCTGGTGATCCCATTCCTGCTCCAGATCGACGATTCAATAGACTGTTGAAGAAACTCTGAAGAACTCCTTCTCCGCCGGGACTAATCTTGGTTCCATCGAGCTGAAAAATGGAGAAAAATTAAATGTTGAGAGAAATTTGTTCAACTAAATAACAGAGAATAAGAAATTACCTGAACTCCAGGTAAAGGTGAAGCTCCGGTTATTCGTCTCTCCCCTGTTTTGGGTAACATTGGAGTTCTAAGCGACGGAGGTGTTGAGGTGATCGCCGTTGGTACATTCTGGTTAAGCTGAACTTGCATTTTCGATAAGAACATTTGATCTTCTTCAGCCGTTAATTCATTATCTTTTTGAGATGTTTGCCTTGTCTCTGGTTTGATGATTACGTCGTTATAGTTATCATCAGGTAGACACGATTGAATATTCTCATAAAGAATCGCAATTTTCTTCTCATTGTCCCATCCTGACGGGATGAAAACGGCATCTTTTTCCACCACCAAGGCCGGAGTTTTGAACGGTAAACCATAAATTCTGTGAACAAGATTCTTGTAAAGTAAATCACAATTTTTGTTCACTTTCGCTGAGACATAAAACAAAGACGCTCCATCTGAAAGAAACAATCACATCGATGTAATCAATTAGAGTTCACCTGATTGGTACCGATTCCACTTACATGTGAGACAAAATTTGCGAACTGCTTGTTGGATGAAATCAAAATGTTCCTCTTTGTAATCATAGTCTTTCTCCAAGACTGACATGTAATCGGTTTTGGTTATAACCACAATCACATCAAGGCCTAAATTGTTGGTTAATACATTTTCTCCGAGAATCTCTTCACCAATTCCACTGTTACTCAAAGTTGATTGATCCATTTTCTCATTAATTGATTCACTTCGAGATTTAGGAGCAGATACAAGTCCCTCAATCTCATCACCCGGAGAAATGTATTCACAATATCTTTTTACAACTGATCTTCTATATTCATTCATTTTCTCTGGTTTCATGTTCAACCTTTCGATGTGGCCCCCGAATACATTGGCCCATTTCTCAAGAGAATCAAGGATATTCCATGGCTCGGACATCGAAGCGACCAACATCAATGTTGTGTGGGGAAAATTTTCTTCATTAACAGGAAACCGAAGCAAATTGGAATGGTAAAGATCACCATCGAGAACCCAAACACTTAATCGGGTTTGTTCATCTCGATATTCATCACGAACCAACAGATGATGATACTCAAGGCCAGAACCTTTCTTAGGGTCGTCGTTTCCTTGGATCTTAGCGATCAGGGAGGTTTTCCCCGTTTCATTATCGCCAAGAACCAGAACCGCTTTGTTGGCTGGTAGTTTGTTGGAAGTCGGTGTACTGTTGCCGTTATGTAAGATGGAAAGGACCAAGTCCATGATTGTTTCAACAATTAGACGGAGAAAAGAATTGACAGTAAATTCTAATTAAATTTTAATTCTGTTAAGCTCACAGAGCTCACGATGAATCTGACAAACTGACACAATTAATGAGTAAACACAATAAACAATTTCCACTAACAGATGATGAGGAACAAGAAACTTAAACATATGATTGTGGGCGCGAGAATCAATCGTTGATTAACTTAATCATTTTCTAATTGAATTTAAAGCGAAAATTATTCTTGTTTTTAATCGGTTGGAAATCAATTCGGATTCTATTTTGATTGGAATTGGATTCGTAAAAATGATTAATTTGTCTCTGATTTGGTTATTTTTTAAGTTTAAGATTAGAGGATGAATTTGAAATTTAATCAACTGTAAATACAATGGTAAGTAGTAGTTTGATTTTTACAATTAAAATATCATTCATGAGGTTAAGGTTGAAATTTGTTGATTTGATGTTGATGGTAATGGAACAACTTGATCTGAATCAATTGATTGTTGACTGTTTTCACAAGATGAGGATGGACCAGGATTAGATGAAGAAGTTGATCTGGAGGCCTCGTCTTTTTCCGAATCTGAAGATAAGCCTTGCGATTTTTTTTCAGTGGATTTTTTATCAGAATCCGAATCATCCTCCTCGTCACTTTCATCTTCACTAAGATCAACACCGAGCCAAAGGCTTTTCTTTTGTTTCTTAATCGCAACATCCTTGTCGAATGTTTCTTTTCGCTTCTCAGATGATTGAGAAGCGTTTGCACTTTTAAGTCCATGTTCCAAAGCTTCATCCACTTCCTGGGGAATTTCATCCTTATTCTTGAAGTAATTTGGATCTTCGAACATAATCTTAGGCGTTTGTTTCATTTTCTCAAGCTTTTCCTTTCTCTTTTTCTCTTTTTCCTCTTCATCCTTTCCTTTCTTCGAAACCCATTCTTTAAACCTCTTTTCGGCATTAATATCTCGTAAACGGCGACCACTCAAATCACGACAAGCCTCCTTGTTTGTTGTCTTCTCAATTTGTGCACCGATAGCTCTCAACATGGAGCCAAAACCACCTTTACCTCCGACAAGCAAATGATGCATCGTAATAGGAACCAAAGATCCATTCGGATAATTGTCAGTCAAAGTCTTGGCCTCGGTGAGTATTTTCCCATTTAAATACAATTTGAATGAATCAATAGGAACTCCCTACAATCAACAAATACATAAAAACAAAAATAAATTAGTAAAAAGCTAATACATGTAATGTACATGAGCCAATATAGACAAAACAAAGACAGAAATAATAACAGACACTCACCTCATTGGAAGCAAAATTTTGGTACAAATCCTCAATACAACCATTCTTATTGTTGTAATTAATTATCCTGCTTCGTCCATTAATACATTTATAAATTATTTGAAACATTTTGAAATTAAATTAAGCGAAAATAACGTAAACAAATTAGTTAACAAGATGACAGAAAACCAATTTTGTTTTCAACAGACTTTTAGCTGAGCTGAGAGTCTCAGCCTGAGACTCGGCTGCTGATTAAACAGCTCGAGAATCAGTGAATTTGAGTCAAACCATTAATTAAGATCAACGATACAAAAATTAACTTTCTAAATATCGATAGAATTTTTCACCATTAAAGGACAATTTAATTATCTGAATTCTCGTGAAAACACTTTGAACTTTAATTAAATTCTGAGAAATAACAAAAATATGAATTCGTTTATGGCGGCGGCTCGAAGACAGATTATTGCATGGATGAAGAATCGATTAGCTTGACAATTAAAACTTGATTTTACTTGTAATCGACAAGAGCATCTTCCATGTTTGACCAAAAATTAACGCTGATTGGTTCTTAATAACTGCCGGTGAAGTGCCAGTGGTTATTGTTAGTCAATGTTTCGTTTGTCATCGCCTTAATCGACCTTTCGACTGTGATCGTTTTCCCGAAGAATCTGATCGTTCTAAAAGCGAACTCGGAATTTTCGATTTGTCCAGTTTTTCACCGAGAACACTCGAGGCAATGGAAGTTAAATCGAGTGAGAAACTGAGTTTACTCAGAAGTGAACTGATACTATTTTTCTTCTGACTTTTCATCGACCGAGCTAATTCTCCAAGTTTTGATAGGAATTCTTCGCCAATGATGGACAGTTTAATTATCTGAACTCTCGTGACGACACTTTGACCTTTATTCGACTTTTTCTCTCGTTCGTAAGCCTCGGAAAGTGACCGAATCATGATCGGCAACCAGATCATCAGTTTATGTCTCATGTCGAGTAAAAGGTTAAATTTAACATCGTCAGAATTCAAAAGTGAAATGATTCTGACCGAATCATCATGGAAAGTGTTGATTAATTCTTGATAATCATGCTGATCATGTTGGGATGATGGTTCTCTATCAGCTGATTCAATAACTTCCCTGGTCATTGAGAGATGATGTTTCAAAAAGATCTCACTAACTTTATCAATCAGTAAATCTTCATGTCGATTAATATCAAAACAAATGCTCTCAATAATGACCAGTGTGGCCATTAAACGCTGGACAACCACTCGATCTAAATTCTTGGCAGATAGTTTATTGATTAATTCAGTTTCCGGTTGAATTTTATCATCGAAAGTAACTGTCTCAAGGTCGAAAAAGGTCCAATAACAATTCCAAACCTCTTCCGATTTACGATCAGTCAATATTTCGATCAGAAGCTTTTGCAAATATCTACATCGTAGAATGGACAGTCCATTGATAGTTCGTATTAAACGAAATGTATTTAATTGCTCAGACGAAGATGAAAGTACATTCGCTAAAGATGAACTGGTCAGTTTGGAAGCAAAAGAATCGATCGAGTTGAATAATAACCTTATCGATTTATCCATTGATTCTTCGCACCAATCTTCCAGTGTGACGAAAAAATATATTGTACATGCTAAAGTATCGTAGAAGAATCGATTCAATTGATTCCCCTGAAATGAGAAAAATAATTGATCAGAAATTCATGAAATGGTCTGATTGATTGAATTCTAAGGCAACAATCAATCGATTCGTCCAGAATTCGTATTGAAGACTCACCACTTTAGTGCCGTGTTTTTCAAGATCTCTTGATAGCTCATCGTTGATTGATTTATCTACAATCTCTTGAGCTTGAATTTTCATCATCTCGAACCATTTATCCTTCAGGTTATTGGGAAACACTTTCAATAAACCGAGGCCAAGACAATGATCTCGAAATCTAAAATCTTGTCCCAGCCTCAAATCTCTTGGGGAGATAGTTACTTGGGCGAATGATTTAACTTGTATTTGGTTAATTGCTTGACAAGTAATCGCTGCAATCGAGCTCGGTAGCAATAAGGACATTTCATCATCATCAAACAGCTGATCAACCTGTTTGGATTTTCCAGTTTTACCCAAAGAATTTATCAAAATGGTGAATAGGCTATTTCTCAGAAGAGGAATTTCTCCGGTTGAACTTTTGGATTTCTCTTTAATCTTTTTAGGTCCTTCTATTTCAATTCGACGAACATAATCAGGAGAAAAAGGAATATTAGTACCTTCATTAATCTCTTCGATCAAGCAACCACCAAATAGCAGATCTAATCTTCGAACGAAAAAATAAACATTCAACATTCGAAGATGATTTTTCTTTGGTTCTTTTCTCCATTCGCTAATTACATCTTCAATCACTCGAACAGCAGATCGATTGAACAATCGTTGTACTTTGATTTGACCACAAGAACCAATAATCGACGCAATTGACTGGCACCAATGACGAGTGATAGTTTCCTGAAAGTTTTCCAATGCAATTATCAGAACGGACCAAGAAACGTACGAACCAACATTCTGATTGAAATAGGCGAGAACGACACTGGACAACAACTGATTAAATTTATATCGAAATCCATGGTTAATATATAATCTCTCATATCGAGCAAATAATCGTAGCAATTGAATAACCTCATGATAATTAGCGTAATCTTTGTGTTTCTCAATGAGATTTGTCAGCATGGGCGCGATGATTGATCGATACAAATCAAATATCTCATCGGCTAAGCTGAAGTTAATTTCTCTTAATTGTAAAGAGAAATAGTTTTCATAATTTCGCTTAGGGTCAGATGAATCAATTGAACATAATAAAGAAATTAATAAACTTCGAAAAAAAATCTCATCAGCTGATCTTCTACCGGCCGATTTTTCTTAACCAGTTTTCTAGAATTAGGTGATGATGTTGATAAAAGTAATGAGGCTGACGGTTGATTAGCTTGAATAAGCAATTTAATCTGCTCAATTAACATATCACCAGCAACACAATGACAGAGTAAAACATTATCCCAATAACCAATGTTGATTTGAATTCGATGTTGATTAAGTAACGTTGATGCCGGAATATAAAACAATGAATGAAAATCAATTGATGAATAAGGTAATTCTGATGATTTACCTTTACATTTAAAGATTAACGAGTGACAATGCCAAGTGATTAAGTGTCTAATTATTTTACAATGAATTGGGATCATTGACAATTTATCAATTGGATCAGCGAATCGGGTTGATCCCCAAACCATAATTAAATCAATCCTACCAACAGGATAACCACTGGAATCAATTAAATTGGTTGAAACTGGAGTTTCAATTGCTGAGATTGTGTTTAAAGGTAAAGAGGTTGATCCAATTTTCAGATCAACGGTTGATAATTTAGAACCCAATTTATAATTAATCACCGAGAGTAAATCTCTCCAACCATAAAAACAATTAGTCGATGATCGCGATTGTTTCAAGGATTTAATTGCTGAGATAAGTGAGGCTGATTTACTATCCCAAATATCAACAATTACTCCTCTATTAGATGTAACCAAATCAGCTTTAACTGGGACGATTACTTGACTATTCCAACTTGGATTGTGTTGGTTTTTAATCACTTTTGATTTGACAAATTTAGTTGTATAAGTTGATGGTGATCTCGGTGTTGGTGGCAAGACCGACGGATTAAGCAAATAAGCAATGAAATAAGGATTAACCGAATCGTTCGCACTCGTCGAAGGCAAATCGTGAGCTCTTTTAATCCAACATCGAACCGAGGGAGTGAAATTTTTGTTCTTTCTATTGAGAACTGATCGTTCTAATTGCTTGAATTCCTTTTGATTAATATTGAACACTTCACGAATATAACGTAACATACAATCTTTATGGGAATTGAATGGAGACTCTGTAATCTTTAATCCACACGAAGAATGAACCACCTCAATCAAATGGATCACCAAGTTTTCCTCGTCCTGATCCGAGATCGTTAATCCGATTGATTTGACAATCTTTCTCTTAATCTCATCGTCAGTTAATTGTTTTCGTTTAGGTTTAATTGTCTTTGGTGATTTGGTCGATTTTCTTGATCTTTTCCCTTTTCAGACATAATTTAAAAAAAGATCAATCAATTACTCGTCTCGATTAAGGTAAACTAAATCAATCAAGGATTCGCTATCCAAATAGTGTTGATTGTCAGCAATTAGTGGCTTTTAATTAACTCTCAATTAGTCAAGATAAATTATCCTCTTCTAATTATTCAAAAATTATCAAATCTTAAACTTCAAGTTTCAAATTGTTTAGTTTTAATTGTGATTAAATTGTAACAATCTAAACAATGGTAACTATTGATTATATTTACAAACTCAAGTCTAACTTTTGATAATCAATCTGATTGAATAATCTGATAATTTAATCATAACAAGTTGATTTACTAATTGATCTTTGATTTTAGATTACTAATTAATCGGTAGACAATCAGTTAATTCAAATGATTAAATAAATAAAATAGTAAACAAAATAAATGAACAATTAGATAGTTGAAAATGTGAAAAGTTAATTTAATTGTTGAAACGATGAAACAATTTATTAAATTGTCGACCAATCACCGAACTGATCAACCAATTGACTCGTTGGTTTAGTTGATTTGTTAATTGTTCACCATTTGGACCCAAACAATTAACTTCTATCAACCAATAGATAGGAAAAAGATTCTAATCATTACTCAATCATAATCAAGATAGAAAATCAATTTAATCATCTTTCTTTTTTTTCTGGTTTTCTCTTTGTCATTTTCTCTTTCGACAAAACCTTCCCTTTCTATTTCTCTGTCTTCATTTACTTTCTCCTTTTTTCCTCTTTCCGGCAAAGTTTCTTTCTTTTTCTCTTTCTTTTATTCTGCTTTTTTCCTGCTCACAACTCTCACTCTCTTTCTCCCTCTCATGTTGTGTTTCTCTTCATTTTTTTAGTTTCTTAATTAGTCTCTTTCTCTCTCTCTCTCTTCTCTCTCCTTCCTCTCTCATATTTGTACAATTGTGATTAACATTCAACCGATATTTTTGATTCTGTTTTAATTCACTTTAATCATGGTTAGTACATTCGATGTAACTGAAACTAAGCCCGATGATTTATCACCTAAAAGGTTGTGCCTTGTCTGTGGTGATACTGCTTCTGGCTTCCATTACGGAGTTGCCTCTTGTGAAGCTTGTAAGGCTTTTTTCAAGAGAACTATTCAAGGTAATCAAATTCTATTCTTTTTATTTCAAATTCTATTCTCCACTTTCAATTATCTCTCATCTATTTTCCATTATTCTGCTTATTTGGTAATCGCAAATGATTCGGTCAGTTATTAGCTATCGATGGAATCTCTTTGCTTGGTCATCAGTTTAAGAATAAGGGAGATGCTTCATTTTTAGAAAGTGTCTCTTTTTATTGTCTCTGTTTTTTTCTTTTCTCTTCTTCTTTCTTTCTGTCGATGTATGTTACTGTTATACAGTAGTTTTTGTCTGTCTATCTTTTTTCTTCTCTTTTTTGTTTATATATTTACTGTATTTGTTTACATTTCTTTCTTTCTCTCTTTCTTCTTTTGCTCCAAAGGAAACATCGAATACACTTGTCCAGCACAAAGTGACTGTGAGATAAACAAAAGACGACGTAAAGCATGTCAAGCCTGCCGATTTCAAAAATGCCTTCGAATGGGTATGCTCAAGGAAGGGGTTAGATTAGATAGAGTGAGAGGAGGAAGACAAAAGTACCGACGGAATGCAGAAAGTCCATATGCTGTTGCCACTTTACCTCCGAAAAATACTACACTAGAGGGTAGGTCACTAGAATACAAAATGTTGGTCACTAGTGAGAATATCTCTTGACTCATCCTGGTACCAGTTTCTAACTTGTCATACATGTTTCGTTTCTATTGGGACATTCTATTTTTGGCTTCTCATTATTAATTTCATTTAGAAAATCTCAGCATCTTTTTCTATTCTAAATCTTCTCTCCATTTATGTCTTACCTTTCTCTCTCTCTCTCTCTCTCTCCAACACTTCCTCCTTATTCTACTTAGAAAACAAATTTGTCACTGCTTTAATCTGTTGTGAACCTGAAACTCTGCTGGTCAGTGACTCAACTTATAAAGATCGATGGACTGCCTATTCGAAATCACCGAGTGATAAAACTGTTTGTATATTAGGAGATCTGGTTGATCGTGAATTGGTGGCGACAATTGTTTGGGCCAAACAAATACCTGGTTTCTCAGATCTTGCTCTCAATGATCAAATGAAATTGTTGCAAAATAGTTGGGCCGAGATACTTTCGCTTTCCTTGGCTTACAGGTAGCTTAATGTTTACATGTGCTCAAATGAGGTTGACATAAATATACTATAAGAAAAATCTCAAAATGTTGATTGTTTATTTGATCAATTTCTTAATGTTTTCAGGACTCACCAGCATTTCTCATCATCATGCTATTCTGCTTCCATGCCTTTAAAGCAGCTCATTTTCGCCAGTGATTTTGTGATGGATGAAACACAATCTAAACAAGCCAAAGCGGAAGAAATGTTCAACTCATGTGTTAAACTGGTCAAACGATTGAATCAATTACGTATAGCGAAAGAAGAATATCTTGTCCTTAAGGCTCTTCTCTTGACAAATGTTGGTAAGTATTGAAAATAAGAATCAACCGATTCGTAAATGAAAGTAATCATGGTGATGATGGAGAGAAAAAAACTTCTTTTTATTGTGTAAATTAGATTTCATTCAAAACAAGTCAAGGTTCCGTTTTTTATTTCGCTTCGTTTGGTTAGTTTTCATTCATTCATCGTCAATACAATTTAAAACAGTTGAAACATTTACCTGTATTCTGATAGTTTCTTCTATTATTATCCAATATCGGTGTCATTATTTAAACATGAAGTTTCCCCTCACTTTCTCTCTCTCTTTCTCTCTTCCATAAACCTGAAAAATGTTCTAATAACGATATTGAAAATAATGATGTGAATGTATTGTTCAGATTAACAGGTTAGTGTTTGCACAATTTTTACCTGTTCTTACCTTGATTGTGTTTCATGGTTTTGACTGCGCTCTAAGTTATACAATATTTACCTCAGTTCGGATAATTGAATATCGATTATCTCTCAATATATATAATTATTATAATTGTGATGAAAAGTCATCACGATCTGATAGATCAAAGTATCTTTTTGCCACATAGATACTTACACCAACAAGATAGAGAAAGAGAGAGGGAAAGAAAGACTTTAATCACTCATTACATATTTCACCCATTTTCATTCTCATTTTCTATCCTTGTTTATACTCCATCATCATCATCATCATCATCATCTTCTACTTTAATGACTACTATCTCATTCTCTCTCTCTTTCTCTTCATAAGATATTCTCATGGTTTATAACGTTGCCATTTCAAATTTACCTGAGATTCTTCCTCATCAGATTTCCTTTCTTTCTCCTTTCTATCTGTTAAATTAAGCAAACATGATATTCTTGATTATATTGTATCCTCATTATAGTCAATTCAGCCTTAGAGATTAACTAAACTCTTTTTCTTGCACCTAATTATATCTGAATAATATTCTAGGTCATTTTTTTCTCAATTATTGGAAACAAACAAGACTAGTGATAAATAGTAAAATCCTCACATTAGTAGTTTGTGCTTATACTCATTCATTTAATTTCCATTCAATATTTAATCATGTTTCTTGGTGGAAAACTAAAACAGCACATTCATCGTGAATGCTTTTTATATTGTGCGATGATGATAATCATCTCTAAGTGTGAGGCGAACAAAATAATTTATAAATTTGCTATTTAACAATAACAATGAATTTTGATTCGGTTGCCAACAGAAAAAAATGGAGAGAAAGGAAAAATTAAATGTTCCATGTTTTTATTTTACTTAAATAGAGAAAATCAAATCTTCTCATGATCAAAAGAAACAGAATTTCTAATCAGATTTTCTTATTACAATTAAGTAATTAATTGTCGATTTAAGACAATCAAATTTTCTACCAAGACTCACATAGTATTTTCATGAGAGTAAATATCGTTCTCAGTGGGTTAACTTATTCCTATTATTCTCTTGGTATGTGACATAGTTTCTTTTCTTCGAATTTCAATATTTCGAACATTTTTCATCTTGATCATTTCATCTTCTCTCTTTTCTACTGCGCAACTTATCTTCTCTTTCTTTTCCTTTCTTTTCCGTTTCAATTGCATTTTCCATCTTCCTTATTCACCTTCAACTTTTTCGCTTCCTATGATTATTCATTCAATCTCCATGTTGATAATATGCCATGAATCGAGAGTCTCAGCTGTTGAAAGATTAGATTTTGATTCTTGAAATCGAGTTATTTACTTTTGTGAACCTCTCTCACTATCTCTTTAACATTAACTATTAATCCTTGTTGTTAACCACAATTAACATTATTATCATTCAAATTTCACTCAATTCTAAAGTTTATTTAAATCAAGTTAACTTGGAGATATGATAACAATTAAGTTACAGTGATGGAGAAACAAAAATATTGGATTGAATAGTTGAAAATAGCTCAATTTAGTCTGTGGATCAGTTGATGTTGTTGGATAAATTTTAATTATCCAAAGCTTATGAGATGAAAATTTGACTTGAACTTGGCTTATCACCAAAGATTATGTATTATGTTAATCTGTTTCCAACTTGTGATTAAGGATTAAGACGTTCAATCAAGTCAATTTGTCACAATAATCGTTCAACTAGATACTATTATTGAAACGGTCATCAAATTAATTTTGCTCAGCTCATTTGACAATCAACAGATCAATTGATTGAGAAATTGATTGTAACTTCTTAAATACCAATAAGCCATTTAGTTACTTTAATCAACAATCAACTTTAATATTTACAATGTAATTAACTAATTTACTCTTTTTGCTCTTCATCAAGGAAAAAACTCTCATGGTAGTTAACTAATTGTTCATTTCACTGTCAATCCTTTGCAAGTAGAAATGATTTACTCATTGACGTGACAGACTTTCTCTATTAGATTGTTGGTTAATCTCTCATCCCACTGATTTATATAATTTTCTCTCATTAATTATTTTATCTTTTCAATAATTATTATCGTCAAGGTCTCTCTATCTGTTGAGCCTAAGGACCTTTCTCTCTGGTTGTGGTAGTCACATTGATACAATTGTCTTCTCATTATCTTTCTCATCAACTTATATAATTTTCTACTCAATGATTAATCTAATTTTTTTTCTTATTATTTTCTCTTCAACAGATATTCAACTTGAGAATAGTCAATCAGTGCAAAAGCTTCGAGATACTTTGTTAATTGCCTTACAAGAATGTGTTTCAGCTCTTCGACCATACAACTCAGTTCATCACTTAAGTCAATTGTTGTTATGTTTACCCTTATTGAGACAAATCGACGGAGTAACTCGGCGTTTCTGGAATGGAATCAAATTAGAGGGAAGAGTACAAATGAACAAACTATTCCTCGAGATGCTCGAAGCCAATTTGGTCCGGTAGTCGATGACAATAATCAATCTACTCTCTAAGTTACCTGTTACTATTAAGATTATTGCCATATTTTTGTTAATAATATGAAAAAAATCCTTTTTTGTTTTCTTTTGTTTTCTTTTTTTCCCTCTAATTAAGTGCAATCTAATTAGAGGAAAAGATTTAAAACCGATAAACCATTTGAACTATTTACTATTTAATCTTGTTGACCCACAAAATCCAAAAAATTAAATTCAGAGAGATTGAGGAGAGATTGAAAAAGATGATCAAGTTTTAACTAATTAACTGTCAGAATAGTTAAGCGTACACACAATTAATTGTGATCTTGGATTTTAGATGATTACGATCTCTCCTTTTTCAAGCTCATCTCGTCACAAATTGAAAACCTCATCACCTCATCAACTCATCTATATAATTATCGCTTTCTCATCATCATCATCATCATCTTCATCTTCATCATCGTCATCACCAAAATTAACAATTAGGATACAATAATTAGACATTTTGAAAAAACAAAAGGAATGGTCAAAACATTGGATTACAAAACAACAAATAGCAATTGGATTGACAGGATACATTGAGAATGTGCATTTAGGATTCAATAGCAAGATGATACAATTGTTACCATGAATATCATGATGATCGTCATTCTTGTAAAATCTTCAACGACAATTTGTCTTCTCATCATCTTCATTATCATCTTCTCATCATCCTCTTCTTTATTTTCACAATCAAAAGCGTAACTGTTATAAAAATAGACACTATTTAAGAGGAAATTAAACTTCATCAACTTCGGCTTTTTCTATTCCCTCGTTATCTTCATCTTCATCATGATTCTCATCTTTTATCTGTTTCTTTTTGTTCTGTTATAATTTTGAAACAAGATCCATGAAGATTGTGATGGAAAACATTGGAAAGATATTATCACAGAGGAAAAAGGATAACAATCAGTTGATGAGAATTAATTTGAATTGTAAAGAAAGAGAAAAAGTTGCATCCATCATGTTATTGTTTCGTTGATGGTTTGATGATAATTTAATTTAGTTAACAAATTGTTTCAACTTCACTACTAATGATACGTTTTTTGGGAAAATTTGTTAATTGTAAACGGTAATCAAGTTTCACTTAGCTTAACCCGATCGTTACTCTTATTGTTGATTAGCTGTGATTTATCAACTTGGAGTAGTGATTTTTAATCAAGAATTTTTTGCTATTAATTTAATTACTTCTGTTAAAGTGTCTATACATTAATGATTAAGTTGAAAACACTACAATGCAAAGTATTAGGAATTGATTAACTAATTGTGTTAATTGTTTCAAAGAAAACACCTTAATTGTAATTGATCCTTTTCTCTTTCTTTTCTCTCTCTCTCTCTCTTATTCATCCACTTTTCATCCATGTGTTAACACTAATCACACAGTTAATTAATTGATTAATAAGTATTATTATTTAAACCAATTGATTGAAAAGATTAACTCATTAATGATTTTCAATTGGTTTAAAGGATTTACTCCAGTAAATTTAGACAATTGATTGTCCAGTTGATCAACTCTAGGAAACTGGACAATATAAAATTAACTGTAGAAGAGACAATTAAATTGTTTCCTTCATTTTATCATCAACAGTTAATTTATAAACTGATTTAATTGTTTGATTGAAATTGCATTTAAACCCTAAACAAAGTGGGATGATTAAGATTAATACACAAGCAACCAAAACAAATTAAGATTAACACTGTATATTCACTGCCAAAAGAAATTAAAATCTGAATTGTAGATGATATATTTAACAAAGCAAAGAATTAATAAATTGTTGAGAATAGATTTTTTAATTGTTTCTAATTATTTCTGATTATTTTTGAAAAATAAACGAAAAGAAATTTTGATTGATACAAAATTGACTCGAAAATTGGAAACTAAATTAACTGGACTTAATTGATGATCGATTATCATCATCGTTATTGTGATTCAAATTTGATGACAATTACGGATAATAATTGGGAGGTAATCGAGTCAACGGATAACAAACAATCAATTAAATGATTAAAACTAATTACGAGTTAGCAGTTGATTAAATTTGCTTTCCAACCAATCATATAAATGAGATGATGTTATTGTTACAATTATTACACAGATGATTTTTTTCTCATAGAGATTTTTTCACATACAATCATCCTCATCATCTTTATCATCCTCATACTAAATGATAGTTTCAATGATGAGTCCTGTTTATATTGACCTATATGTGGATTTGGCAAGAGGATGAGGAGGATAAAAATTGATGCGGAGGATGAAAAGGGATGGAGATTCAGTCTCAGGTAAAGGGAATCCACAAAACTATGTTAACCAGTCAATTTGTGTAATTTTGATCAAATTGGACACGAAAATGAATGGCTTTCATCATCATCATCATCATCATCATCTTCCCTTTCATCCTCATCTTTTCATCTCGATCATCATCTGGGCTTAATCTCACAAGCACTTCCCATCAGTATTAATATGATCATTTGAATTATTATTATTATTGATTGGATTTTTGATTATCCTGTTTCCTAATTGTTGAATATGAAAATTTACTTTAAATATTTAAATGAGAAAATTAATTCTCCTATTAGATTAATTAGTTAACATAAAAACTATCATCAAATTAACTGTTAATCATTTAGTTAATCATGAACAATAATAATAACAATTTGCACCAATATTCAGATTGATAATTCATATTAAACTAATGATAGTTATTATCTGATGATTATTGTTATGATAGCGTGTTTATTTGATTGTGATGATATTCATGAGTATTAGTTGTTGTTATTTTGATTGTTATCATTGTGATTATTACAAGAAAAATGTTATTTGCGTGACAATTATATCAATTGGATTCTCAATGTTTTCCAATATTAACTTAACTCCCAGAATCAGAATCTTAGTTTGAAACTATTACAATTAATCATCATCATTATTCATCTTCTTTCCTGATACTGAATCTCAACTATGAAACAAAACAATCATCATGTTAATCACATCATGATGCTCACAATCATTAATAATAATAATTCAATAAACAAGAATTTCCAAAATTTCGAAAAAAGTTCTTTAAATATTATCCATCCAGCTGATCGACTGGAATAAAAAATCATCTCATCAATTGAGACCTGAAACAATTGAACTAAAGATCCAATCACAGGTAATTTCATAATACTCGGAATATTATCATTTATATCATTTAAATTACGACAATTATGGTAATTATCATAACAATAAAGTCGCAGTTAAGGATAAACTGTATTTGCGCATTTTTCCTATAAGATTATTAAGAAAGTTTTACCTTCGCATTTACCTGTCCAGGTAAAGCCTCCCACCCACACGAAGCTCCTCCTTTGATAACTTACCTTTCTCATCCTTATCAGTTACAATCTCATCTTTGGACTATGTTTATTATCAACACGGTGATTTAATTGTGATCATTGTTTTGACAATTTAAAACACTGATTATCATTGAAAGTTTTTCTCTTTAAATTGTTTCATTAAAAAATCATCTTGATTGATAATTACATGTGCATCATTATGCCTGATTGTTGTGAAGAGATTATTTTAAATGATGACAATTTAACTCAACTTTCAAGTGAATCAAATCAATCTAATTGTGATGTTGACTCGTTGTTATCTTCATCAACAACAATTAAAACTGAAAAATGTGATTCAAATATCAATCAAGATGGAGATTTGATTGATATGGATGAGGATAAACATGACGATGACAATGAAAATCGTGCCGATTGTGTTAATCCATTGGAAAATAAGGTTAATTGTGACAAAAGAGTTAAATCATCTAATTCTTCAGTTTTAAATTATACAATTGAAAATCTACTCAAATCATCAAGGAAATTATCATCTTCATCATCAACAACTTCATCCTCATCACCAACAACGGCGATTTTACAATCAACAATCACTGAAACGTCTTTAATTACTTATCCAGCTTATTATGATTATCGGAGATTTTTACCTTATTCAAATGGTAAGTCAATTGATTAGCCAAAAATTTAATCCACTGATTTATGTAATTCACAATCACAGAATTTTATAATAATCTAATTACTCTGATGATTTGTTTAGTTTAATTTGATTATGACAGTAAAAGGTTAGCGTGATGATTATAAATGGCAATTCATTATCAAGTGTTAATTGTTGCCTTTAATTTTCACCACAATTAAAGTTTATGAGGTTTGAAAAATGAGATAAATCAAATGATTTGTATGAATACAAAATGATCATAATAACACATCATTAATTGTAAACTAAATGAGTGGAAACAGATTGAGAGGTAAACAAAATGATTATCATCATCCCTAAACAATAATACTGCTAATCATTAATTTATAAATTGTTACAATCGGAAGTTTGATTTGGTGGTTAATCAAGTGAATCAACAGAGATCGAGAGAGAGAGATATATATATAATTAAAATTAGATCTATTTTTACGGAACAAAATCCAATCCACTTTTTGACCTCAATAGTAAAAGTGAAAGGTTAGTCCAGTTTTTGTTTTCTTCAAGGTGAGTGGTCAGTTTTGTACCTTTGTTGTTGAGGTCAACAAAATGAAATGAAGCAAAGCAAAGTGTCGGTCAAAGTGAGAGCCAAAGTAACTGGAACGAGAGATGAAAGGAAGATGCGTTTATCGGTTTAAAGGTCATAGGCTATATTTCCGCTCGTGACCTTAACCATATGAACCATTCACTTTGTCCAACCCTTCGTCATCATTAGTATCAAGGTAATGGTAATGATGATGGTCAAGAGATGCTTATTATTATATTTAGACAAAGGGTCATCTCATTCATCCCTTTCTCTTTGCTAACAAATTGTTTCGACAAAACGAGAGCAAACTTCAAGAGTATAATCATCCAACGAGATAATATGTAAACTCTTCCGGTTTTGCCACAGTTTTGATCTACTTTTGGGATAACTTCCGAGAGAGGGAGAGAGATAATAGAAAGATTCTCCTCATCATCCTAATCATCATCATCCAATCAGTTTCGAATGACCAACATCACCGATTCTCTGCTTACCTTATGACCATCGATTTACCTTCCGGTTTCCTTTTTTTATTCTTCTCTAATCTTCAATAATTTAAACATCTTTTAAATGATCATTAATTATTACGAGATTTAATGGCCAATATTTTGATCTGTCAGCATTGATTGATCTTAATAGAGTTTAAATTATGTTCATCATAATTCCCACTGATGAAAGATAATCTAGATTTAAATTGATTAGAATTTAAATTGAAATGAATTCGATGAACCTTGAAAAAGACAAAAAGAAAACAAGATTAATTATTGTTAAATATTCATGGGAATTGTGGTTTCGGTGGTAATTATCATTTGATTGACTGTTAATGGTTCTATTGGTCATGATTGACTGATTGTGATGATTAGACAATAGATTAACGTGTAAAGATCATGAGGATTAAACAAATTGTTGAGTTGATTGAAAATGATCCAAATGAAACCATTAACTTGGAACTAAATTTATAATAACAATTGAGCAAATCTAATCATTAGAATGGATTAAAAATGTTTTTCTATGAGAGTTAATTACGAGATAATTTGAGTTAATTTCAATTTTATTTACTTTCTTTTTCTATTCAGTTGAACAAGTTTGGAAATATATTGTTCCTCATCATCATAATAGTAATACGATTCACTCGAACGGAAATGGCTCAGGTCCAATTCGACAGAATCGAGGTCCTCGCCGACAAAGAACCACGTTCACCCACGAACAGACACTTCGACTCGAAATGGAATATCATGTCGCAGAATATATTAGTAGAGGCAAAAGATTCCAATTAGCTGATCTACTCGATTTGACGGAAAATCAGATCAAAATTTGGTTCCAAAATCGACGAGCTAAAGACAAAAGAATAGAAAAAGCCATAATGGAACAACAGTTCAGGTAATTTCAGATTCTCTATTCTGTCTCAAGTTCACCATTTTTCCGTTTCAATTTCATGATTGGAATGGAAATTGATTGAGTAACAATTTACTAGGAATTAATTGTAATTGATTTAATCTTTTCCTTTCTAATTTTCCAGACACTTGAGCTCATCTAATTTACCTAAACAAGTGAATCTTCCTAATTGTTCAACTTGTAGTTACACCAAACACCAATTTGAATCATCGATGGGGCCGAATGTACCTTCATCAATTCCCGTTAATTGTGACAATCATCAAGAATCTCATCTTGCTGTAAAAAAACACAAATTAAAAATTGAGGTTCCAACTGATGATAATTAAAACAATCGCACAATTAACTTTGCCTTAATCGCAAAAAAAAGCAAAATCAATTGATTCAAATTGTTTCCTTTTCTACCTCAATTGTCATGACAATATATTGATAATCAATTGATTGATTGAATTTGTTTAACCAGAGATTTTGAATAAACTTGAGATGACATTAATTTCCAATTGTTAAGTGTAATTATATCATCATTGTTATTAATGATTAAGATAATAGCGTGCAAAGATATTAAGGTGTCAATAGATTGTTGGGCGAACAATCAAAGTTAATTGTGAGTGTTTAAATACCTTGGATGGCGATAGGAACCAGTGGTGATTAAGGTGTGATCATCATCATGATTATTGTTATTACACTGATGATGATGTTAAACATGAATGTTCAGCTGAATGAATTAGTTTCAGCTGCCAGACTAATTTAGGTCCAATCGTGTTAAGACAATCACAATTTACCTTTTCTCTTCCATAGGATATAACTTGGAATCACCATTAATCCTTAATTGTCACGCAAACAATGATGGTTCACACTCCATAAACGTGGTTTATTAAACATTTAATCGGTTCAATTTCGGAGTAAATTGTAGACCATTTAAAACGCGATTTATCAAATTTACTTAGGTTGTGAATCGATTATGTTTAATGTTTATTCAAATTTATTTTCTTGATTTTAAATTTTAAATTTCATTTCAATCAATGTTAATATTTAAATCACACAAATAATATTGGAATTCAAATGAACTACATGTTTTTAAGGTGCAATTTAATATGATTCAATTGTGGCCGAGATTTTAGTTGATGATTACAATTTGGAAATTTCTCTTTTCAAAATTCATTTTGGTCATTCTAAATTCAGTTCATTGTCAACGGAGCAAATTCCGTTGATTTCCCTTCCAGTTTGTAATGTTTCCATATTGTTTCACAATAAGGGATATTATTAATTGTAAAGTGTTCGAGGGATATGATTTAATACAACAATAGCTGTAATCGAAAATAGTTTTCCAGAAAAAAATTCAAGATTATTGCTTAGCCAATTCAGCTTGAATATCTTTGATGAATGTCTATGAAATCAAGAAAAAAGAGAAAAATTGATTAGAAATTGGATTATGCTGATTGATTGATTAAGGATAGAAAATGGAAGCCAGAAATTACCTTCGGCTCATCGGTGGGTGCAAATCGCTTAACTGGAACTCCTTTACGATCGACTAAGAATTTGGTGAAATTCCATTTGATTCCGTCCGTAAGGAATCCTCCTTTCTTATGCTGTAACCATTTCCATAAAGGATGAGCATCTTTGCCATTGACATCGATCTTATCGTAAACATCCCATTCGACCTTGTTCTTGGCTACGAAGTCTTTGATGTCCACAGAGCATCCTGGTTCTTGATTACCGAATTGATTACAAGGAAATCCAGCTATTTTTAGACCTTTATCCTTGTATTCATTGTAGATCTCATTGAGTTGAGCATAATTAGCTCGGGTTAAGCCACAGTAAGTAGCGACATTTACTACAATTACCACGTCACCCCTGTTGAAGGAAATAAAGGAAACAAAAAATTCATTAAATGACGAGAAAATATTCATAATTAAATCGATATGGAACGAGGTTATCAATCATGATGCTAATAACAACTCAAAAGTTAGACTTTGATCCATGAAAACCTTGATGGTGTCATTACAAAGTGAGATCTGAATTATGATAAATAATGAACATTCAATTGATTAAGACATAAATCGATATTGAATGAAATTTCAACAAAACAAAGTCTTTTGATAAATTAAATTACACATGCGATGTTAACTTTGAGAGACCTTGGGTTAAAAATACTCAACAAAATGAAAAGCCAAATAGATTTTCATAGGATAATCTATGGAATCAACTCTAGTTATCACAAAGTTCCAATGAAATTCCTCGAAATTTAGATAAAAGAGAACAGAACTTAATTCTATTGACTGAATAACCCTGTGAGAGCACAATAAAAGTGTCAATTGGTCCGAAGCACATACTTGTATTTGTCCATTGAAACGTCTTTACCATCGAGGTCTGTGGCGGAAAATTCATAGAATGAATTTGCGTTTTTCCAAGCATTTTCACCGCTCATTGATGAAGCCTAAATGATCAAAGAAAAAGAAAAACATTAGAAAAATGATCTTGGTGACAACACAATCGGCCAGTTGATTAGTATTATTGTTAACATTCTTGATCACTAGTAAGAGTTAAGGCCAAATGATGAGCCAAACAAAGGACAATATAGAGGAAAATAAACCAGAGATGTTGTTAGAGTGAGAGGATAACAAGAAGATCATCTATTAGTTTGGATTAAACTGATTGATTCACATGATGGAACATCTGAATAGACATTGTTAATTGTTGCTAATCGAATGTAAATTACCAAGTGATAGAGAATCAGAGGAAAAAGAAACTGACAAATCCTTCACATAGAAATCAAGCATTTACAACAAGAGACAAAGGAGATTAAGTTGAAACAATCAAATTGATTTTCTTACAAAAACTCGTTGGGTTGACAGAAGGCCAATTGTGATCGATGGCCACAAAAGTGATTTATTAATTAAACGTATGCTCACCATTTCACTGTTTAAACGATTAGTTGATGATGAGAAATAATTGTCACTTTTAAACAACAAAGGAATTAAAATTGCAGCGATGAGGATACCAGTTGAAAGTAGAAACCAATTTCTAAATGATAACCGAGTAGGAGAAATATCTTTTTCTAACTGTTTATCATCTTCCATTTAGATTTATATTTATATTAAAATGGAAAAAGAGTGAGTGTGAGAGAGTGAAATCGGCTCACATGGAAACCAAACAATTAAATCCGATAAAAATGATTGTACCAGAAAAAGAAAATGAGAGAAAAACAAAAACAACAAGAGTAGAACCCGAAAAGTAAATAACCGGTTCACTTGTACCCGGGTTGAGATTTTAGATCAATTTAGATAATTGTTGACAGAATCACTCAATCAGATGAGAGAGTGAGAGGAAATTAACATCAAGTCATAATCCAATAATAATACTAATTGATTGTGAGTCTTGATTAAATCATCGATTCGAAATGAGTGCGGATTAACTTGTTTACATTAACCGAGAAAAGAGCAACTTGAATAACCGCAGTTAACTAATCAACATGTGTACCGATTTTGATGATTCTGTTTTTCAATGATAAGGACAATTGTTCTTGAGAGAAACTGTTTCGCTAATTTTGAGCAATTAACTGATTATCGATCAGATCATTTCAATTTGGTACTCAAATTGTCTAAGGATAACTTTGGATATTTCTGATGATCTGAATGGCTCATGTTCAATGAAAAGCAGTTACTATTTTCAGAATTGATGAGATAATTTTTCTTGTCCGGAAGAGATTGAATTAACTTTAAAGGCTCGATTTCTTTCATGGATTAAATTAGTTTGGTTTGATAATTGAAAGTTTATGGTTGCCTAAAGGTGAAAACGCTGCCAAATCCGCGGGTGAGTTGAATAAATTTTGGGTAAACCAATTCATGAATGTAAACATTTTTTTATTTTATACAGTTCTTCTTGGGTTGTTTACTGTCCACCTTCGCCAGGCACATTTTTGATTATATCAGAGTCACCAGGGTCTGTTATACTAAGAGAACAGACTCTAAAGTATTTACCACAAGCGGTTCCCAATTCAATATTGTTACCAGAATAGTGATGTACACCGGCTTTCGCCAACATAGCATAGTATTCAATCAAACTTTTCCTCAATGATGGTGTGTTGTTTGCAATAATAACCAACTTGGCTTTTCCTGACCTCAAGGTTTTCAAAGTTTGCTTGTAACCCATGTAGTATTTTCCACTTTTCATTACAAGGGCTAACCTGGAGTTGATGCTCTCCATGGCTTTTTTGGATTTTTTATCAGCTGCAGACATGATTGATGCTGAGTGAGATTGAGAAACTACAAGAGAAAAATAAAAGATAAAAAAAGAAAACAAAATAAGTTAAACCAAAATCACACAAACGAAGACCATTGATCACAAATTAGATGATAAATTAAAAATCTTACCTTAAATTAATTAAATTATCAAAAAAAATTAACAAAACCAATTGACTAAAAGAGAGAACAGAAAAACTCAAATTCCAATTTTGTCTCGGAAACGGAACTGTGGCTGTTTTTCCCATCATAACTTCTCGTTGTCATGGAAACGAGAATTTTATTTGTGGCGCCAAATTTGACCGAAAATAATTTACTTTTCTTCTTCAAATTCTGTAGATAAAATTAAATAGATGGCGATGGTAACTGAATGTTATTTTCTCGATTTAACAAGAGATATTAACATTCTGTTCTGAACGCAGAATCTCATGTTATCCTGATGAAAAAGAGTGAGCAAAGTGTTTTCGATAAGGTTAAATTGTTCAGTCTCGAGACTATTATTAAGCCGATGATTATTGTCACAACAACATTAACTTATATTCTGATGATCATTTGATTATCATTTCTGTTTGGACTTAATCAATTTCACCTTTAACTTTGTATATCATTAACATGATAACAATTGAGTGTTAACTGAATAAAAGTGATCTCTTTATCCTGATCACTATTTATCTGTGAATACAATCATTAAACTGCCATTGGATTAACTATCAACCAATTAAAAGTAAACTTTATTAATAAAGATAAAGTTTTTCTTTTCCAATTGATTTTTTTCTTCTTCATATTATCAACTATAATTAACTACAATTAACTGTCTATGTTCATCTCTAATTGAAAGCATCTCAATAATGAGGAACGAGCAACATTTTCTTGTATTAGCAAAACAATCAGTAAATTGTTTCCACAACTATTTTCAATCAATTAACTATCGACCAAAATGAATAAAAACATTAAGGTAAGTGATTTATTTACTAATTTCCCTTTTTTTTAACCATTTACTTTGTGGTTTCCAATGACAATCAATTTCCAACATCAACATTAAGTCTAATTGTTTGATATAAGGAAAATTGATCAAGGTGATTGATCATTATAACCAAAAATTGATTGGACTAATTAAATTTCATCTCCAATTAAGTAACTTTATCTTAACCAGAAATTAGTTTGACCAAAACAAATCGATTGCTCTATTATCACCATGATGACGATGATGAATTTTGTTATAACTTTCCGAAACTAATCACAACTCAGCCTAGAATTGAATAACCATTGATTATCCGCCCTCAGGCTATATCAAACTTTCAACATTCTCGTCTATCAATTAGATTCATCATAATAATGATTTAGTTAATTGAATAAGAACCAATCTCATCAATATTATCATTCACCATTTTCTTACTCGTTCTTTAATCAATGTAAACATAAAATAACCAATCAATAAGTTGATTATCTTAATTGTGATTATTACTATTTAACTCTAATCTTGATGTTATTTTCATCATTTTGTTTTCCTCTAATCATTTACAGTCTTATCATCATCATAATCAACTTGAATTTCAACAATACAAATTACAGCAACATGATATGTTCAACAAAGACAATTATCATTACAATCTTAATGATAATTTACTCATTCACATCGGATCAAGTTAATTGTTTGTGCCCAGTGAAATGTACTTGTATTGATGAAAAGTTATCAGTTGATTGTAAGGAGGCATCGCTTGATATAATACCATTTACATTGAATCCAGGGATTCGTGAGCTATTCCTGTCATTTAATCAAATTAAAACAATCAAGGAATCGTTCACTTACTACACTAAATTGTCACTTCTCGATTTATCCTCCAACCAAATCTCATCTTTACACCGGAAACACTTTAATAGACAGAAAAATCTTCAATTGTTAATCTTATCATCAAATCGATTGTCACATTTAACTAATGAATCGTTCGAAGGCCTTGAATCATTAAGGCTTCTTAATTTAGCCGATAATCAGTTGACAATTTTGGCTCCTCGTGTTTTCACTGGATTAACACACTTGGAGAGACTTGATCTCTCTCGAAACACAATTAACCAAATCAACGACGAAGCATTTTATGGACTCAATGAGCTAAAATGGTTAAGCTTACGATCTAATAGATTATCAACAATCCCCTCGGTCTCTCTTTACTTGGTTCCAAGTTTAGCGACCCTTGACCTCGGTCACAATAGTTTAATTAACTTAACTGACCACGGGTTCGCCTCACTTGCTCGTCTAATTGATTTACGTCTTGATTCCTGTTCAATTGTTACAATTTCACCTTCATGGGCTCATGGTATGGTTAACTTGAAGAGATTACAACTAGATGGAAATAATTTACAATCAATTGAATCAAACATCTTTAATGATATAAACTCATTAGAGGAATTAATTATTGGTGCAAATAAATTTACTACAATTGATTCATTAACTTTCCACTCGCTGGGAAACAGCCTTATAACCCTTGATATAAGAAATGCAAGGGACTTAATTAACTTCCATCCAAAATCTTTATTAGGATTAATCAGATTGACACAATTGACAATCGAATATTGTCCTAAATTGACAACATTACCTAGTGAATTATTGAAAGAATCAAGTGATTCATTGAGGGAATTAAGACTTCGAGGTAATGGATTAACACATTTACCTTATTCACTATTAACAAGTTGGTCGTCGTTAACAGTATTCGATATCCGTGATAATCAATGGAATTGTAATTGTTCAATTCTCTGGCTTTGGAAGTATTTAAGGAAAACAATTAATCATAATAAGATTGATGGTAGAAACAATTTATCATCATCAACAACATCATTTAGTGATTTAATTTGCTCTTCACCTACAAACTTAAAAGGTAAACTATTGTCATCATTGTCAATTGATGAAATCGATTGTTATAATCCTCACTCAACAATTGGAACTCTAATTGTGGGCTCACTAATAATTGGCCTTATAATGATAATTACGATAACTTTATTGTTTCTTTGGTGTCGAACTCGTCTTCCTTTAATATTATTGAGACACAAAAAGTTCACCAACAATTTGACTGAAGAGTTTGTCTATGAGAAGGGTCGATTCATTGAGAGCCAAGTCATGTTCCCCCCATCATCTTCATCTTCATCTTCATCATCACCTTATCATCCTCACCTTCAACAGTATCAACATCACCATCATCATCAACAATCACATCAATCTCATCTCTCTCATCTTCGCCATCATCCTCATCATCTCCACGCCCAACAGCAACATTATCATTCAACATCATCACCTTATCATCATTCAAATCATCCATCTTCCAGTCTCATTATTATACAATCACCATCAAAAATGGGTCCCATAAGCCAAGTGTAAGACTAAGACAATGACAGTTATCATCCTCATCTTTTCATCATGAAAAAAACTGAATCTTTTTTTCATGCTAAAAAAGTTGTGTCGTTTTTGTACCTTCAAGATTTAGCAATGAATGAAAGTTAATTGCTTGTAAATCAGAGCAAATCAATGGCCAAATCATTTGCAAATCTAATTGTGTTAATAATCATTTTTGGTACAAATTAATTTTCTTATTTCAAGACCTGTAAAAGGAAAGATAATAAGTGGATGCGGATTAAAAGATTAAAAGGATTAAAGAATTGATTGTGATGATTTAATAGTAATCATCTTAATCTAAACTATGCAAAGAAATTGAAACCGGAAACAGTTACTGATATTTACTGAAAAATAACAAAAAATGTAAAGATAATATTTTATCTTAAATCAATAACTTATTGATTATAATCAATTGGCAGGGTATAAATACAAGTTACACAACTAATGGTGAAAGTAAAAGTTTATTAATTGTAAATAATTAACGATAATCAACAATTGATTGTATTTATTATCGTTCAAAGTAACATGATAAACAAGAACAGTAAAAACAAACCAACTTTTGTAATAAAAGCATCAATTAAATTACAATTAAAACTCCAAAGGAAAAAAACTCGACAACAAATCATTAAGTCCCATTAATCATTATAATTTGATAATAAATAATTCTGAGGTGAAAACTTGATAGAGAGAGAGAGAAAGAATCGTTAATATTTGATCATGATAACCATCAATATATCCACATGATTATCTATTGAATTAATGGTTATCGATGAAAAAGCAAAGATGTAAATGATAATCAGGATAAAAAGTAATAACCAACTGAATCAATGGAATAACATTTCCGGTTATCATGAGAATTTATCTCATTCGAATCCAGAACTTTTCCATGTTGATGATAATCTACCAATAGAGTGAAAAGGTAAGTCCAACAAATAATAATATTAGTAAATATCATCAACTGATCAAGGGAATTGCATTGTTGATAATAACAAGAATTTGCTTCGCCATGAGTTAAGCTTATATCTTTTCCCTGATGAAGCAACTTTTACCTTTTTACCTTAAGCCAAAACCATAATCACCTTTACCAAATATAATCTTCATCTTCATCTCCATCCTCCCATTTGATTGTATTAAACCAATTGATGATTAACCAGTGATGTTAATCTGATTATTATAATACATTGATCATCATATTTATTATTTAGTTTTTCCTATTGTATTATCTTTGGAGCTTATTATTATTTTTGTTCATGATCCACACGAAAGGAGATACAAAAACTAAATTAACAACAATTTCAAATCCATTTAATCAAATTAATCATTTCACCAGAAAATCAGGATTATCATCTGCAAAACCAAATGCCCAATGTTTCAAATCAACATCAATTCCCAAGGTAAAGTTTTCATAAGAAACCAAAGGAAAAGAGGGAAAAGTGAATAAAAGTAATTATAATTGAAATGAATTAACGATAACATGATAATAGTTTTATTCAAAAGTTGGAACTTATTTGGAAATAAAAAAACTCCCATCGTCTTTGTTATCATATATTTAATATTCCCAGAACTGATATTATCATGGCGATGATAACAATTGCTATTAAAGTGAATGCAAAATGAAAAGATATTTATTGTGATAGAAACGATTCTTGATGAGATACATAAAAATAATTCAGTTTCTCAGGTAAAAATAAAGATACAATAATATTATCAGGTAACAAGTCGAAAGTAATAACACTGAAAAGGAGTAATAATAAAAAAGGTAAAGTCACTTGAGGAGGAAATGGTTTCCTTTCTTATCATCATTTGTCTTCATTTCTCTTTCTTTTCTTTGCCCAATCTATTCCTCTTTCTCTTGGTATTATTTCAAACAATCATTTCTTACTCATTCTATTTCATGATCATCATCAGAATCATCAGAACTTTTTTCATCTTCATCTCTTATTCTCTCAGTCTTTATTTCAATTCTTTTGTAATCTATTATTACTTCTTTATGAGTTTTTCTTGTTACTCTTTTTTACTCCACCCAATTTCATCTTCATCTTTATCATCATCATCGTCATCAGATAAATACATTTAAGACTCTCTCATCATCATCATGATCATTGTGTTTTCCTCGTCTCATCATCAGTATTTATATGAACAAAAAAGGTTCAATATCAAACTCAGTTCTTGTAATAATATTATCATGGAATAAAAAAAGACAACATTTCCTTGAGTTAATTAAATAACAAGAATGAAATAATAATCATGATTACAATACGATCCTGAATCTTATTCAGAATTCCCTGAACATCACTAGTAACTGCTAATTTATGTTAATAATATTTATCAACACTTATAATCAACAATTATGATTAACAATCATCAAAACTTGAATCCAGAATCAGAATCCAGAATAAAAGTTAATCTAATATTTATAATACAGTTGGAATAATGGTAAATTAAATTCATGAATTACCATGAATTTCTCCATGTAATTCAAGTTCAGTTTAGATATAACAAAATCTACGCTAATATAACCAATTTTTAACTTTCATCTCATCTCCTCTCCTTTAATCATCTAATCATCTAATCGAGCTGTTAATTAACTTTTGATTGTTCCCAATGTTATTGTTTGTATATTGAACTTGGTGATGATTAACTTTCAACAAGTGATTTTGTTGATTAAATTTCAACAATCAAAATATAAACACTTAAAGTGGATTAATTAATCATCTGTGCTTGAATATAAATTCATATTGAAAGTAAACTGAAACTTTCATGATAAAACTTTTTGAGTAACATGATAAAACCCAAGGGTGAATGAAAAAGCAACTGAATCATTTTAATAATGATTACCTGACACAATTGAATGGGTTAACCTCAAATTGATGACAGAATCAAATTTGATTTGATAAATTAATTAACTTAAACCATAGACTTGGAATGAGAAATGATTGAGAGGCAGAAAATGAACTCTGAACCATTTCAGGGAAAATTGTTTTATATTGTATGAGTGAGATTGATGGAATCTGACAAGAATTTCAATTGAATTCATGTAATCATGGTAAAGGAACTTTTCATTTTCTATCTTACAACTTTTTCATTTAATTTACATTATCAGACTTTTTTCGCCATTCAGTTGATTCAGTTCATTTAAAATCATTTGCATTATCATGGTGATAATAATGATAATGTAAAAGTTGACATTTGTAATTGCTTATACTCTGGAATCGGCCTGAAATTCATCATGAAATTGACAAGATAAAAGCACAATGATGATACCACATCAGTTTCAATTCTCATAATAATAACTTGATGGTTACTCATTCACAGCATTTAAGTTAATCTGGTGAAAATCAGGGCTCAGGGAAGATATTCACCAGGAAGAAATTGAAGATTAGTATGGAAAGAGGAAAAAAAGTCAACTTTATCTTCATTTCATTTGCAACACTTTTTATCTTCCCAGTAAATGTATTTCTCTTCCTCCTCTTTGTCATCATTATTGTTTCATCTGCAATATTGCATTTCTTCATTTTCCTCATCATCTCTTAATCATTCTCCCTGACTCTTGAATCTCTCTCTTTTTTGCATCTCTAGTTCTCATCTTTCCTCCATTATCTTCCCTCTCACTCTTCCACCCTCTTTCTCGTCATCCTCATCTTCATTATGACTCTTTGTATTATTACCTCTCGAAAATGCTTAGTAAACCTCTTTTAATTTGTGTCTCTTTACATGATCGCTTAGCACTTTCTCTGTCTTATCCATTTTCACGGTTCCACCGCCTTCCACTTCCACCTCTCACTCTATCATCTCTCTGTCTTCATATTCTTCTTATTTCATTTCTCTCTCTCTCTCCTTCTCATTTTCCTCATCCTCCTCTTCCTTCTCAGTCAATCCCAGTTGCTGTTTCTTATCCTTATCAAAATGCTCTTTTATCCATTTCTTCAAACTCTCATTTCCTTTTCTTTCTTCTCTCCTTCATCATCATCATTACAATCAACATGATTCAATCTTCATAAGCTATACGATCATCGATACCAAAGCCGATTAGAAAGAGAGAGAGAGAGTGTCCCTCCCACTATCTGTTTACATCATGAGATAAACTGAGTCAATTTGATCCCAAATAAATTGACTTTAAAATGTTATGGATTTAAATTTTCGAGTAAACAACAGAATCATGTCAATCTTTTGAGTATTTCGGTACAAATAACATCATCATCATTTCAATTTTATCCATCTTATTTCATGTCACTCTCCACATCGCTCTCACTATCACTCATTCTCTCTCTCTCTCTCTTTCTCTACCTCCTCAATCACCATCCTCTTCCTTTTTCCCTCCTTCTCAATGCTAAAAAATAGAGTCTCAAACAGTCATACTACAAACAAAACATTTTACAAACAAGAAACTCGATAATAAATGAATCATTCCGAATGCTAAGTTATTATGATAACACACCCAAAATGAAACAGAATCAGTCTCATCATGGTGATATTATCATTTTGTCTTTTCCTTTTAACTCCCGTTGGGACACCCTATTTACTCATGGCTTGTATTCTAAGTGTCTTTTACAGGGTTTATCTAATAAATGAACATTTAAGCCAATAAAATGTCGCTCACAAAACAATCAATCATTTGATAGCATTTAACAACAATTCAACTTGTTACCATTATTTCAACTTAATCTTCATTTTCCCTTTAAATTGTTATGATTACAAATGTAATACTTAATCATCTTGACTCACAATCATCATTATGATAATTACAATGTTCACTAGCAAAACATGATTAAAGTGCCAACTTGCAATCATTTTATTACAATCAGATTGTTTTCTGTTATTCATTAATCTCGATAAAGATTAATGAATCGATTCATTGATATTCGATACACTAAAAAACGGAACAAAACAAGCCAATTATTGGTAATAAACACTTCATGTGACAGAATCAACACTATTCAATCATTAAGAACTAAGAGAATTTGGAACTTAAAATAATTCGACAAACTCGTAAAACTTGTTAGTCTTTTACCCAGTTGATTAAAACTTCATCTTGCAAGTTATAAAGTTAATTATTAGACACACATGATAAAACCAATCAATCAATCAACTTGAAATGAGTTAAAATGTAGCTGAGTTACTTTAGTTCTGAGACTGAACTTTTTACTTCATGATAAAATCAATAGACCCAAATGCTTTGTAATTTAGATGATATTGAAGGTAATCAGAATCAAGAATCAAGGTGCATGTTATAAAATGGAAAAAAAAAGTTTCAGTTGAATTCAATTCCAGGAAACATGAGGAAATGGCGAAGGAGTAGAAGAAAACCAGAGAAAGAGAGAGAGAGAGGGAGAGAGAGAGAGAGAATCACCGAAAAAAGGAAGATGAAAACAAGAAGAAAATTGGTTTTCATTTTGAACTTTTCTTCAATTTCTCCATCAGAATCTCTTGAATATATTAAGATGGTGAAAATTGTTGATAAAAAATTTCTTTAAGTGAAATATAATACTTCCAATACTTTGTCACCTTTTCACCATTAATTCATTGATTCATTTATTCATTCAAAAGATGATGATAGTTATGAAGATGAAAAAGCAAGAAGAGATAACAACATGACGAGAAGGATGAAAAAAGTTCCATCCACTGAAATAATATTATTACATAAATATATTTATTTATATCCAACTTTTCATGTTCAATTCAATTCTGAATGAAAAATGATCCACAAGGAAAGAGTGAGAACTCTGAAGAAGATATTATCACAATTTCATCTTCTCTCTCTTCTTTAGCTTCCTCCTTTTATGATGAGAGAGTTAAAATGAAGGTGAGAAAGAGAAGAAAAATTTCAATATAAAATCAGAAATATGACAGAATTTTAGAAACTCTGGTTAGGGATAAAGTCGCAAGGTGTTTATAAGTTTTTACTCTTCCCCTGGAAATTCAGTTTCAGGATTTTGAGAGGTTTGATGAAAAAAGATATTTATCAGTTATTAGTTGGCAGAAAAACATCATTGAATCAACTGGGAGTAAAAAAGCAAATGTGATAAAAGATAAATCATTTTTCTGTGTAATACTTTATTGGTGATTCTTTTCCTATGTATCTACAAGAAGAGAGTGAGTGAGAGTCTGTGAGAGAGCGAGTGAGTGAAAAAGGTTAAATGTATTAAATAGAGAGAGAGGAAAAAAAATCTAAGCGATGATAACAGGTGAGGATAAGTAACATATTGAAGATGTAGATGATGATGATATCGAAATAGATGAAAATAATGAGAGAATGATGAGGATTTAAAAAGGATGCAGAATAATAAGAAATGTGATATTAGAGGGTAAAAGTGATTCTAATAAGTTCTGTTCCTGTTAATGATGAGGCAAATAAAGAAGATGACAAAAGAAATGATGATGATGATGATTGTAGGGATAATGATGAAGGCAGAGATGACAGAAGATGATTGTGGGAGTGAAAATGTTATCATCAAAGGGAATGTTAATGATTCTCGATTGAAAGGTAAAAATGTTGATATAAATAATTTTTGATGTAAGTTAATCAGCATCCGAATTCCCTGCAGGGAATCCTTAATAAAGATGTGATCATTAGAGAGGAGTGGTGATGGAGATAAGGATGAGAAAAAGATGACGATAAGTTTTGTGATGACCAATCGAAGATTTTACTTGATATTTCATCTTATCAAAAAGATGAGATGTCCAAGATTCCCTGATGATGATGGATAGGAAGTGTAATGATTTCACCAATTAACAGTTACAATTAAGTCTCATTCATGTTTAGCCAATTGAACAAAAAAATCAATCCAAGCATATGCAAAACTTTCAGATCAACAGCAATTAAGTTAATCATGCTGATTAATCAAGATGAAGTTTTGTTTTTCTCGATGAAAATTCAATAACAAATATAATCTCATGATAATATTACAAAGGTATCCACCCTTTGATATTATCATGAGCTCGTTTTATTACTAATAATATATTGTATTATTATCATGAGACCTTCATCAAATTGTTATCATGTCATCAGAAGCAGATTTCAATCATTTTCAATTGTTAATCAGTAATAATCATAATCTAATCATGATGAGAATAATTAATAACCGCAACATAGTCAATTGCATGATAAAGGTACTTTTTCAGAAAAAAAAGTTTTCTAATCTTATTACAATTAGATTATTATAATTATCATGATAACAATGAAAAAGTTTGATGATATTTGATGATAAGCTGATCATCAAACATGCTATCAATTATTTAATCAGCGATATCATCATAATGATTGTTATCATTTCCATTTCCATAATTAGAAATAAATTAATAATATCGACAGGGAAAAAACGAGCAAAAAAAGTTCTAATAACAAAAATATCGATAGTCGGTTTTTTTAACACTATTGTAAATCTATGACTCTGAATTCAGTTAAAATAAATTATATTACTAATCTGATTGTTAATCTTGTCATCAATCAATCAACAGCTTGACCAAAAATTATGATTCTGTTGACACTTGATGATATTAACCTAATCTTTTGTTGATTGTTGTAGTGAACAGGAAGCAGAAAAAACTGAATCCTTTTACTTTTCCTGATGATAATTACAATCTGAATATCAGAATCACAATCAGAATGAGAAGAGAAAAAAATTCATTGTTAGAGTGAAAGAGAAAAGTAATCTATCATCATCATCCATTCTTCTGTCAGAATCTGAGATTCTTTCAGCTTTTTAGATTTTGGATTAACCTTTCACAGGAATAACCTTCCATTATTAATGTCATCATCATCATCATCATCATTATCATCATAATCATAATCATTATAATCGCACAAAAAAAGGGTGTGAACAACCTGAAAGCCTTGAAAAATGAGGAACCTTGAAAATTTACCGATAATCATTGAGATAATCAGGTAAAAATGTTCACAGAACTTATCTCATAAAAGTTAGAACATCTTAGAACTTTTCCCCGAACCATTCGATGAGCCTGAGAAGAAGCAGATTCAACTGATTCCTTTAATCATCATGATTAACTTTCAGCTTAATAATCAAAATTCATGATTATCTCAGATCTTTGCGTCTGAAAATTAGATGGTAATCATTTTTTCATTTTCTCGATCAATCAAATGAAAGAATTATTATTGGAAATCAGAGGCTGGTTCATTATTAATGATTTACAAATAGATGAAATGAAAAGAGTTGATCAATCAATAAGAAATTAAACTAATTCATCGCTTGAAGCAGTTCAAATAAAGTCGTAATAAAATCAATAGAACTAAAATAGATTAAAAAACAATTTAGAAAATTTTTCGATCATCGAATTCAATGAAATAATTACCATGAATATAAATATTCTGAATCTTTTGTATTCTAAATACATAAAGAATAGAAAAAAAAATTTGATCAACTTTTATCGACACACAACAATACGAGAGCAAAAAACTGTTGATATTTAACCATTTGCAGTCATAATCATTATCTTTATCATTACTGTTATCATCAATATCGATAAAATGATATTCATGTCACATAATATCATGATATTTTCCCCTGAAAAGTTCAGACAAAATATTTTACCTGTAACGTTATAATATTGTCAGAGTAAAAGTCAATAACAACATTGAATTGAACTCAGGGTTTGGTGATAACTTTTTTTTATATGTCATCGGAATCATCATCATGAATGGTGTTTGAATCATTCAAGTGTTGAAATGAAATTGATTCAGATAACAAAATTAATCACCTCGAAACCTAAAAATGATCAACAACCATGGATAGATACACAGAGAGGATAATCAATAATAGATATCACCATGATGATGATCAATACATGTATATATTTTTTCATGATGAAAAAAACCAACATGAAATTCAAGTTTTATCTCAACAATTGATACATCAAACATTGACTTTTTCCAATTGTTTTTAAATCAACTTTTTCTCTTCCATTTACCAGGTAGGTAAATAATAACAGAATAAAATAATAATAATAATATTTAACTTCTCAGCATTCTCAGAATTCCCTTTTAAAACTGACCAATAACATTTCTACTCTCTGAAAATATCTTGAAATCATTTCAATTTGATCTTATTTTTTTCTCTCCCTCGTTTACCTTGACTTCAATTGTTGTTGATAATGTAATATAATATAAAATAATTTCCATGGTAAAAGTAAACCAGAAGAAACTAAATAAAATAAGAAACAAAAAATATCATCTCCATGCGTCTCTGAGTATTCAGAATATTCTTGTTATTGAAACTCTGAATAAATGAAAACTTTTTTCCTTCTCTCTTCTCGATTTAAGCTCAAGTACGTGAGCTGAACCAAGATGAAAATGAAAACTTTTTCCATCCATAGAAATTTTTTGTCTTCTTCTTCTTCCTGATCATCTTTATCTTCATCCGTTTTTGCTATAATATGAAGCGCATCAAAGATGATGAAATAGTTTTCAAAGGTAACTCTAGAAATGAAATGGATGAAGTTTCTATATAAATAGTATCACTATTATTATTATATCAAATACCAATTCTCGATTCTTGGTGAATGATATCAAATTTTGTCATTGGTGTTGAAGCCTCAATGGTTACATGGGAATTCATCAAAAGATATCAAATAAAACCAAAGAATTGAAACTTTTTTGTTTTCCATTTCCAAGTTTTATCCCTATTTCCCTGGTTTAATCAACCATTAAACTCAAATAGTTAAACATGTAATTCGTGTTCATCATCAGACTATTTCCTTGATTTTGGGCTTCATCCATCTCCATCTTCACTCTCTTATCCTGATTCTGTTAATCTGATAACTTGTTCATAAATTGGCTGAAATTCAATTTCTTCACAAGTTCCTCCACCCTGAAATGATATAACTTTCATTCCCTGTTTACAATATGATAATAACATCGAGATAACTTTTCTCTTCATCTTGAATTACAGTTATCATTATATTTTACATGGAAAATTGCTGAGAGATATCAGAAAGAAAAAAATTCAGGCAATGAAATTTTATCCTATTGGTTTGAATACTTTCCAAGGCTAACAACTCAATGATAACTTGATTTCTTCTTGATAATAGTTTCCATATTAGTATTTGCTTTTGTTATTTTCATTATTATTATGATAATTAGTTTTGAATATAATAATTTGAAGAGACAAAATTTGACAACAATTATTATTATTCTGATGATTCTTATTAACGATGAAATTGAATGAAAAGCCTTCGTGATAAAAAACACAATTACAATTGTTTTTTTTCTGCTGACTGTTTTTTGGGTCACAACAAATTAATTGAAACAGTTTAATGATTACTAACAGAATTTCAATCTTACATCATTGGTGTAAATTATCAAAATGGTGCGAGTTTAGAATAAGAGTAAATTTTTATTTCCCTGGGAACGAATCTCAATTTTTGTTCAACAAAAACGAACGTCGATTTGAACATAACAAACTCGGCCAGTTTTAAGGTAGTATTCTGACAGAGTGTCCACTTCACTTGTATCGATTGTTGACCAGTTAATAATTGCGTGTTCGAATCAATTAACAGTTTCAAATGGTTATTCTTTCTCTGTTAAATTCTTGTTCATAATCTTTTCATTGCTCAAAAGTGACAGAAAAGATAGAAACTCAAATCAAATAACTTCATCTGAAGAAATTTATTCTCACAATTTTTTAAATTTTCTCGGTGCACGCAACTTCTTATTCATGTAACAATAATCATGCAATCATCAGAAAGTCACAGAATTTACTTGAACTTTGAGAGAGAGAGAGAGAGAGAGAGAGAGAGAGAGATATAATATAAATGAAAGTAAATTAAATAATAATGAGAACACGAAGTAGCATTTCACTTGTCAGCACCATGGAAGTGAAAAAAACATTTACCTTGAAATTCAGTATTGACCAGAATAAATTGTTTCGAGTTAACTAATATAAATTACCTTCTCCGGAATTGTTATTATTTCTCATGATTATTATATTTCCTATGGAGAGATAATTACATGAATTTCTATGGAAAGAGTTGAAAAGTTTCATATTCGTTTACATAATACAATTTTTTTCTTTTCCATGAAAACTGATGTTTTTTGGCTCCATTTGCATTTGACATTTTTTTCATCATCATTATCATCCTTAACATGTATTACATGAAAAGCTCACAATCCTTTATCATGGTTCATGATCTTTATATTCAGTTCAGATTCTAAGACAGGGAATGTTACAAAACCACAAATAAAACATGATAACTGAAAAAAAAGTTTCTTCTTAGCTGACAGATCATTCGGATCGATTAATTTTTACTCTATTTCTCTCAATCTCTGATCAATCATTTTTCTTTGATAATTTAATTAGTAAATTGTTGCAGTATTAATCCTCTATCGGTAAATCAGGATAAACTGGATTAACTCATCACATTTCTCCTCCACTTCCTCTTTTGACCAACTATCCTTATGCATACAGATTCTGAATAAAGATGAAAAATCAGTTCGATTATTGTTCATGAATTCAAGTCAAGTTCACGAGAAGACAAAAAGTTTATCATTATTTTACTTTCCTTTTCACTTCCTCTTTATTTCCTCCTCGGAACCGGAACTTGCTTCTTAATTTACAGTTATCTTATCAAACTTAAACGGACTAAACTTTGATAACTGTAATATCAGCATTCTTGTGCCATGATGAGCTAAATATTATATTTTTTATACCATTTATTGAGCATTCTGAACACGTCTTCGATTCCCACCCCATATTTTCAAGGCTCATCTTCGAGGCACCATGTTCATCTCACCTTCTCTCAATGAACAATTTTTGTTTATAAAAGATAATATCATTCATTCACTGAGAAAGTTTTTCTCTTTGTTTTTTTACTCTTTTTTTATGAAAAAAATCATTTCTGATAAACCATTAAAGTTTTCACGTAATTGCTTCTAATCACATGCTACAGAAAACTAAATTGTTCACAATTGATAAATTGCTCATGATGAACATGAACATTATCATTACCTTTTATCAGAATCAAAAATAAAAATCATTAACCATTAATTTTACTTAGGAAATAGTTAAAATCATCATCTTGCTTCATGTTGTTTATCATTTAGATAAATACATGTATCATTCCTGCCAAGTCTTAAATTTCATGGCGATTTCATGATTGTGTCAACAAAATATTAAACTTTTCTCATCTAATATTGATAATGAAAATAGTTTAATGTTGTGATTATCATCAGGATGCTCTTAATGTTTTAACCTTAAGTTTTTCATCTTAAATTGTCTGTTAAATTGTTAGCCATTAGTAGTCTCAACTGTTGATAAAAATCTTGAAATCGTAAAGTTCATGGATTAAGAGGATTACCAGTTTAATCCTAATATTGAACTTTGAATAAAATCGGATTATTGTTCAACAAATTGCTCGATTTTATCAGTTTTTCTATCGATTCTATCCAATTGTGATTAAGATAATTTGTTTGTCTTTTCATCATCTAAACGTTTACATGATCATTTTATTAGATTACAAGAATGTGTCAGAATTTTACCCTGACTCTTTTGATTACAGATGAAATTTGATTAAATATATTCTAAAAATTTGAAGTTCCATAAATTCCAGGATAGAAATTTTGATATTTATCTGATTCAGATCATGTTCAAAGGAATCATGATAAAAGGTGTTGTTATAGTTCATGTGATAGAATCATCATGCTAGAGTCAAAAATGAATTTCATCCGAAAACTGAACACAATTCAATCTTGATTTGGTTCATCAGCTCTCAAGATATTTCGACATTTTATCATTCACAATATCATGAAATCATTTGCATTCTTTTAACTTAGTATCAAAATTTATATTTGGAATTTTTCACCAAAATCATCAAAAAATCTGAAATAAAAATAGAAACTAGGAAGATAAAGTTGGTTAAGAATCTTATTTCAACAAAACTTCACCTGATTATTAAAATTTTGCTACCAGATCTTTCCAACTTATATGTAATTCTCTGCTACCAGAACTTTATATCTCTCATGAACTTATTTGCAGAAATAAATTTCTCATTGACATAAGTTATTCACTTTTTCACCAATTGTTCAGCTGAAAATCAAATTGATATGATGAGATATTATACAGTCAAATTCATATGAACAAATAAAATTATCCCACAAATTTTATCTCTGAAGTGCCTGTGATGAAAGGATTAGAAGATAGCCTTGTTTCAATCTGAAAACACTTTTACAAGAAAACCTTAAAATGACCTTTGAACGCGTCCCTCGGGAAATGACCTCAATGACCTTGAAAATCGTAGGGTCAAGCGCTTCAATTCTGTTTAGTCCTCTGGTCAAGTCTGACATTCATATGACTTTTAGTTCTGGAGATATTCAGTGAAATAGTCTTAGTGGATAAAAAAACGCACTGTACAATGAGAAGACAATAACTGTTACTTAATAACTGATTTTCCAAAGCAAATCTTAAGAAGTAATTGGAAAGTAAATTGTTCACAGAGAATTAATTAAATTTGATTCAGTCTTCATGAAATCCGATGCTAACCGAAAAACATCTTGGAGATTTACATATTAAATAGCTTCTACTCAGATTTAATTGTGTTCTAAATCAATTCAGTATTTCTTTAGTTTTTAATTGTTGTTAATCTTTTCCAAGCAAGAACATTGTCCAGATAACTGTTAACTTGTAAACGATGACAGTTGAATAATTTCAAATAAATTGAATCGATTCTCAGGTTCAGCCTGAACCTTGTTACTCGAAGGTGAGATTAACAAAAAAAGCTAATCAATTCATTCAAGTTCTTAATTATTATTCAGATTATTCTGAAAACAAGGTGAATAGTTTATCTTCCTTTCATGTTACCTTACCATTGAAATGATTCCATTTTCTTAATTGAATTTAATGACATACAATCATGGAACATGGAACCAATTTAAATTAATAAAAATGCAAATACTGCAACAATTGTCAACCTTTGATTAAAATTAACACTATAAAATCTAATTCAATCTCCTCATGAATAATTCAGTGAGATTTTAGTTTTCTAATGGTGAATAAAAAAATGTCACATTAAAGTGAACTTTTTTTCCCTTGTCATGGATTATCAAGGTAAACTTACAGGGATAATCTTAAATTGTCAGAACACAATAGTTATTATTAGATAATAATATTATTATTCTGATAATTCGTGACCAATATAATATATATTACACTCAATTGCATATATAGTAATCGATTGGAGATCAATTTTAATACATGTATCTAATTTTGTCCCAATATTAAAACAGATAATCTAATGCTCGAGATCAACTTTATCTCTCATTGATAAAATGATTGGCACGAATGATAAAAAATGGATGAAAACTCAAAGTCTTTGGCAATATAACTTATCATGGGAACATGGAATCAATCTAATAATCTGTAATATCGGAGCAATAATAATAATCATGTTTGCAAATTTCATGTGATTACGTTTTCTTGTACTGATATATAATAATAGTTAACACTCTTAGTATGTGTTATGTTCAATGTTAACATGTAAGAATCTTAAATCAGTGAAAGAAAACAAATCATGATTTTTACCCTGAAAATGATGAAACAACATGAGACATAATATGTATCTAACTTTTTCTTTGTTTATCATGAAATCGGTAAGAGAGGTAAAGTATAACTCAGGGAATGAATATAATACATTCAATAGATTCTCTCTGTGTGTTATTATGATTATTATCGTTATTATATCAAAAGATTAGGCTCATTGGGTTGGGATAAAGAAGATGCCATAAGTCATCATCATCATTTACCCGATAGCTAAGATTTTTTTCTCATCACTTTGAGTTGAATTTTTTTCTGCTATACCTGAGTAATAATCTTATTATAACGATGGAAAAGCAATAGCAAATTCTCCCACCACAATTAAACCCACCTAAGAAAAGCCAATAACATGATAAGAGCAACAATATCAACATACGAAATACGAAATGTTTGGAACAGTTAATCCTGAACCAAAGGGATTTCCCATTAATCCAGGATCAACATGAGATAATAAGAATAATTTTTTGATGAGCAAAGGTAATTTTATTTTCTGAATCCATTTAATTTTGATGATGAGAGAAGTGATAATCCTTTCAGAATCAAACTGTTAATTGCATTATCCATTTTTGATGCTCCTGTTAAAGTTATCAAAGTGATTATATTGATAATAATCATCATGAGTGATGACAATAAATTGATTGATGATTATATTTGCTAATGATGCAGATTGTTAAAAGGTTACTTATCATTCATGTTAATCATCATCACTTTCATAGTAATGAAAGCAAAGTTTTTATTGTTTGTCAGAGTATCATTACTGCCCAGAGGGCATTTTATCATCTTTTCATCTTTCATTCATTATTTATCTCGATTTTTTTGTTGTTTTGTTTCAATCTCACAGACAGAGAACAGGGGGAAAGATTTTTTCTTCTTTTTCCTTTGGCTCTTCTCTTTCCTTTTATTCAATTCTATTCATTTAATCATGATAATCAGTTCGAATAATGTTAATAAGGAGCATGAGAACGTTGAGAAAAGAAAACGAGTTGTATATAAATTCAGTAACTAGAAACACACTCACAATTTCAGCATGAGTAGAATCATCATTTTCATCCTAAGGCGATGATGATAATGATAATATCAAGAGTATTATGTTGAGCAAGTAAAAGGTTTTACCATTGGAGATACTTTCTTCAAACTTGATATTATCCATGGAACTTTTCTCCATCCTGATCCACTCTCTCCTCTCTCTCTCTCTCTCTCTCTCTCTCTCTCTCTCTCTCTCTCTCTCTCTCTCTCACTCACTCACTCACTCACTCACTCACTCACTCACTCTGTACTACTGATGATAAGATAAAGGAAAAGGGATGAGGATGATGATAATACCTTGATTCCCTGAAGGGGTTAAATTAGATTCACTCCTTGTATGTAATGAGTAAAAGTTTTATCAACTGAAAAAGACGAAAATGTTTTTATTTAATTAGATTTCTCATATCTCAGTTTTCATGTGAATCATTGATACACTGAATAATATCTTGATTATCGTGATAGAAAAAGTAAAAAAGGAGTTACAATATTAAATTGAAAGATTATGTGAAATTATTAATCATTATTAATATTTTCGCAGTTGATTTAATCTCCATCTAGATTAGGTTTATTTTTCGAGTTAATTTGGATAAAGATTAATAATTATCTCGGTTAATGATTGTAACCATCATCAAATTTATTCAACCTTTTAATGAGATTTGTTATTGGTTAGATGTTTGTTTCAATCTCTATTATCTAGATAATAATAAGAGTATATTTGGTTCAATGGTTTTGGTACCGATAATCAAGTTTCTGTTTCATGATTATTGTTCTGATTCAAGACTATAGCAATTTCATTGGTTTTCACCATGAAAAAGATCATGTTAAAGGTTAACCATGAGACGGTTGTTTGAGTTTTTCAATTTTTCCAATGATATTTAACTTTTGTCATAAAAAAATTTGCGTTTCATGAAAAATTGCTGATCCTCTTCAAGTCTCTCTCAAGCTGATGGATACTAATATTTGTTTCTGGTGATAAAAGTTTTCTCAATGAAACTTTTTTTAGTAAAATTTCAAGTATATTATCAGTTATCATATTATTCATTGATTCCCTTTTTGCAATACTATTACATTGATTGAAATAGTTTCCTTTTAACTTGATTGAACAGAAAAAATTATTTTCTCTTTACTTTCAAACTCATAATTATTATTATCGTTTTCTGTTGATTGAATTGGCATCTCTGTTTCAAGAGAAAGTCTCACTTTCTTATTCCACAACTTTAAAATACCTTCAAGACTTGAAATGTGACAAAGAAAGGAAAGTTTTGAGTGCTCCTCGACACTTTACAATAATTTAATAAGATGTAAAAATCTTCATAATTATACATCTTCATGTTAAAAGCCTCCAGGCAAATTTCTAGTTTCTAAAAAGTCAACTTATCACTTACAAAAGATTAAGAAAAACTGTGTTTATGATAATCACATAGTTCTATCAACCATATGAAAGTGTTTCCTGGAAATCATAATTCTTATACGACTGTAAACTTCACAGTGTGAAGATCTCAATAGCTCATTTGATCAAATTGAATGTATATGTGAATTAGCTTTGTCATTTCTTCGATATTTTCCCAAAGACTCATGCTATTTTTATCTCATCAAATGGAAGTTTTTTTCATGATGATTTTCATTCATTGGTCAAACTTGTGTTCAACGAAAAAAAAAACTAGAACTAAGAACTGAGAACAGAAATATTGTAGAAAAAATCGCGATTCTCCTAAGCTGTTTGACCTGGATTGATTTTCCACCACAAAAGAGTAGACCGTTGATTCCATTGAGAGCATCGTTAATTAGAGGTGCACGGCATTTGGAGAAACTTTCGGTCCGTTTAGGTGATGATGAATTATCCATAACAATTTTATTAATGAAAGAAAATAAATTGCCGAATTGTGCATTCATAGGCTAAAAATAAAAATGCAAGTTGTTGAGTTGTTTAAAAGAAAGATGTAAAAAGCTGAATGTCTGGGAAAAATTTAAATTTGTTATAAACTTGGCTTTTGAAATGTTGACCTCAATGACCTTGAAACTTTCTGTGTTCTATAACATGAAGACCTTAAAATTACCTTTGAACGCTACCTTCGGATAATGACCTCAATGACCTTGAAAATCGTAGGGATGAGCGCTTCAATACTGTCAAGTCATTTTGTCAAGTCTGATATTCATATGACTTTTAGTTGTGAAGATATTCAGTTTAATAGCCGTAGTAGATAAAAACACAGTAGGAGTGGAAGTACACAAAGTAGCGCAGTCATTCACCCATGCGACATATCATTTAATAGCTAATTTTTGACACTTAAATTAGAGGAATTATTAATACCATGTGACATAGCATTTGAATTGAAATTTTATGGAGATTTTTTTGATCGATTTATTTAATTGATTTATTGATGATATATTTTCCGCTTTAACCAACACCTTTTATTGTTATATTTTCTCAATTAAAATGAATATTATGATTAATTTTGCTCCTAAAAGTTAACTCACTCATCATCTCATCTCAGAACACTAAAGTAACGGAGATTATTATGAATTTCTCGAATAGCTAAAGTGACTCTCAGTAGCCAGGGATAGCAGTTTGTTAATTCAACGAGATAAAAGAAATCGAACATAAGCTGGTGTATTTGTTATTCGGCCTCTCATTCGATCTGTCCACTGAGCGATTGATTCATTTGTTTGGGATATGTCCATACTTATGAAACGTCCTAATCTTACGACCAATATGATTATTGAACGGTTTTTCTCCTTGCTCTTAATTGACGGAAAACACTTCTGGCCTCTTACAATGTTGCAATCGCAGAGATAACTGGAGCAGCACCCAAGGCCATAGGTCGACGCATTCGGCCGAAGAATCTTCTCTCTCTTATCAAATACCTCATTTCTGGGTCTTCGTCCTCATCAGAACTTTCACCTGTGCTTGTTAAATCTTCTCTTTCACTGTGACTGGAATTTTCGGGATCATGTTTTTGAGGTAAAGGGTTAATAAGTGGATAAATCGATGAAGACGCAGTATTATCCTGTAAATCACTGTTCGGCTCTTGTTCTTCGGGATCATCATCAACACGTAACGGAATTAAATGGGCACCATTAGCAGGGTAGATAAAAAGACGTCTTTCGGCCATAGTCGTTTGACCCAGTTAACAGTCGATGACAATTAGTTATGATGAAGCGGCGGGCATTAGCACGCGTTTTGTTCTTTCACTACTAGTAACGCCCTAGATGTATAATAGAATATCACTAGTTCTTGTTTATGCATTTTAACAAGGAAAGTAACAACTCTCAAACTAAGATCAACGGATATCTTAAAATCATTTACTCATCAAATATCGATTAGAGAAAATAATTGAAATATCAATCAAAATATGATCAAAATGATCAAAATAGACTGTTTTTCATGTTCATCTTCACAATTTCTGTTTTTACCTGTTTTCCCTTAGTTAAATTACTGTGTTCGTCTTTCATTGAGTTTTGTGAACTTAAAACTAATCAGCTGATAATGATGATGATTTCTTTACATTTGCTTTTTGCTCATAATCTTTATTTTCTGGTTGTTCTATTAAAGTTGATGTACTTCAATGCGATGTACCTCGAGATCGAATCTGACCCTAACCTAACCTGACCTAACCTAGCTCCACCAAGAGTTTCATTGATTCTTCTTCGTCTTTATTAACGTCATCTTTTCTCAGATCAACGAATAAAATGATGGAAACATTGGTTGAACTATCGGGGTGAGACAAATTTGTCCGTTTAGGTGATGATGCATTATCCATAACAATTTTATTAATGAAAGAAAATAAATTGCCGAATTGTGCATTCATAGGCTAAAAATAAAAATGCAAGTTGTTGAGTTGTTTAAAAGAAAGATGTAAAAAGCTGAATGTCCAAAAATTTAAATTTATTATAAACTTGGCTTTTGAAATGTTGACCTCAATGACCTTGAAACTTTCTGTGTTCTATAACATGAAGACCTTAAAATTACCTTTGAACGCTACCTTCGGATAATGACCTCAATGACCTTGAAAATCGTAGGGATGAGCGCTTCAATACTGTCAAGTCATTTTGTCAAGTCTGATATTCATATGACTTTTAGTTGTGAAGATATTCAGTTTAATAGCCGAAGTAGATAAAAACGCCCTGTATGTATAATAGATTATATCAGGAGAGAAGCTGGCCTTTTGGCAAGTTTAGCTTCTTTCAACTTCTTCAAAAATTCAGAATTAGGAATTGGTGGGTTAGAATTTTGAGAAGATGACTCAGTTAGGTTAGGTTAGGGTCGAATTCGCTCTCGAGGTACATCGCATTGAAGTGGATCAACTTTCGGTCCTTTTAGGTGATGATGAATTATCCATAACAATTTCATTAATGAAAGAAAATAAACTGCCGAATTGTGCATTCATAGGCTAAAAATAAAAATGCAAGTTGTTGAGTTGTACGACTTATGTGGCAATGAACAGTTATGTTTGCGAATAAAAAATTGATTGAAGGATCTCAACTTTAAAAGAAAGATGTAATAAAGATGAATGTTTGTGAAAAAAATTCAATATTTCTCATCTTTTCTATTCTTTCAATAACGAATCTTTATTACTCTTTTAATCAATCAGACAGAGGTTCATTTTGAAGTGCAAATCTTCCTTCACTAGTTCTTGTTTATGCATTTTAACAAGGAAAGTAACAACTCTCAAACTAAGATCAACCGGATATCTTAAAAATCATTACTTACTCATCATCAAATATCGATTAGAGAAAAATAATTGAAATATCAATCAAAATATGATCAAAATGATCAAAATAGACTGTTTTTCATGTTCATCTTCACAATTTCTGTTTAAATTACCTGTTTTTCCCTTAGGTTAAATTACTGTGTTCGTCTTTCATTGAGTTTTGTGAACTTAAAAACTAATCAGCTGATAATGATGATGATTTCTCTTTTACATTTGTGCTTTTTGCTCATAATCTTTATTTTTCTGGTTGTTCTATTAAAGTTGATGTACTTCAATGCGATGTACCTCGAGATCGAATCTGACCCTAACCTAACCTGACCTAACCTAGCTCCACCAAGAGTTTCATTGATTCTTCTTCGTCTTTATTAACGTCATCTTTTCTCAGATCAACGGATAAAATGATGGAAACATTGGTTGAACTATCGGGGTGAGACAAATTTGTCCGTTTAGGTGATGATGCATTATCCATAACAATTTTATTAATGAAAGAAAATCCAAGCTAAACTTGCCAAAAGGCCAGCTTCTCTCCTGATATAATCTATTATACATACAGGGCGTTTTTATCTACTTCGGCTATTAAACTGAATATCTTCACAACTAAAAGTCATATGAATATCAGACTTGACAAAATGACTTGACAGTATTGAAGCGCTCATCCCTACGATTTTCAAGGTCATTGAGGTCATTATCCGAAGGTAGCGTTCAAAGGTAATTTTAAGGTCTTCATGTTATAGAACACAGAAAGTTTCAAGGTCATTGAGGTCAACATTTCAAAAGCCAAGTTTATAACAAATTTAAATTTTTCCCAGACATTCAGCTTTTTACATCTTTCTTTTAAACAACTCAACAACTTGCATTTTTATTTTTAGCCTATGAATGCACAATTCGGCAATTTATTTTCTTTCATTAATAAAATTGTTATGGATAATTCATCATCACCTAAACGGACAAATTTGTCTCACCCCGATAGTTCAACCAATGTTTCCATCATTTTATCCGTTGATCTGAGAAAAGATGACGTTAATAAAGACGAAGAAGAATCAATGAAACTCTTGGTGGAGCTAGGTTAGGTCAGGTTAGGTTAGGGTCAGATTCGATCTCGAGGTACATCGCATTGAAGTACATCAACTTTAATAGAACAACCAGAAAAATAAAGATTATGAGCAAAAAGCACAAATGTAAAAGAGAAATCATCATCATTATCAGCTGATTAGTTTTTAAGTTCACAAAACTCAATGAAAGACGAACACAGTAATTTAACCTAAGGGAAAAACAGGTAATTTAAACAGAAATTGTGAAGATGAACATGAAAAACAGTCTATTTTGATCATTTTGATCATATTTTGATTGATATTTCAATTATTTTTCTCTAATCGATATTTGATGATGAGTAAGTAATGATTTTTAAGATATCCGGTTGATCTTAGTTTGAGAGTTGTTACTTTCCTTGTTAAAATGCATAAACAAGAACTAGTGATATTCTATTATACATCTAGGGCGTTACTAGTAGTGAAAGAACAAAACGCGTGCTAATGCCCGCCGCTTCATCATAACTAATTGTCATCGACTGTTCACTGGGTGAGGGCTAACATCGTGGATCAAACACTTTTTTGTTTGATCAATAGTTTTACAGGAATGAGAGAGTGGCTTTTGATTTTCATGGGCTAATATATCCAAAACTACAATACTTGGAGATGTCTAAATAAGTAAAATCATCGTCATTTAACCAAGGCTGTTGTTGCCTTAATCCTCAGGTAAGTCAGGTAAATTTACATTGAAAATAATATTTCAATGTAAATTCATTACTAAATTGATAAGATAACTCTTCTACATACAGATACTTCTGTATGCGTATCTCCGTTTAAAAGTGTAGTCTATCTTAATTTTCATGGCTGTATACTTCGATCATTTTTGATTCTGTTTAAATTAGTAACCATGCAATAATCATGAGAAGGAATAAAATTAGCACTTGTATAAACGTCAGTGATTGTAAATTATTATTATTACAAGTAGAAAAGTATAAGTGTAAATTCTTATGATAAATCGACCATTAAATAAAATGATAAAACAACAAATGAAAATGGTCAAAACAGAGAGAAATGGTCACTTTGTTAACACGATAATAATATTGTTCGACTTTATTTTCTCAAGTAGCTTTGTCAATTGAATGATGATTATAATATTATAATAAATAATAACAAATCTTTCGATGAAGGAAAAGTGAATAAAGAATAAAATTTATTATTATTCCAGGCTAAACAATGGTCAATATTATAAATATCAATGTTTACATGATAATGACCATAACATAATCATATAATTGTTTCAATTTTTCTCATGAAAACAATAGAACCAAATGAATTTGAAAAACAATGATGATAAACTTTTCTCTGGTGATAATACATTTATTTCATTTTATAACTGACCAGTTCTAAGTTGAGACTAATTAGAGCAAAATATGATTCCATTAGTTGTAAAAATGTTTCCCTGAATGACCATCGGCAGGGATAACCTAATCTGGTTCAGCTCGAATCTTGTATCACGAGAAAAAAAGTTTCCAAGGAAAAGAAAAAAAAGTTTCTACCAAAGGTAAAAGACTGAAATATACAATTACTAAGAATAGGAAAATGGAATAGTACTAGAAATAAGTATTTTCTTATTGATTGTTTATCGATTGAGTTGAGTTAAGAAACAGAAATTCATAGTAAAATTAAGGTGATACTCAAGAGGTAATAGGAAAATCTTTTCCTCCTCGAATCACAATAGTTTTTATAATATAATGATGATGTTGGAAGGGAAAAATAAACATGTATTAACATCCAGGAATCTTTTCATTAAAATCGAAAGGGATGGAAAAAATGATGGAGATGATCATTAAGTCATCGTTGTATAATAGATTCTGAATTGGTAACAATGAATACAAAAGAATAGGAAAAAATAGAGATAAACTTAATATTCGCAAACTATATTCTTGTATTGTTACTTAATTTGTTTCTACTTCTTATCGATGTTTTAATTCATCTTTGTCATGGAATAATACAGATTATGATTGCGATAATGATTCTAGAATCAGATGGATATTAATACTTGCATCCAACATTCCCAATGGTAGAAAGTCATTCAATCGATAGTTAGTATGAGTATTATTGATAATTGATTTACCAGAACGCATGTGTCAACCCCTGTCCAGCCTCAAGACAGAGTGTATCGCTATAACTGACATTATATCATCGACACATTTGATAAGCAAAATGCTCATTGTGATTGCTGAAACACATTGATGATTATTAATGGTGATGATGGTTATAGCCTGGGGGCTTTAACTGTTAATCGTGCTCATCATATTCAAGAGCGTAGAGATTTGTAAATGAGTAAAATGTTATTCTTTATGTTGTCATGATGTTCATTAATGATGATTAATTACTTATGATTCTTGATTGTTTTCCGTAATTGTTCAACATTTTTCATTGTGAAAAGAAGAGGATCTCGAAAAAAACTTTGTTCTTCGATTTGATTTTCGTATCAATAGTAAAAAATTTTATTTGATCAATTTACGATCGTTTGTTTCACAATTAAATTGTAAAATTGTCCGATTTGAACTTTGCAGCCCTGGGGATATAATAAGATGCAAATGAAAAGAAATGAGGTTAAATGAGATGTGAAAAAATGAGTCGATTTTATGTAGAAAAAAAGAGTTCTAATCAGTTTGATTAAATACGAATATTATTAGTTGATGAGCGATGATGAGATCATTTGTATGAGTTTTTCCAAACTTCAGCGAATGTAATGGCAGAATGGAATCGATAGAAAATCGATAATGGTAAAGTGATACGAACGATCAATGCCCAAGTTGAGAAGCCATAGATTCGTAGTTGAACGGGAGAAGCTTCAACCTTTTGCATTTCGAAAGTGTAAATGACCCATAAAGTGAGATTAGCGATTAGCAAGAAAGTGATCAATTGTCTTCCGGGCTGTTTAAGACTCGTTCGCTTGCGGCAAACAACATCTGAAATGAATAGCGATTGGAGTGTTACCTGTAAATAGATGAAAGTTTAAATAAGTATTAATAATTTAATCGCAATCAGATCATTCGCAATATTTTTGCAGTTTATTGATTTTCAAAGACAAATGATTTCCATTTGTTTCTGTTGAGTGATTTCGCCTCAACATTAGCTGATAGCGTGATTCTTGTGTCGAAAACTCAAGATATTAATAAATAGATGCAACTTTCTCTTACTTGGATAATGGTCAATGTTGATGTAATCAGAACAGCAAAATGTTGCATAGACGATAAATCCATCGCTCCAGCGATTACTCCAAACAACGAGTAAACATACAAGCCAAAGGCGGCGATACGAAGGAGTAGGTCACGTAAGCCTCCGTCAGCAGTTTCATGAACTCCTGAAAATGAAAAAGGTAAACAAAGAATGACATGATATTATCGAGTAATATTCTCATAAAGATTTCAGAGAGAAAATTTCAGACCAAAGAAAAGTGTCTTTGTTGAGGGTTAGTCTTTTTCGTGACTCGAATACATTGAAATTGTTTAAAATAAGATTCAATTGGATGATAAGTCTAATGCTTTTTAAATCTACCTCAACTATTAAAGATAACAAAAAAATCGAAATGATAATAGAACAACTTTATTTATTGGTCAACAATTTACTTCAAATAATGGTCATCATTATGACGAAAGAAATAAATATTAGAGAGAAAAAGATATCGTGTTAAAATGCGTTTATGAACAACTTAGTTCGAGGTGACAAAAAGTTCTGAATGAAAGCAAACGATTCAGTGAGAGAATTTGATTCTTTTTTTATACAATTCAATCATTATCTATATATGAATCTCCAATATACACTCTAAACGTATGATCGATTTCATCTATTAAAGTTCATGTGCTGATACGAGAAAAAATTGACATGTTAATAGTTTTTGATGGAACTTTTTTTTCCATCGGGATGACAAGTCGACGAAATTGAAAATCTCGATAAAATAAGTTAAACAGTGAGAAGACATTAAATGTTTATCATGTAACAAAAAGAAACTTAACTTGAGAACTTTTTTCTATTATGAGTTTATAGTTTGAAATGGAAATTCTGATGTTACTTTGAAATGGGTGTGAAGAGACCATGAAACAGGCTAGTAAATAAGAAGTTTTCTCATTCTAAACAATCAACTTCAACTTTTATTTCTTCCTGGTTACCAAAGGGACCAAAGGTCTCCCCTTAATTTAGGTTAACCCCGAGCTCTTCTTAGCATCCAAGTTTATTAAGGTTTAAGAGGGAAACAAAAGTGAGGCCAGTTAAGCCAATGGTTAATAAGTAATAGCTCTTTAGCCAGTAATAGCCAGAGTAATAGCTCTTTAGGTCATCTTCTCGAATGATCATTTACTTTACTCGGTCTGAATTTCCTCTCTCTCTCTCTCTCTCTATCAACAAAATCCCTCCAATGGTTATCCACAATGTTTACTTGGTGTTACTTTCTGGTTATTAGAGGAGCACAGAAAAGCTCAGAAAGTTCAGTTCCATTGAGTGTAACTCTACAGTTAAAATCTCATGTTGATACAATTAATTGAAGTGAATCAAAGTATTATTACTTGCAATAATTTGGAAAAAACAAAAGGTTTCATTCAGTGTGATCTAAATTGCTCATTCATTTAGAAATTGATTACAACAATTGATTACTATTTGCTTAAAAATTAATCTCTAAAACCAGAAGATATCAGAATACTAACTGTTTGTAACAATTGTTATCAGCTAAACAATCAGTTCATTAATTATTCACTCGGTGAATTTCATGGTAACAGCTAATTTATTTTCTTGTCTTTCTAATCTTCACTAATCGTACTGAGTGAAATTTCAATCATTCATTGAGAGAAAACTTCTTATCATCATGATTTGCTTACCTGGTTGGAATCGAAGTTTTCGAATCTTAAAATAGGCCAAAATGATCGCCAGTGAGCTGAGTATCAATAGAGTCGAGTGAGAAATGTCACTAATCAATGTCGCCAAGAGATTGTAAGTTGGATGATGAACAAGGACAAAGAAAATAATCAATGAGGTTATCGAAACAACCAAGAATAAGAATCCACAGAATAAACCTGAATATCCAAGAAAAATAAATTCCGTAAATTTCCATGAGTCAATGAGTATGTTAATTGTGAGGAATAAATTAAATTCCTATGAAAGAAGTTAAATCAACAATCAACAACTTGGAAACTAAATGTTACCTTTACTTGATCCTAGGCAAGAATAAAGTGAATGGGAAACTAAAGCAGATGATTCTCGACTTGAGGTTGATAAACTATCGATATTAACTCCAGTTCCAGGTGATGAAGGAAGAGATGGACAATGGTCAGATAAAGTTTTCGAGTTACGTCCAATGTTTGACCACATTACGTACAAAAAGGCAGCTCCAATCAATGAATACTCAACAATGAATGGATACAAATAGGGTGAAGTATCAGCCAGAATACTTCCCATAATCTGCTCTTTCTGACATGGATTCGAAGTGTTCATTTCATTGAAATGCATGGTAGCATTGGTACGATTGAAAGGTCTCAGTTCGGTTCGTAAAGGTAAGATTAACTCTTCCAGAAATGAATGAGATGTGGTAGCTTTCAATTCCTAATAATTGTCAATGAAGAAGAAGAAAAAGATTAATCAATCAAAATGGTTGATCAATAAGCCAATCAAAGATCAATTTATTACCTGAAGTGTTTCCTTTCCCAAAGTTCTGATCCAAACGCAGATATTGGTACCAACAAGATGCATTAATCCAATTCGAGCGATTAATTTAAATTTATTAATCATGAGCCGAGAATAGGTGAAAATGAAATACATTTGGGCAAATGTAAATGTTGCTTGAAGAACCGGATTAACTCCTAGAGATATTAAATAAAACAATTAATCAGTTTGATCATTTTAACAAAATGTTGATAATCATGAATATGTAATTTGAATTAAGGTTTATCATCATGTTCAATTAGATTATATAATTGTTACATCTTGCTGGCTAATTAATTATAATCCCAATGAGATATAGAGAGTATATGGTCTATGTTATTTAAAGTAAACATTTCAATTTTCCTCTTGTCGATTTGATAAAATATTGAAATATTTTCGGACTCAAAGTTGCTCATGCTATTGAACTATTTTTGAATTTCAAAGTTTTATCAACATAGTAATGACATGATAATGTAATTAATACGAGTCTGTTGATGAATAAGCTGATGGTTAACCATGATTAAATTTAATTATCATTCAGGTAACAATAAAATGCAATGTTGTTTGGTAAAAGGAGAAAAAAGTTTCTCATAAAAACATTTTCCAGTCAAAATGCTCATAAATCAAATGAATTATTCATATCCCACTCAACCTAATCTTTCATCCTTTCGTCTTCCCACCTAACTCTCTCTCTCTCTCGTCTTCCCCTGTCATCCTCTCTCATATTTCTCAGTCTATTTAGTTGTTTCCATCAGAATTGAGATTCTTGTTGAAATATTGTGTAAGATTATGTTTGCTGAATCGCATTTTTTGGCTCCCCTGATAAAGATGATGAACAGAAGATGAATCTTGTCATCATCTTAATCAGAATCATTCCCTTTCCATCATTCGTATTTTATATCCCATATATTACATTGTGAAAATTTTTCATGGTACAAAAATCAATTGTCCGGTATTGGTTAAGTTTTTCACCTTCAACATGAATATTTCATGAAGGGCGAGGTTTCAAACATCAGCATCCTCATCAAAATGGTATTCCCTTGAGGAATCATGATAAGAAACAATGTTTTTCCCATTCAGAATAAATCTAAATATCTCTCCAATCATAACAATTACAATTGTCAACCATTATATTTACTTGGGATTTTGATTGTTACCACTAATAACAATTAGTAGATTACATGATTGGATCATCTTTGGAATACAATTAGATTAATTTCACTTTGATTTCCAATAATGATTATTGATAATCTTAAATGTTATATTATGTTATGTTAATCACAATAGTCATTGGGTTAATCAAATTAGTCTGTAAAGTCAAAGATTAAACGATTGGAAGAAGATGAATTAATATAAATCATTGAATAATTTAAGGACAAATTCAAGATGAAATTATGTCTTAAGCTGTAGTTTATTGCTCAATCTCTCAGGGGAAATAATCGTTTCATGTTCAAGTGTGAAGATAAAGAATAAGGAAGAGTAAGGAATGATTCTGACGAATTTACAGTCAGATAAAAACAGAATAGGTAAAGGTAATGAAAAAAGAAATCTAGAGAATAAGAATAAAATATTTCTTTTTTTCTTTTTGACAGAAAACATGTTAACCTTTTTTCTCCAATGGTAAATGTTCATAGATGAAGTTTGTTCTTACAAACTTTACACAGGAAAGTTTTGAGAAAAACATGATAGAGAGAGAGAGAGAGAGAGAGAGAGAGAGAGAGAGAGAGAGAGAGAGAGAGAGACAAAAAGACAAGATTCCCACAGGGAAATGTAACTTCATTTTTCAGCGAAAAGTCAAAATACATGAAAAGTCACGAAGAAAAATTCAACTTGTTCAACATGGACTGAGTAAAATGAGAAGGGTAAAGGAGGAAGGAAAGTCCATCAACATGGTAATGATAATGTCCACCCATGATTTGATTATAATGAGCTTGACCCTCTCTTTCTCTCTCTCTCTCTGTTTTCCTCATCCTTTTATAATTTCACTCATAAATGTTACTCAAGGGAATCAGGAAACTGTAGCGTTACTAAATGATCATGATGAACAAAAAAAGGTTATCATTGGCAATTTAATGGATCAATGTTCATTTCAACTCAATCTTAGGGTCAAAGTTGAAAAAAATATTTGTAAAATAAGTGATGTAAATTTAAAATGCAAAAGTTGTAAGAATCATCGTTATCATTGTTCATGCAAATGCTTCAAGGCTCCAACATGAACAATTTAAAAATTTCACTCATGATATTGTAATTTTTTCACCATAGACTTTACAAATAATAATCTCAGGAGATTGACTAAAATCTGAGTGAATAGTTTTCACATTTCAATAAAACCCAATGAAAGTTTTACATTATTTAAAATTATTCCCTAGTATTTTCAACTCATTTCAACGGAATACAAATTTACAGATCAAATTGTTCATTCAAATATAAACCATTGATTGCTGATAAATCACAGTCGCTTTTGTCTATGATAAAATAACCTTAGGTTATTGTTTTGTGTATTATTATTACGAGTATGTTTTTTATAAAGCAAAAAGCATTCAACTCAATTTTCTGTTACAATCACAGCCAAATACTTTCAACTGAATCCATAATAACCATGATAATAGATCGAATCTTTTGTTAGCTTTTCTCGTCATTCTCATCAAAAGCAATTTTTCATTTGATTTATGGTCTAAATTGACATCTTAATTGGCTACAATTAAAATTAACTTCATTAGACCAAAAGAGAAAAAAAGTTAAACTCCATTATGATCAGATCATCTCATTTGTAACTTTGATTCTCTTGAGGGTAAAAGTCGAAGTTCAAGAGAGAGAGAGAGAGAGAGAGAGAGAGATTCAAGCTAAGAATATTATGAATGCTGAGAATGATAATGATGAGCATCGTGAGGAGTTGGAGGATGAAGAAGATGAGGAAGATGAGGAGAGTGGGATAAGTAAATTGTGATTATCCTCGCGTGTTAAAAGTACACAGTTTGTTGGACACATGAAGTATTCTGACAAGTTTATTAACAATGTCACTAATCAAGAACATAATTAGGTTAAACTATTGATTAATTACTGAGCTAAATTATCCTCATCAACTTGTATTTGCTTGTAAATATATAAAACCATAGAATCAAATTGTATTAAGAAACATTTTCCTGTGAAACAATTAGAGTTTAGTTATCGATTCTGTGATTTCTTGAATTCCTAAATTGAACTAAAGTGATTTATGAAACAATGATCATTATTTTCATCATGTTTTATTTGTTTCTATTTCGATTCAACAAAGATAGATGAGAATACCTTTAGTAGTAGAAAGAAACGAATTCAATTCCAATTCTCAACTTGATTAACGTCAAGATCATGATTTTCCAAGAGAAAGTGAACATTTTTCAATACTGATGAGATTAATTTTCTTTTCGTGTTTGAGGTTCGAAAAACAAAAACAAAGATTGAGAAAATTGTTGAAATTTCTCCGATCAAATGGCTCGAAGTTCTGATGATGAAAGTTAAGGTTCATCTGATTCCATTGAGAATTGAAATGAGCTGAATAAAAGATAAAATATCAAGAAATTTTAACTTCCATTGAATGGAACAAGTTGATGAGGTGAATGTGTGTGTAGATCTTTGATCAAAGCGAAAAAAAGAAGAAAAAAATCAAGTTCGAAGATGAACTTTTTCTCAGCCAATGAATCCTTCAAATCCTTTTCTTTCCTTCACTCATTCAACATTCTTTCATCCCATAAACATGGAATCAACAATAAGATGAGTAAAACATGGTGATAATCATCAACTGAATCAAGAATATAAACAATTTTGTGAGAAAAAAGGCATCAGAAAATTTCACCGAAAATCACCATGAGAATTTTCATCGAATAAAAGATCAAACTGATCAGATAATAGTCTATTGTTATCGATAACTAGAAAAGCAATTGTATCCGAAAAAGAGAAATTCTAAAATGAGAAAATAGATCGATTATCAATATGAAGATCTTTACTTGCAATCGAATTGAAATAACCAAAAAACAACGAGAAAACCCAAACATGGAACCGATTTGAGAATTGTAAAGCTCTCATGGAACCAAATGAGTCAAATATTCAGGGTGAAAATTAGCATATGAAAAAAAGATGAAATAATTATGATGACTGGTAATAAATCTTATCCATTTGGGTGAACAATCTTAAAAAAGTAACAGTTAACTAACTGTTTCCTTTCAACTGATTAAAACTTAATTTCATGTTGTTTCATTGTAATAATGATGATGCAGCAAGATGAATATCATCATTATTCATACACAATGAGGATGAACAATAATTCCCAATGATTATGTAAATAACAATGAAAATGGAAGGGTTAAATTCTGGGTTATTGTATTCGCTTTAATAAACTTATTCAGAGAAAACATTGGAAACATTATCGTCTTTTACATCATCATGATAATCATCACCATCTTCATTCAGCTTTTCTCTTGTATCTTCATCATCATTTTCTCGAGCTTTTCCTTAATCATATTGCTTCACTTTATCATCTTTCAAGTTTTACTTTCAAACTCATTCAATCTCATCTTATTTATTGGATGTCACTGAGATGAGGATAAAAGATAAGATGAAGATGAAGATGAAGATGATCAAGACGATGAAAGATGAAAATGAACAATTTATATCTTCAGATCAAATTGGAGTTCATCTCAGATAGGATTAGACTTTTTTTCATGCTCAAGAATAAGATGTTTATATTTTTCTTTTCTCATTTTATCAATTCATAGTTCTAGTGAGTTTTTTGTCTCTCAGTCTCTTTCATGGTGAAGTCATGGTAGATTGAACTTTCTCATCATTTTATTTGGAATAAGAATCGAAGCAGAATTTCATCATCTTCATCTTTCTTTTTCCTTGACGTTACTGTTTATTGGATAAAAATATAATATTACGATTTCATATTAACGACCAACTAAATTTCTGACGTAAGTTTTTTGATCCAGAATCAAGTGAGATTGGAAGAGAGTGAGAGATTATCAGGATATCCTGTGTTCATATCAATTCTGAAGGAATTTATCTTTTTTTTCATCCTGATAATATATTGATTCCAAAAAGGAGATCGTTCAATTTTCATCAACCAAAATGATTCAATCATTTATATCATTGCTTTTGGTCTTGGTATTGTTTTCTAATCCAATTTATATCATCAAACTTTGCGTAATTGATATAACCTTTTATCATTGACGACAATTGATTAATATTAATTTACGTTCATTATCACCCTAGACTTGAGATGATGAAGATGAAGAAAATAGAAACGCTCACAATTAACTAATATCAACAATTAATCTATGTTATTATCTGAACACATATCAGGGTGAACAGATTTCCATGGCAAGTTCAGTAGTTCTCACTCATTTGTAACCTTTCAATATCTATCAATTTATTCAGAGTCTTAATTAATTGGCATCACATGAAACGTGTCTCATGATAAAGTGAAAGGTAATTTGTCCCGATTGATGAAAAACAGGGAAAATAATGAATATCAATCATCTAAATCAAGGACAGGTAACAAGATTCTGAGTATTCTCAGTAGATCAATTCTTGTGAATCTGCTGATAAATGTTTCTTTACAATATGTAACATGACGATAATCATATTAACAGTTATCACAATTGAATGGAATGACAATTCAACTAATCAATCAGATGGTGGATTCCTTTGATTTATAGCGAAAGGTTGAACTTCAACCTATCAAATTATTATTATATTTTTCATGGTGATAAACATGGAAAGTTACTAGAACTCAGAGTTTTCAAGTGTTAGTATTATATGAGAAAAAAAGATTAGTGTTCCTAATGTTAATCATATTTTCATCAAAAGGATTCAGCAATTTTTGCAAATGAAAATTACACGTTTCAAGTTAATTGTCTGAATATAATGATCGCTAAGATGCAGATAAATCATCATGAAATATACCTTCATGATTCATAATAGTTAAATTATCACAATCAGCTAGAAAACTGATTAATTAACGCAGAGAATGAGAGAGAGAAAAAAGTTAATTCGATGATGCAATTTAAATAGCTGCTAATTTAACTGTTGGCAGAAAAAAATGTTACATCGATTATGAATTACAAAGGATAAAAAATGAGTTCTAAGAAACTTTTCCTCGAACAATCAAATCAGCATCTTCATCAATCTAAGTAGAACTTTTTTCTTATTAGTTCGAAGTTCAACCTTCCTCTCAACTGCAACTTATTCTTGCTGATGAATGAAAGAAAATAATAAAATAAATTTATCAAATAAAATGGATGATATTTTTTTCCCTGATATGATTGTTTCCTATTCTGAATCAATATGACAAAGGAATGATAATATTAATGAGATTCAACTTTTTGCTCACAATTTTATCTCAGATTATTTTCTCTAAACTTTTGGTTGACAATCAAGTTAATTGTCTTTTTATTAATAAGATTAAATGAATCAACTTCCCCAATCTATTGTTCATATAATAACTAAATCGCTTCTTGATTGATTATCATAGTCTAATGATCAATTTAATTGATACTCTTATGACGATTCGATAGAGATAAGATTGAAATATAATAGAAAATTGAGAAATTCTGATAACCGATTAAAGGTAAACTGTGAATTTGTTATCAGATAAGAAAAAGTTTTTCTTTTTTTTCTCAATCACCATTAACACCATCATCATGTTATCATGATTCCTGGGAGTTAAATGTTAGATTACATAATAGTTATAAATGGTTATGTTTGAATGGGGAAAGAAAAATGAAGATAATAGTTTCAGCAAGGAAGGAAATTTCATCCTGAGTTCAGGTAAATTACAGAATACTTAACATGAGGATGGAAATGATGAGTGAAAAAAAGTATTATAACATTTCAGGAGTTCTAATGGAAAAGGATTGTCACCCTGATTCTGATGATTATCAACATTGTAACACGATAATGGTGATTATTATTTTCTAGGTTATAAAAGGTCAGAAAAGGAGATGATAATGATAATAGTGATAATGATGATGATGATGATGATATGAGGGGTAGGATAAGGATGAGGAGGTTGTGGAGGGTTAGGATGATGGATGTAGTTTCCAAAAAAAATTCTGTAAATGCAATAGCAAAAAACCCTGACAATTGTTATTAAAGTGATCACTGTAACTTTTTTTGCTCCATCCAAGTTGAACTAAAGTCTTTACTTTTCTGGTTACTTTCATCATGAAAATAACGAAATCTTTGGTGTTTTTTTTATCATCCTCATCATAATACAGAATTCATCTGAGCAATAACGTTATCTCAACCATGAAACTAGTCAATCAATTTCAAGGGTGAAAATTGAACGTAAACTTCCTGAGCTCCATGGAAATGGAAACTTTGCTGAGAGGAGGAAAAAAATCTTAGTCAGAACAAAGGAAACAATTACGAACAATCAACAAATCATGTTAATCATGATTATTCAGCAATTTCGGTGTAATTTTAATCATCAATAAGACATTTATCATTAATCCTTTTCTCTCAATCAATCTGACAATTAAACTTCATCATCATGTTTAACCATTTTGAATAATCAAGTGGATACTCAACTTATCAACAATGAATATGTTGTAATAACAATTAAACTTACACATGATGAAATTATCACTCAATTAACAGCTAATAATTATGATTTACAACAATTTATTCATAAATTAATGGATCATTAAACTGATTATGTTTATTGAATAACTAAATATTATCACATGATAAGTTTCAATTGTTAGTTGATTATCATCAGTTTTCCCAATCATTTAGCAATAATTTTATTGATCAGTGAGCAATTTAAATGCAGTGTTTATTATATCAAGTGAGAAATTGATTTCCAATCATGAATCACAATTTAGATGAGATCAATATGATGCTTCACAATCAACATTTACATGATGAAACAATCAATTAATTTGATTAACTGATTGTTATTATTGCTATTGATTAGATAAACATCATTTTCCTCAAGAGTCATTCACATCTTCATCAAATTGTAAAGATAATCAAATTAATCATCATTCAATCCATGAGATAATCAGAATGTTCAATTGATTATTGTAACAATAATTGTTGGAGCTAAAAATTAAACAACTGAGATTAACAATTACATTTGATTAGCTGTTAAACTTGATAATCATTATGATAAGTATTGTGAATATTATTGATTAAATGAGACAATCAATCTGATCATAAAGGATGACAATTAAAATCACACAAAAATGAAAAGTTCAATTCAGTTTGAATTTAACCCAACATTTGAATATTCAGTTAATTGCACTCGAAAACTGAATTAGTGGTTAGATTACTAATCTAATTTGTGCTAATCATAAGTGAAAGTAATTGAAATGCATCAATTACAAGGTTAAGTAAATATACTAATCGTTTAAATAATAAGATCTAAATTAGCTTCAGTTGGATAAGCAACAATTCACAAGGTCCTCGAACGAGATTAGAACAATTAATCGAATAGCGAATTACAAAGAATCGAGAAAAAGAAACTAAATCAAAGGAATGCGAATACAACAAACAATTAAGTTGATTTAGTTGTAACAAATGAAGAACAATTAAATTTAATCACAACAATCAGAAAGTCGATATATTTTAGGTGATACAAATTCAGTTGGCTAGTTGATTATATCACCTTAATTTGATTGTTGTCTTTTTGTTTGTGATTGAAAACATTTCTATTAATAGTTGGGGTTGAATTTAAATTTAATCGTAATTACTGATTACAATGATAATCAACAGACCGTTGAGATTAGTGTTTTGTTTCAAATTGATTTAAATTGTTATAGCAATTTATTTTCTAATCACCTTCAAATACTCATCATCACTAATCAACAAAGTAGCGATATTAATACAAATTAGATTTAATTGTAACATTATCTGTTTCTACGTTTCCTTTTTTTATATATCAGTTGACAATTAACTTGTTGTGTTGATGTTAATTAAGCCTTAGGGTGTTAATGATTAATTGATATTCACCCTCATGTTATAATAATGATGATAATCTTTGATATGTGATTAGTTTAATTTGGTTGAGTTCAAGAAGATTAAATTAAACGTCAAGTGAATGCTAATTGTTGTCAAGGTAAAGGTAAAGGTTAATTTGTTAGGATATTTCAAAGATAATTAATATTTTTAAATGACAGTTAACATGGTTACCGGTAAGAAATTAAGTTAATTGTGATCGAGATGAAATATTTATACCTGACATTTATCATTTAATTCAATACGAGTATGAAATTGATAAAAATATTAAATGAATGATTAACTGAAAAAGGTATAAATTAATATTGTTACCTGACAATTTGTTAATGGAAATATATTAGATTCCAAGTTATTTCTGAAATGAAGTGTTGGGAAAAATTAATTTCAACTCAACAAAAACTCCATGATAACAATTAAGAAATAAGAAAATATTATCATAATCGATTGCATAGTAATTTGTGTGTCGATTGCTATTAGTTGTTTCATGATTCCCGAAGGTGTTAAGATAACCCGGAAATTGTAAAATCCATTTCAAAGTGGCCTTAATGGTCGCGATGAGTTTCGACTCGAATAATAATGAAATAATATCAAGACAAAAGGACATGATAGTAACTGAACAAGTTGAATGAGAGGTTTGGATGATGAAAGGAAAATGATGTAAACATTGTGAAGAGGATGAGGAAGAGAAAATAGTGAGTAAGTGAGAGAGAGAGAGAGCGAGTGGGTGAGGAAACTTCGGTGAAAGATGATGAAGATTGTGAAGATTATGATGAATGAAGAAATGGATGAAGAGGATGAAGAAAAAAAAGATGAGGAAGATGTTTGTGTTTACTTCAATGTTCCCAAATAAATATTGACTTAATATTAGGCGAATATCATGAAGGGAAGATGAACATAAAGAATACGTTCCAATGAAGTATAATCATCATTCTAATGTTAATGATAATATATTAATAGTGATAATACATTCCAATCTCAGCATTTTCTTTCTTGTTTCCAGTATTTTCGTTTCTGTTTTCGTTTTTGTTTCTCATCTCGAAAAAGTCATAACTGACCATTCAACTGACTGACCAATCTTTATCTCCATCCAACATCACAGTATCAACATCCTTTCTCGACTTCCTCTTTCATCTTTTTCATCATTTGCTTTTATTTTCTTCACACTTTGTCTTTCTCTCTTTTTTTTGCTCATCATCACTTTAGCTTTTATCTTTACAATGGTCATCTTCATCTTTACCACATTCTTTGGTCAATTTCACTTCCAAACCATTGAGATGCCACTCAGAGAGATTTACCAATTCATCTTCATCCTTTTCTTCATCATACAAACTTTTCTTTCTCTTCATCACTTTTCACTTCTTCATCAATAGAATAAAAAAAACTTTTCTTTCCATTGTTCAGGTTCGCTGATTGATCGATAATATCATCAATATTTACCTTTCGATTGTTGTGATAATTTATTGATTGTTAATTAGCTACAATTTAGTCGACAATTAACTTGACAAAGTTGATTAGATTTCATGCAATTTAAAGTTTCAATTTTTTCTTAATTATTATATCATATTCAATTGTTGGGACCTGAAACTAAATCAATTTGATCAACTCTGTAAATCACAATCACGATTAGACACTAATTGTTTTGGTTTTTTTCTAATAACCTTGGCTTATTAATTTTCTTGATTAACAATAAATCCAATTAATAAACCTTGACTTGAATGGATTCCCAACAATTTAAATTGATCAAATTTTTGATTGTTTGAGTTCATTTTGGAAAGTTCATTTTAATTATCATGATAATCAGCTGATTTATATGTATAAGTCATGTAACCAAACAAATCTACTCAATAAAAGTTAATTAGTTGCTCGTTAATTCAACTAACCCAATTTAGTTAATCTAATTAGTGATTAAGTCAATTGATTAACCACCGAAAGTGTTAATGTTAAGGACAAAGAAGTTTATAAAAGTTTTTAGAGTCGAAGTTCATTTATAACAAACTTACATGTATTATATTTCTATGAGAACATTAATTTCAACCTTATTCGCGGAGAGTTTGATTAATTAATTGTAATCAACTTACCCAAAAGTATTGAATAGCATGGGGAAGTATATGGAATCTCAAAATAAGAACCAAATTCGAGTCCATTGTAGATCATAGTTCCTAATCCAAATCCGACGGCTCCGATTCGCAAGAATATTGATCCATGTGATCTTTCAGTTTCACTAATTTTATCTTTCTTTTTGCCATTTAATTCTTTATTACCTAAGCCGAATCAACAATTAGTCAATAATTAATCTTCTAAACAATGGTTAACTAATTATTCAATGTTAATTTCATCTTCGATCATTAAAATTAAACTTAAATCGGAAACGGAATCAAAGTGTTGGCTTCCATGGATTTCCAAGTACACGAAACAAAGGATTAAGAATCAGATTAAGATACTATTAGTATTTCCTGTCACAATTTAATTATCATCAACTAATCAACTGACCTTAGAAACTAATCAATTACCTTGAAAATTAATACAAAAGTTGAACAAAGTAATTAGTTATTGGGAAATTTTTTGACGTTTGAATGATCGATATGAATTTAAGCAAATAATTAGTTAATTGCGGAAGAATATTGGTCATTAAATACTCACGATTTTGGTCACTTTTCGGTAAATCATGAAGCAGATAAACGTACACATAAAGAAGAAACAGAAGACTAACTGCATACAGGTAAAGGTAAAAGCCCTGAAAAGAACAATCAAATTACGGTTAACAATTAAGTGTCTCGTTGTAATTAAGGCAAAGTGTAAGAAAAAATCAAGCGATGAGAAGTTAATTGGACTTACCTCGAAATAATATAAAGGTATATTTGGTATCCTGATTTCGGCAGTGAAAAAGGTCAGACAGGTAACCACCAAGAGCTGACCATAGATTGAACTGGCCACGATGAAAGCCGCAGTCCTACGAGAACAATTTAAATGATTATTACAATTTGGTTGATCATTAGTTGATTTTTTAACACATGAAGGAGGCGATGGTGTTGATTTGATTGGTTTTGGTGGTTGGAAACAATTGAGACAACAAGACCCAATGGATATTGATGGTGACATAATCAAAGCACTTAATGAAACTGCAACTGTTTTTTTACTGTTTCACAATTAAATCTAATCAATTATCACTGAAATAATTAAGGTCACTATATTTGATTAAGTATTTTGTAATTTCACCAGTCAAAATCCATTTGATTAAACAATAAGTTAGACAAAAAATTAATTGTTCAACAATTAAAACTACAAAATGACATGAAAATTTCATACCGCATTGTTTTTACATGATAATAACAATTTGAATCAATTTAACTTCCGATTGGGTATTAAGTGATTAACAAAAAACAAGGTTGAGAGGATGAGGATGATAAGGGGTGATGATAGAGATGATTATGATGATGGGAATGAGGGAGGAGGATAATAATGATTACGTTAGCATCATTTTGTGATTAAATTTTCGAGATAACTTTATGATAACTGTAACCAAATTAATGGTATTTACAATTAAAGCAAACGGTTGTTGTTTTGTTGTATTAAGAAGATGATAAAGAAGACAGAGAAAAGTAGACAGAGGATGAGGAAAGAGAGAAAGATGAAAGAAACGGTGAAAAAAGTAAGTAAAAGGATCTGAGCACAATTTGAATCGATGCGTGTTAAGTGAATGTCTAAGCTGCTTTAGCGTTTCGAGTTGAGTCAATGAGTTAGTTTGGTCTCGGTTCAGTTGAATAGGTCAGAAAAAAAGAGTCGATAAGTGAAAAGAGAGAGCGAGAGAGAAGGAGGGAGGTGAAAGAGAGGAGGATGTAGAAAGAGAGAGAGAAGCGGATGATCGACTTGGTGTCATATTGGTTTGCAAACCGAATTTTTTTTGCTACCAAAACATTTGAAAAAAGCAAAATTGGCGCGGGAACAAAATTTTTCAAAGAAAGGAAACGAAGAGGGAGAAACGAGAAAGGGAGGGGAGTGAATGCTAATGATGAATATGATGATAGTGTGGTGGTGAAGAGATAGATGAATAATGATAAAGACTGAAGAACAGGTCAGGGTCAAATGCCGAAGAGTAAACTAATTGATCGTTTTTACATTAAACAGTTTTTTTTTCGTGCGTTTTCACACAACCAAAAAAACGCATCTGCAACAATTAATCTTGCAAATCTCACAAGGACTTATCAGTTGCAAAGATCAAGGTGTCATCTTACTAATCTTGTGAAACTTTTACTCGAAAATGTACCGTTATTTTCTGCTGTCATAACTAATTGATCCAAAAAAGTTTTGTCTCCAAGGTTCGAGTTGACTCTTTGTTCAATCATGTTTTTCCTTGATCAATAGTCACTACTTAGCATCTTAACAATTTGATTCACAATCAGTTCAATTGTTACAAATTGAATTGTAAAGAGACAAAATTTGGAAATGAATGAAAAAAAAAATCAATTAACTAAACATCATCTTGGATTTTTTTCTCTCTCTTCTATCTCTTTCTTTCGAAATTCAATAAACCATGGTAATTTAGTTCTAAATTGAGTGTTGAATATTTATACTAACTTTGGATTCTTAGGTTGCCATCGATGTTCACAACATGATGATGAAGATGAGAAAGATGATCTTGGAGAAGATAAATTTGTTATTGATGATGAAGGTGATCTACCATGAAACTGAGCTTTTTCAATGGAGTCGAGTGATGGAATCGAGTGTCGTGTTTGACACAATCGTAATGGTTTACATGCGAAAGGTACATTATTGTTTTGATGACTATTTGAAGAGTTGTTATTATTACTGTAACTGCTACTGACTGTACTGATTAACGAAACAATTGATGAGCTTCGTCGATTTGAATCAGTTTTCGGAGATGTAGCTGCTAAAATGGCCTCAGGGATCGATCGTTTAACTGAGCCATTTCCGCCGTTTAATGAAGATGCTAATTGGCGCATTTTGGCCTGATATTTACCGATTAAATCAGCCATGATCGGGGTTAAACAGAAATACTAACAATTAGTAACTAAATTGTGATGGCTTTTTGTTTTGAAGGTAAATTATTATTGTGATGATTACTTTGTGATTAACTTGATTGTTATGATGAGTTTAAACTATCAAGGTTAATTGTAAACAAATAGTCACGTTCATTTTAATCATTCAAACATAAATTAGGTTTTTCAAGAATCAATTTAGTTATGATGTTGATTGTTGTTCCGAGTTGCTTCAATTATAATTGTGGGTTATTAGGATGTTGATTATTTTGGTGATACTTGATGACAACAATTAAAAACTTCTAATAATTAAATAAACTTAACAATTTGGATCTTGTAATGTTGACAATTAAGATGATTAGATTGACAATGATGATTATATCACAATTGATAGTGAATAAAATAAATAAACATCTGAATCGGAAATAAATGTGAAAAGTTTATCTTCCGGTTCTGAATAATAATCCAAATGAGTTAATTGAATTTTTAACAATTAATTACAAAATTGCAGTAACTCAATCAAATGAAAACACTAATACACAAATCACAGAAAACACAATCCAAAGGATAAAAGACACAAAATTTGAAACAATTTAAATTGATTATCTGAACAATCAAAGAATCAGGAAAAATAGAGAGAAAGAGAGAGAGAGAGAAACAATAATCGAAAAAAGAGAAAAAGAACTTTTTTCTTCGATCAACAAATTCGATTTGGAACAATGCGAAAAAACAACTTTCACTGGTTAACTAATAAACTAATCAAAGTTTCCAATTGTTGGTTAAAGTTTTTAAAGGTTAACATTATGTTCAAGTGATTTATAAATGATAACAGTTTAATGTTGACTACGTTTCGTTGTAACGAAGTGGTTTCGTTACGAGTTGTTGTTGATTAGCAAAAAAAGTGTAAGTGAAACTGAATGATACAAGTTATGTTGTTTATTAGACAAGAAACACGATTAACTAACTACTCACTCACTTGGATGCAAATGATTTATTTTTAGTTTTATTCAATGTTTGATTTAGCCTTAACTCACAATCGGAATTAAATTGTATTAATAATTACTTTTAATTGCCGAGTTTTCAATCAACATCTTCAACATAACAATCAAGATCATTAATCGGACCACCCAATTCACTTTCTTACTCACTCACTCTCTCTCTCTCTCTCTCTCTCTTCTCATCATTCTCATCTTTTCCGACTCCTGTTAATTTTGTCATTTAAATTGTTTACTGAGTTGTAATTAACAATCGCATTTGATTATTATGGAGAAGTTGAAATTGATTATTTTTAACTGGTTAATTGTTTTTCTCAGTTAATATTTTTGCTATTTCCAATTTATCTTAATCATTAATTTTACCCTGAGGCTTAATTACAATTTAAAGTCGCTCGGAAATGTTTAATTTCAACAATTTATTTATAACTTTTTCAATAGTAACAAATTACAGTTTATAATTATGAATGTTATTAAATTATTGATGATTGATTTGTGTGTTTCTTTTGTTTATTGTTTATTGGCTGTTTAATTTTAATTGTTGTCAAAAAATATAATCAATAGGGTCAAGGTTATTAATTTAAATCAGGTATTGATCAGTGATCAACATTTCTTATTGTTATTATCAAATTAATGACAATTAGGTGTTGTTTTTTTGTCTCTCTCGTGTTGTTGTGACAATTTAATAAAAGTGAAAATAGTTAATTGTTATTGTTAAGAATCTTAACTTGGTAACATTGTCACCATTAGCCAAATTAATTGTTAATTATATTTGATTGTATTGGTTGTTAATTACTTTCTAAAATTTTGTCAAAGGTTAATCAATTCAAATTTTTGATTAACAATCAATTGAGCCTCACAAATTGTTACTCTAATTAAAACCATAATCAAGGTTTCTAAACAATTTTGTACGTCATTAAAAAACAATAACAAATACTAATTAAATGATAATGATTAGTGATCACAATCACAATCGTCATAATTGTTGGTTAATTTGATAAAGGAAAATAATTTAATCTTCAAATAGACTACACCAATTAAAGATGAGATTGAGTTTGATCACATGAAATTTAATCACAATCAAGATCAAGATACAGATTTTCAACTCTAATTTCAAGGTAATGGTGAATATGAAGTAAATCAAAATTGACCAATTGATTGTTGACAACTGAATTAAATAAACATCAAATTGTGATAATATTTGTCTTTTTTGATTGTTATCAATACTATTAACATGTGATGAATACACAGGAAAACATGAGAATTGATGTTATCAAGTTAATTCAATTGGTCAATAAGAAACGAAATCAAGAAGTAAACATTATCGAAGGACATTATCGATGTTAAATGATTTAAAATGTTAATAACGATAATCATGATTACTCTTAGGATGCTGATGATGAAGAAAAACAATGAAATGAATTTACTATTCTGAACTTGTTGACCATCACAATTTGTTCCGAATTCAAACTTGATGGACACATTAACGATCGAAACGTGAGTTGATTGTCTATTCAATCGCAATTCCAATAACCTTACACCTTAATAGATATTCAAGGCAATAACATTAACCATCATCAGAGACAATCATCTCAACATGATGATAATGATGATGATTACTATTGATTCATTTATTATTATCTACAAATAGATCTCATCAATTTCTAGGATGAAGTTTCCAGAGCCATTCTCAAGGAATCCATTGATTCCAATGTTAATTTAACAATCAATTGTTTCCAAAGTTTATCCTTGTCTAAGTTAAATTATTTTGATACTTTGGTTTTTTTTTATGTTCACTCTTGTCGTTAGTAAAATGACCTTCATTGGAATCGGAAAATATGAATGATTGGTGTTAATTATCAAATAATTTCTTAATTGTTACAAAGTGAAACTGTTAAATCGTTGGGAAAAAAGTGAGAAAAAAAATTGGGTCAGAAATGATTTTCTTTTGTTTTCTTTTCTCTGATCAGTCTCAAGGTTATTATCATCTCGAGTCATTAAACTCAATTAACGAATCAACATCTCAATTAATCAAATTAACTTAATCAATCAATCAGGTCAATAGTTAACTCTGATTGGGCTGATTAGGAGAAAATCATTTCAACTCAAAAAAAAAGATTAACGAAAAATTGAAAAATTGAAAAATGCTCTTCGATTTGGCGCCAAAAAGAAAAAACAAAAATTGAATTAGATTTAGATTTAAATGATTTCTACTGAATAGGAAATAGACTTCGAACTTGAGGACAGATGACCAACGAACTTTTTCTCGAAAACTGACCCATACCATGGATTAGAATATAACCAATAGATTTGGATTATTTTCTCATTGATAAAAAGCTTTACGATTCTATGACTACATCATTATCTGAACATTCAATGAATTCCTCGATTATTGTGATAACAATAATGATCATGATTCTATTTGATTATGATAATGATCATTATCTTAATCATTATCAAGATAATCAACATTGTAGGCGTTATTCTGGACAGTGTTTTGTCAACATAATTCATTGGCATCTAATTAATCATCACGATAATCGAGAGAGAGATGACCATTGTCCCATTAACGGTATTATCATTATTATCTCCAGCTAATGACCCAACCATTGATTAACTTTATCAGAATCCTCATGATAGTTTCACTTTTATCTGAATAAAAGTTGACACAGAATCTTAATTACATTTCCAAGTTAAACTCTAAATTCATTTAACTTTAATTAACTCGAATAAAGTTAATTAGTTGAAGTTTTTTAGATACCACCGAGAAAAGTATTCCCTTGATTACTTAATTATCGTGGATAATTTTTAGTCTTTTCCTTCATTCTGATTGACATTTTGTAGATCAAGAGTAAGGTAGTGATTAAATGTCAATATAAATTGTTGATTAGTTTAAACTGTTACATTTAATGGTAGAAATTGTTATTCAATTATTGAGTAATATTTGTTTACAATCGATCATCAAATTAATTACTTATTGTTAGGTGATTGTGATTGCAATTAACACCGGAAATGATTAAATAATAATCTATGAGAAACAACAATCAACCAGAAATTAGATCAGCAATTTGATTGCTCAAACTTTAGATTAGATTTGCTTGTTATTAAATATAATAATTAACTGTTACTGTTGTTTACTCAATGTTGATACTAACAATCAATTGATTGTTGTGAGTGAAAATAAGTTAGGAAAATGTTGATAAAAAAAATCAATCAACAGATAACAATTATAATCATCGTGAATTTAATCACAATCAAGGATAACTATCATGTAAGCAAATGTAATAATAAATTGATCTCTGATTTTGGTTCAATTATCGATCTGATTAGTCTGATCAAAGCTAATCAATAAATTGTAACTTTATTGTGATCAATCAAACAAAAAAGCAAACCAATGGTGATCAATTGAATGTTAATCAAATCAATCGTTAATCTAGAGTTTGCAATTAATTATCATAATAATAAATTGATTTTGTCACAACTCAATCAACCAGATGATTGGCAAAACCAACAAATAGATTAGTAGACAAAACTTTTGATTAGCTGATTTAATTTCAAAAATTTAATTAATCTACAAAATTATTAATCGTTACTATACAATTGTAATGAGTTTTAAAATTACAATCAGCTAATTGTGATCAGCTTATTAGAGTAATTAATCTGATATGCCTCGAGCTATTTGTTTGTTTATCAATCAATTTATTAGTTTTAATTGATTCTCATTCATTTTATGATCCTTGAAAATGAACATGATTAAGAAATTACAATTAATTAAAATTAGAAAAATTTATTTCTAATGTTTAACAAGATAATTAGAGCGATTAATCGTTAATTGTTATCTGTTGATTGTGTTTTTCTTGTCGAGGTTAATTTACAAATTAACAATCTAGTCCATCAACAATTGATATTTTTGGTTTATAATTATAAACAAATAACAATTAATTAAAGGACAACGATAATTAAAACAACAATCAATTAATGATGATCAGGAAAGAAAATTAAATTTTTAAATCAATCAACATTTCATATTAACACTCAACCAAATATTAACCCTTTAATTTAATCAACTGCTAATTTGATTGCAAGGTTTTTGTTTACAAAAATTTATTAATTACAATCAAGGTTGTATTCAATTTCATGTCAACGTGATCAAGACAAAATGATTTAGTTGATTATTTGATCAACAATCAACCTCTCAATCAAATTGCAATTAAGATTGGAAATGTACAAATGTGATCTGATTAATGAACGCAAATCCTTCAAAATGGAATTCTTAACCGAATCAACTAATTGTAAGTCTAAATAATCATCGAAATCAGATGACAACGATGATTAGCAATAACTTTTTCTTTCGACAATTTTAAAATCGCCCGAGGGCCCAATCGATATTCATTAACATCTAAACGACTTTTAAAAAGGAAATGAGAACCACAATCAGACTTTTCATCTTAAATTACTAATCAATTGTTTCGATAGAAAATTAATTTTGATACATTTAAACACTAATAGTAAAGGCGTAGGCTCATGTTATTACAATTCTAGTCAAGTGATAATCAAATTGATTTCAAATACTAATTAATTTCTAATTTGAGCTGATTAAGTTTAGAAGATGAAATCAAAGTGAATGTTAATATTATTTTGATTGATCGTAATTCCTGCTATCAAATGGACAAATCAATCTGAATGGTGATATTAGTTTGTGGATAATTGAATATTCAGTGTTGACCAATTAGATTAAATAATCTAGTTAATTGTTTTCTTCAGATTAGATAGAATTACAATAAACCTAATAGACAATATCACGTATCGTTGTATCGGTAAAACTGGTGAGTTTATCGATTGTGAATTTGTTTGATCAATGATTCTCTGTCTATCTCTCGATATTGGATTTTCCTATTCTCTGGTATTATATCAATGGTTTGAACGTGTTGGTAATATCCAAATGAATCTACACTCATTTAAGTGGAAAAATGTTGCGAGAATTCAAATTGATCCTTTTAAAAAATGGAAATCGTTATGTTTGAGATGAGGCGAAGATCATGTTGAAAGATCACTTGAAAAAAGAAAACGAAAAGAGATAAACAAATTTGAGAATAAGAAAAGTTCATCTTGTGGAATAGGATAAAGATGAAGATGGTCTGAGTTTGCATCATGAAGTTCAGTTGCAAGGTGAAGATCATTTTAAAACATCTAATGGCTTTAAAGATGAAAGTGATGTGGAAAACAAAATAACCGTGAAAACCATCATTCAATTGTGAGCTTTAATGTTTCATATAAGTTATCACCTTTTCAAGAAAGTTCTGAAATTCTGGTGTAGAAAAATAAGTTACAGGGGGAAGTGAGGAGATCGTTGAGAGAAAAAATCTGATAAAAGCCAAATAAAGGCAAAGAATTAGATCAAAACTGGGTTACTGATATTCATCATGTTAGCAAATGAAAAAGGATTGATCATAATAATAGTTCATTGGAACGATTTAGTTCAACATGATGAAATTATCGGAAACTTCTTCCGATCAGAATATCAGTTTATTTGTAATTTCACCTATTTGTCTGTATGTTACTCAAAAATTCAGGGTATTCTGCACATGTATATTCATTTTTTATCTCCTGGTAATTTACCCTCTTTTCATGGTATCCAATTCAAATAGTAATGGCATAAAAGTTTCGATATGAAATCTGATAAATTGCTCACTCTCATTGGAATCATTAAATTGACAGATTAATGAGGATATCAAGATAAAAGTGAAAATAATGATTGAAATTGAAATAAATCTGACAAATCAATAAATTCTGAGGTTTTTTCACTCTCATTTCATGGTAAGATAAATGAAACACGATGAAATCATTTATATTAATACATTTCATGGTTCTCAATTTCAATAGAATTGATATACTGATGACAATTGATGATAATAATTTAATTACTATTCAGTATTTGTTATTTCATTTACTATTTACAAGCAAATTTCCTTCAGACTATTTGAATCATCATCATTTGAAATGATTCACTTTCATCTGTGTGTAATTTGAAAGGGATATTCACAGAGTTCAGGGTATTCACTTTCCATGGTAAACTTTGGATTGTTCATGAAACTGAAATTGAGTAAATATTTACTTTTTCCATTGAAATAATATCTTCCATTACTGAGGAAGAGAAGATGAGGAAGAAGCAAAAAAATCTAAAAGAGATAAGTTTTCACATTGGTTTCTTTTTCTTCTTTACCAACAAACTGTAATCAGATAGAAATGAAAATGTCAACAGGATTAATCATTAGCAGAATCATCAGTAATCTTAACACTATCAACTATCATCGTTTACTATCATCAACCTGATACTTAATCAAGTGCAAGACTAAAAACATGATGATGGAAATGACAACAATCAATTTCCTCACAAGTGAAATTAGTCAAATGAAAAGTTATTCAATTTCTCCAACAGAGGTCACCAAAGAAGATGTTCAAAAGTTGATAATTTAGATTCGTTCATTCAGTTCAATGGAATCAGAACCTTGGTGAATAGCTAATTGTTGATCAACAATCAAGCAAGAGGAATACCGAATATGAAAATCAGCCTTGTAAATTGTCCTTGTGCAATGAACACTCGCTGAGAGTTATAATTTATTAGCTTTTTTCCCCGGTACAAGCACGAGAAAAAGTTGATGCTGCTTCGGTGTTGAGAGGACGAAGTCGCACTTTTCATGCAAGGCTGAACTCGGCGATCCCCATGAATAAGGTTACTAATTGAATTTAAAGCTAATTGGTTACTGTAAATAGACCAATAGATCAACATAATTATGAATTGCCATCAGAATGCAAATATAAATCTGATTATGTTTATTTGCTTTGCATCAGTTAATTTGACTGAGGTGATGCAAATGATAATAAGGATAATTGAATTGATTTAATCATGATTAAAGGTTTCCATTTCTTTTTGGTTTACAGAACTGTCTGGTTGTCAATTGCTTGCAAATTGATAATTAATTACCTCAGTGCTTGCAAATGTTTTGATTGATTGGGAGTTTTTTGCTTCTATTGATCAAGTTGTCCGTCAAAGGGAAATAGTTGAAACCTCTTTGGATATTGAATTGATTCAGTTTCAATTCAATTATCAGATGATAATAATATTAACCAAGGTAATCGATTTACTTACATTTCAGTGCTCTTTTTATGTCCATCAATTGGAATCACAATCGCAAGATGATTTAGTTTATTCAGAATCAAAATCAACAAAAGGAATGACAATATAATAATAACAATAATAATAGAGTATAAGAAAATAAAGGTTAGATAAGAAAAAAAATTCGATGGATTTTCGAATCTTGTTTCTTATTCTTTTTTTGTGTAGAATGAACTTTTTCATCCTTATTATATTGAATCTCATCAGAACAAATCTTGAATAACATGGAATCAAATTATATCATGAAGGGATATTAGAGGGGACAGAAGAATAGTAAATGATAGGTAGGAAAAGGGAAGGAAATGATTGACCAATTTAGTTTTTAGATCAGATTATGTTCAGGGTTATTCAGATGAAATGATCATGATGTTCATGGAGAGAGACAAAGAAAAAATCTCTTTTCAATGTCATAACGGACTTTTACTGTTCTCATTTTTCTTGGCCATGTAATGATCATCATGGTTACTTTATGATAACAATGAAAATGAGTAACATGGTAACATTATTATCTTTATGCATATAAATGTTCATGATATTCAGAATTCTCACCCGAGGGTAAAAGCCATTTAGGAATAGGTTTATTACATTGTTATAATGAATCAATGAGAATCACCTGTAAAGCCAATCACGGATATAAAAGGTTTTTTTCAATGAACTACAACTAAGGTCATTTCTGTTGAGATATAAGACAGTTATCAGAATATTATCCATTCCCTGGATATAACTCTGAATAAGTTGAGATTAACCTTTTCATGGTACATGAAAAATCAATTGACTTCTATTCTCATCAGTTTATCATCATCTCTCTCTCAGGTTAATAATCTTATTGTTTCATTTTGCTTTGTTCAACATCTTCTCATGTTAATCAATCAAAAGGCTCGGTTAAAATGTTACTGAATTTTCAGAATTTTTTTGTCAATTTCTGAATTTCTTTTTGCATGATAAGCATTCTAATGATTTAGATCTGTTATTGATCGAGAAGGGGAAACATTACAAATGAATTATTATTCTGATTTCGGATAATTTGATGATATCTCATTCATTCATAAATCACTTCAAGTCATCAATTAAATTACTCTATCAACTGTGAGCGATATTTTTTTTACTAATTTCATACAAAAGATTCTCTTATATTCATTAATTAATTGTTAATTTGAAGGAAATATATATGTGGAACCGGATGGAGAGGAAATAGTTAATTTTGATCAAGAGAAAACTAATTGTGCTCAATTGTTGGATAAATTGATTTATTAATTTAAAAGAATTCATTGAAATGATTTATAAGCAATAATTCATGCAATTTTCATTTCTTCTTATGCTCTTGCAGTTAATTAATATCATGTATTTTTTGCAATGATTTAGATTATGAATGAGTGAATTAGTTAAATTAGCTAATTAAATGGTTAAGCTTAATCTTTGGTTTTCATTTGTACAAATGAATCTGTTGTATTAATCGTGATTAAAATTGCTGTAAATCCCTGGATTTGGTGATTAGCTGATGATCATTGGTGAAAAATGATGAGGAAGACAAAAAAATGAGTAAACATTATCAATGTTAAATAAGGATGAGGAGGGAAATGATAATGATGATTAGGAGGATGGAGATGGTGATAAGGATGAGGATGAAAGTGCAAAGAAGGTTAAAGTTTGGTAAATGGTTTTTTTTGTCTGTGATATTTGGTTAGATCTGGAAAGATGAATGGATAACAGAGAGAGAGAGAGAGAGAGAGAGAGAGAGAGAGAGAGAGAGAGAGAGAGAGAGATGATGATGATGATGATAGAGATTTAGGAAAGGGTATCAAAATGGCGACTGTTTTTTTCTGTAGACTGAGATGAAGGAAGATTAAAGTTTTATCATCTAAATGATGTTCATTTGTAGTTTAAACCATTAATTATTGTGATTTAATTGAATGATTAGGATAATCAATTGACTTTAAATCTTGTAAAGTTTAAATTACAATAAACAAATTGTCTAAAATTAACTAATTACAATTTGAAATTGATTGTGGAGAGAGATAAAATTTTACAAGAATAACATTCAATTATTATCATCGGTTGATTTAATGATTAATGAGACCAAATATTTAATCATCATCACCATGGTGTAAATTAAAAGGATGAAGATGAAGATGAAGACTAGTTTACAGTTGAATGAACAGAAAATATTCAAAACAAAAGTCAATCATGTAAACATGATGATAATGATGATCATCTTGTTGATATTACAATAAAATAAAGCTCATTGAACTTGAAGATTGTAATTGCAATCAAATAAATTGTTGATAATGCAAATGTAAATCAAATTACAATTGCAATTTAAACCTTAATCAAATGGAAATGCAAGTGAAAACAAATTAACAATCAACTCGTATTGTAATTATTTCACTTGCAAAATCAATTTCAAGAAAACATAAAGAAACAGATCAAGTTAACGGTTAATCACAAGTTAATTATAGTGAAAAAAACTGACCAAAGGTTTTGATTCTTGACCTGAAAACAAAACGAAAGTCCAACCGAAAGGTCGTGTCTACATACATTTTCCCATAGACTGAGACTGTCAGGTCATCTTGTTACTCTAAGAAAACCGAAGTGGCTTTTAAACTTTGAACCGGTTTCGCTTTTGGGTTAACCTTGGGTTTCTGTGTTCTATTTCAGGTCACAATGTTTACCCAAAGTCGTTATTAAGGTTAACTTACTTTTCAATAGTTTCTATTCAATTTTCAAATTTTCTTTTCACCAAAATAGTTTAGAGACCAAAATATAACAAGGATAATCCATATGAAAGGCCAGTTTTTGGTTCCTATTTTTTGGCCCCCGAAAAAGTTGAGGCTACTTTTTCTGCTTCTTCACTTTCGCCTTTCGTGATATTATTGGTCAAATTCATCGTCTTATTTTGTATTCTGATTATTTGCTTTGTATTAACTATTCAATTAACGAGGGAATTGACTGATCATAATTAAATTTCATTCTCATCTCTATGGTTTAGTTTTTACTTTGATTCTCAGTTAATTTGGACTTTTGGTGTTTCTCTTGATTAAGAAGAAAGTTAATCAAGAAGAAAGAAAAATTTAATTAACTATCATTTGGATAAGACAATTGAATTTCGAGATTGCAATAGTTAATCAAGAAAAAGAATCACATTAATTTGATATAAATTAACTGATCATGTTGAGTGAATACAAATGATTAACAATCTGATTTAATTAATTTGCTGCAATTAACCAGTAATTTAATTCAATTCAACACCATAATTGTTAAAACAAATCAAATGATAAACAAGAGTAAACAATAAACATCAACTTAAATCATAGTTTCAGATGATTAATCACAATAATAATAATTGAATTAACCAGTAATTTAAAAAGCCCATGTTGTTAATTGTTGAGTGATGATTGATTGTGATTATAAACAAACACAGATAATTTCATGGTATTAATCACTTTTTAACACACAAATTTACAATTAACAAAATGCATTCACAATTAGCATTGTGAGTAAATTATGCAAACAATAAGTTCATTTGTCTCAATTGTTTTTCCAACATGATGATGATGAATGAAAAGTTCTTGAATCAACTTACCATGCATGTCTTGGCTTCTTCCGGTATTGAGTTGTATTGAGCGTCTTTGTATCAGCGGAACCACAACGATCGTTACTTAACATGGCGACTTCGGTTGATGAGATTGTCGTCTCTTGATCGCCCGAATTTGAATTCCTATCCTGACAAGAAATCTCCAAAACAGTTTCACCAACACATGAGGTGAACATCTTTTCCCACATAGTTCCTGGAAGATATCCCACTTCCGGCTGTGTAACTGTCACCAAAGATGATTGACCGTTACTTTTGGGTGTCTCTTGGTCCAATTTTCAATAACAATAGTCTCTATTAGCGGCGTTAAATTCAAACCAATGGTTTGATCGTCTAAAAGTCCACTTGAAGTCACTTTGATTTTAGAAATTTTAATTCTAATTGAAATTAATTTACCTTTAAAGTTGTTTCAGTTTTACCTTTGTCACTTTGTCACTAAGTCACTTTGACAGTTTGTCAAGTGTTGATTGTTGTTCAATGATGATTAAGTTTAAGTGAAGAAAAATATTCACCAATTGAGTTTAAATGACACAAAAAGTTGAATCAAATGTTATCATGTAAACAGGATTTACAAATTAGAAAAGCTCAATGGATAATTAGTTGATGATGCAAATGATGAGGATGTGATAATCTCAGCATGAAGAAGATGATGATTAGAAAACAAGAAGATAAAGAAAACCAATTGATGCTTTTTGATGATTGGATATTACAAAGATGATGAAGAAGCTCTGTTTCTATGGCATTTACACAACATTGACCAGAGTCCGATTAACCGCGTTTCTTTTGGCCTCTTGTTTTTGGTTCCTTCCCAATCTCTCTCTTTCTTTCTTTCTTTCGACCTCCCCTTTAACCACTCCCATATACACAACGGACTTTAACATAACCCAGAGAGAGAGAGAGAGAGAGAGAAAGAGAGAGCCAAGGGAAGAAAGAAAGAAGATGCTTTTTAGTTTCGCCCCTTGGAACATTTTTCTCTTTCTCTTTCTAACGGCCATTTATTCCTTTCGATTTTTTCTTTCTTTCTCTTTCTCTTTTGCTTATTTTGACTTTTCTCTTACAAAACAATCTCAATGATGATGAAAAATTTAGTGAGATAAGAAGAGAGTTGGAGGAGTGAGACAAAGAGGCAAAGATGATGAAAGAAAGAAAGAAGAGGAAAAACAAGTGAGAGATACAAAGAAAATGAATAGAAAGCGAGAGAGAGATAAGGTGAAAAGGCGAAGATGATGAGAGAGAAAGAGAGAAAGAAAGAGAAGATGATGTTTTCTTTTCATCTTCTTCTTGTCAATTATCATTTTCTATTTTTTTCCTCTTACTCTTATGGTTTCCGTTGATTAACTTTTATCATCACTGCCCCAGGGAATAAATATCTTACATGCAAGACAAAGATGATAGAAGATGAAGATGAAGATGATAAGATTTCAATAAGAGTTTATCTTCATCATCACAACCTTGAGACTAACAAGAAAGGTGAGTTTACACTTTTACCTTTAAACGAGATGAAAAAAATTTGCTTCTGTTTTTATCCAACTAACATATTAACCTAAATAATAATAAACAAGTTTCCAAATCAAATTATCAAACTATTGAAATTAACCATGAAATTGTTTTCACCAAATTGCAAACAATTAGCTAATCATCAAGTTAATTATATCCATATAAATGAATTAGCATCTTGATCCTTAAACTCTGAGGATGAAAGGGAATTGATTAAAATCATGATTCTGTTTAAATTTGATACAATTGATTATCACTGAATTAATTAGTTTGCTTGTAAAACAAATTGTCATCAATACAATTGAGTATCAAATTGCTCAAAGTGATACTATGATTAGCTAATTGCTTATTCAAAACATCATTCTAATTATGTAATCACTTTACATGTTCAATTAATTGTTCTAAAATTAAAATTGATCATATTTTGTTCAACTTTGGGAATTTCAAATCATCTAATGATGATTGAATTAAATGTAATCACACCTTAATTTCAATTTGATAATAACAAAGTTGTTTCTGTAATAAGTTTGATGATTGTGAAAAGTTTTACACTTTAAACAATTAAATTGATTAATTTTGATTGATACCTTTCTGGGTGTATTCATGGTGATGAACAAGGTAAATGTATCATAGATTCTTATGACGTTGAAGCTTAGATTTCAACTCATTCATCAATTAGATTAAAAAATGAAAATTAAAATAATCAATTAATCTTTATGTTGGCTTACAAAATTTTTTAAAAATTCGATTTGAGTTTGAACAATATTGTTTTCTCCGAGTGATCCGATAACATAAATCACTAAACTTTTTTTCTCGTTAAAATCTAAATTTTTGATTTGTCCATCGAATTATTTTAGATTATTTAATATGGAGCTTCAACTTATCTTTTATATGCTTATGAAAGTTTTTTCCTTCTCGAATTATCATCTTTTCATCAATTTGATCGCTAAATTGTTAATTTCGTGGTAGAAATTATCTCATTCAGTGTTTATCATGATTATCTGATTCAGTTACAACCAAAGGAAATTTTCAGTCATTTTATTAATCATAATCTATTATTTTCTCTCTCATTGCTTCATGGAATAAATTTCGAGGCCTCATCCGCTCAGAAGTTATTAATCCTTTTGTTGCATTTTCTCATCACTATTGACCATTAAAACAGTTAATTATATGAACCTAGTGAGATGTGAAGATGGAATCAAGAAGGGGATCCGAGGAAGAAAACTGCTACTTTTGGAGTGACAAGTTTTTTATTAAATTGATTCAATTGTCATAGCAAAGGATTCGAATGGTTCGATAATTTATCAACAATTAACTTTATAATGAGATCAAAGATGAATGATTTTATCTAAATGAATAAGATGCCAAATTATCTTATCGGGAGGTCGATTGGTGATGAATGAAGAAAGTTTGACCAGTAAACGAATCGATTCAGGCCATTCGTTGATGTCACAGGTCCTTGTTTCGGGTGCAGATATTGGACTATATCTTGTAAATGATTTATCGGATAAATAATCAATTGATTTATTAGTATAATCAGCGTCAAAAATATTCATTGATTGTGATGATGAAGATGACAAAGGTGATGAAATTCTGATCTGGTTTATTCGTTTAGCGATAAACTTTTTCGCCTCATAGAAATGGTAAACTGTGAGTGGTGGAGGATCGATTTCACAGGATTCCACTTTAAATGATTCCTCCATGGCTTTGGAAAAATCCGCTTTGAACTCCTTCGTTAAAAAATAGACTAGAAAGTTGGAATATGAAAAAATCGGAAATATTAATCATCGCAAAGGTACAAATAGAAGAGAGTTTAATAATTAAGGAGAGATTCATACATCTTTGGTTATGCTGAACAGTTGAACCGAACCAATTATTAGCAATTTTATCACGATGATAGCGAATTACATCAATATCGGATATTTCGCTGTACAGACTAGAAATTAAAATCGACAAGAAAATTAGATTTTATTGATCGTCAATACTTTCGTCTTCGAATTTAAATACTCACTTTTTATTCAATGGAAAATAATGACGATTCATCAATTTCCATATGGCCTGATTATCACTGAACCAATCGTTCCATATAAAAGACTCAGGCCATTTCTCGCAAACGTTTTTCGAGATGCGCTTTTCTATGCTACCGTTCAAAATGAAAATCTTTTTGAGAATAACAAGTATGGAACAAATTGAGAAAATCTCATAACAAGGAATAAACTTGGAATTCTTATCAACTCTGGAATGAGAACTGATTTTTTTAAATGTCGACCAACTAATGTGTTTCGTGATCAAACCAACGAATCGAAGTGGAAGATTCAAATCATAAAGATGTCTGGTTAACATTTCGATGAAATCAGGATGGGGCAGGGCAGGAATTGCGAGAAATTTTCGCAAGAAAGCAGTTTGATAATCGAGTGTATCTGAATTCACACCTCGCTTTGGTTGTAGATGTATAATGTCGTTGTTGGAAACAGTGATCCATTTTTCTGGAAGAACATTAATTGCACCAAAATAAGTTAAATGTCCCATGAAAATCCAATGAATTATATCACCAACATGGACATTGTAACCGGTGATTCGAAATGCTAATAGAATGAATTGTAAAGTTCTATGTATCGTCATTCTCTCTATGGTAATATAATTGGCATGACTGAGAATATTTTTATCCTTCTCATTGTCTCCAATTATCTTCTCGAGAAGTTGACTTCTTTTCGTCAATTCTACATCCTTTATTTTAGAACTTTTTTCTTCCAATCCACCGTCATCACCAACACCATCACCACCATCATCGTCATCGTCATCAGAATTCTTGTTACTTAAAACCTTCTTCGCTGATTCTTGTTCTTGTGCTCTTTCTTTTTCTTTTTCTTCTTTTTCTTTTTCTTGTTGTTGTTGTTGTTCTTTTTCTTCTTCTTCTTCTTCTTGTTCTTTTTCTTTTTCCTTTTCTGGTTCAACCTCTTCGTCGATTTCGTCGTCAGACACAATTTCCTTCATAAGCGAATCAAAATCGGCACCTTTATCAAATCTCTCAAGTAATGATCGAGCTTTTCGCTTCAACTTCTGATAGATTCTTGGACGAGATATGGGCTTAGCAAATTCTAGTCCATTAATATCAAGCTGTCTTTCATTAGTAAGTACCGAGGATGTCGCTTTGGTGGCAAGAGGACTGAATTGTTCTGATGAAACAGATGAATCGAGTGAATTAGATAAGCTTGTAGATCCATCGGATTCATAATCAGCAAAATTTTCACCGTCTTCTATTGCGGGAGGATTGTGACTGTAATTAAATAGGAAATTATCATCCATATCTTTATCCCATTCAATTTCCATAGGCACATCGTCGAGGTCACAATTTTCATATTGTACACAGTCAGTCTCGGGTTTTCTTGATTCTTCAACGTCTTCGTCATAATTTCCTTCAACAGGCTTTTTGTACCGTTCGTCCTTATTTTCATCATCGCTACTGCTCAAATCGTAAAATCGAGTGATCTGTTTCTCTCCGTATTCTATCATAGTGTGTCTTTTGAATCGGACGAGTCCACAATAAGCTTTTTCCTTGGACTTTTTTGCTGATTTTTGGGGTAATTGTTCAACATTTCGTCTTCCTTCACCGATTATTTGTAAATCTCTGTAGCTTGAGTTGATATGAGATTTTGGTTCATCCTCACTTTTACCAGTGAAAGCAAGTTCACCTTTGGCCAAATATTCTGTCCATAGACTAAATAATATCACTCGAAATTGTGGTCCAAGGTTCAATCCTTTCTCTAATTGTGAACATTGGTGATTTAATATTATGTTGTAGGCTTCAACCATCGTCCAAGCTTCACCAGGATTAAAGGTTCTTTTCTTTCTTGTTTTCCTGTTCCTATCATCGAAGGCTAATTGTTTAAGATTCCAATCACCTTCTTCATATTGTCTCACTTCCAATGTAAATCCAATTCTCTGAGTGTTACAGGTAAGACAATAATATAAACCGGAAATTTCTTCAAATCCTTGAGATGAACCGCAAGTTGTACAGGTTTGGATTCCATCAGTTTCCATCTTCACTTATTGTATCTAAAAAAATGATAAAAGTATTCAGATTAATTTAAAGAAATTTATGCTCATAACAATCAAAATAAAGATAAAAAATAACAATAATCAACGAAAATCAACCAATGATCAGCGAGAGAAAACCGAGTAACAGAAAATTTTGACCGCGTAAAAGAATAGGAAAAAACATATGATCTTTTGGAGAAGAGTTGAGATAAATTGTATGATTAGAATAGAAATTGACTTACTTTTGTTAAGACACAATTTAAGAAAAGAAATTTACACACAGTTAATGGCGAAAATGTTACAATCAATAAGCTCTGAATTGTAAATTAACCACAAGAGAGAACAATGTTTACACTGAATGGAACATGTTGTTGTTATGGTTAAGCGAAAACCAGTTTATCTAAAGTGAATTGATGAAACTTATGATCGCTGAGAAGCCGAAGAAAACGATCGCTGAGCAGACAAATAAAGCGATGAAGTAAATAAATATTATCGAGAAATGGAAAAATTTCCTCCAAGACATGATTAGATTAGTTGATCAACTGAACAATTTAATGTTTCCAAAAATGAGTGAAAGTAAACAACAACAAAGATCAGCTCAGAGTTTGAGCAGAATTTTGTTTCTTTCATAACAAAAATCAATGGAATTTACTTAACCTTTTTTCTCGTTTCGTCTTTTTTTTACACTAATTGTAAATAGAATCACAATTTTCTAAATAAAGAAGATCAATTGTTCATCTGATTCATTGATTATGTTATAGTTCAATAGATTTACGTTGATACACATGGAATTTGTACTTTAACCCATTCTCTTCTTGAATCTCTTTGGGAACTGTTTCTTTACTAATCTCTTGGAATATTTTCTCATCAAATTTAGGGAAAAATGAATCACAATCAAAATTTGCTTCTATTCGGGTGAGATAGATTGTTGAACATTCTGGAAATGTTAAAGCCTCGCGATAAATTTGTTCACCACCGACAATGAATATCTGGTCAACTTCATCCATACACGAAGCTTGAACCAGGGCTGATTTTAGATCACTGAAAACACCATCCGATTTAATTGGTTTTTCGGTGACTGTACGACTGACAATCAAGTTAATCCTTCCATCTAATGGTCGGTATTTCTCGGGAATCGATTCCCATGTTTTCCGCCCCATGATAACAGCGTTTTTCTTTGATTCATCATCGCTGGTAATTGTTATCCGAGTGAAATAATTCATCTCATTCTTAAGACGCCAAGGTAACTTATTATTCACTCCGATTCCATAATTGTCACAAATGGCAGCGATTAGGGAGAAGTTTCTTATCTTCATTGTGAATAAACAAACAAACAAAACAATTAAAACCCGATGACAATCACTAATTAACTAAACTGTTTTATCGATGAAAAATTAGACTAATGTATCGATACTTATGCTCAATACTATCGATGGAATAAAATAAATTGAAGAAAATAGAATGTAAATGATTTTAAATTCTAAATAACATACTAAACTTTGAAATGATTGATTAGAATTAATTTTGTAAACATTGATTGAGGAACAGAAAAATAATCGAAATGATTAATGTTTTTGGAGAAAAATAAATTTGAAAAGCGCGCGCATTTTCATAGAAGCGAAAAGTCAATCGATGAGAGGAACAGTCGAGTGAGGGAGCTACTGAAGATTCGATGGATGAAGTCCTTTTGTTTATTGTGGAAAAAGTTAAATGACCAGAGAGGGAAGAAATCAATTTCCACCTCTAACAAGTAAATGATTGTTTAGTTAATTAGCTAATTAATCAATTGATTAGTTGTACAAATTAAGAGATCAGCGAGTAACTGATCAATCGTTTTTTAATAGATTGTGTGTTTTCTTTTCTCTCGTCTATAAGTATCTCATGTGATATCAGTTTCTTTTTGGATTTTGATCTCCGAGTTTGCCTTCAACTCAATTAGAATTGGATTCATTACAAAAGGAGTTGATCCCATTTTCGGGCTTACAATTAGGCTTAACCGTTTGTCTATCAACACTGAATAGTTGATATTCAATTGTTTACCTTTTCCCTTTCCTTTCCTCTCCTTTCTTGTGGTTTAATCTTTTTTCACTCGTTATCGGTCCCATTATTTATTCAGGATGGAATTGGAAACTACCAAATCCAATCAGGAGAAAAAGATTGGTCACCGACGTGTTGATGAAACGGGACAGGTTACATATAAGAAAATTGAAACATCTCAAATATGTGGATCCATACAATTAGGTGTTGGATACTCTGCAGGCAGTGTTGCATCCAGACCCGAAAGAAATGTTCTAGTGCAGGATTTTGCTATGGTGGAAACAACCTCGTTCCCAGCATCAGGAAGTAACATTACCCCTGCTCATCATTATACCGATTTCAAGTTTAAAAGTTATGCTCCAGTTGCATTCCGACATTTTCGTGATCTGTTTAGTATTGCGCCTGGAGATTTTCTACTCTCCATTTGTAATGAACCCATGAGAGAACTTTCCAATCCTGGTGCTTCTGGAAGTGTTTTTTATATCAGTGCTGATAGTGAATTTATCATCAAAACAGTTCAGCGCAAAGAAGCCGATTTTCTTCGGACACTTTTGCCTGGTTATTACTTGGTAAGAATCTCAATCTTTTCTTGTCTATCTCTATCTATCTCTCTATCTCTCTCTCTCTCTCTCAGTCTAATGCTTATCATATAATATCACACCCTTTTACTCATATGATTATTTACTTTTTATTTACTTTTTTATTCTTTTCATCTCTTAGAATCTGAAACAAAATCCTCGGACACTATTGCCAAAATTTTTTGGTCTTTATTGTTATATTTGTAGGGGTAAAAATGTTAGGGTTTGTGTAATGAACAATCTTTTACCGTCCTTCATCAAATTCCATCAGAAATATGATTTGAAAGGCTCAACATACAAAAGGAAAGCTAATAAAGATGAAAAGAAGAAGGAATTTCCAACATTTAAAGATTTAGACTTTTTAGAACATCATCCTGAAGGAATCTACCTCGAGGCCGAAACTTATAGTGCTCTAATGAAAACCATCGATGACGATTGTCTTGTATTAGAAAGTTTTGAGATTATGGATTATTCACTTTTGGTTGGTATCCACAATTTAGATCTCTCAGATAAAGAAAAACAGGATCAAGTTCGTGATAAAATGGCCACGGTGGCAGCTGAAGCCGCTGCTGAGGCTCGTGGTCGGGGTATTGGTGACAACAGTGGTAGTGGTGGTGTTAGTGCAAGTGAACAAATAAAAAATTCAACAATTAATTCAACCGGCAATGGTGATGGTAAATCATCAAATCTTTCTAGAAATAAATCAATTAATCGTCAAAAGCTTGCAGCTCACTCAACTGCAATGGAATCCATTCAAGCTGAAGCCGAACCGATTGATGAAGAAGAAGACATTCCGTACGCATGAAAACTTATTACTTGAAATGCTCCTGAAAGCTGTTCTATTTGTAATACATCAGAATTTTGCTAACCGTTGATTGTTTTCTTAACATCGAGTAGTACTAAAAGTCTACCAATCTTGAGAATACAAAAATAGTGAGAAAGAGAGAGTGGAAAACCAATTTCTCTTCAAGTATAGTCATGAATAACAAATCAACCCTTAATTTCCTGTAACTAATATTATCTGAATTGAAGTATGAAAGAAACAAAAAACATCAACCAGTTGCAATTTTCTGTGTGTTCAAGTGTAATTTTTTGCTTCTATCTCTTTGCTTTTGCACATTATTACTTATCAACTATAAATCAAATTTCTCTCTCTCTTTTTCTCCTATTCTTTTGCCGATCATTTTTGCTCCTCGTTCTCACAGAGTTGGTGGTATTCCTGCAAGAAACAATAAAGGAGAGAGATTACTACTATTCATGGGGATCATCGATATTCTTCAAAGTTATAGATTAAAGAAGAGATTAGAACATACTATCAAATCTGTATTAACCGATGGGGTAAGAACACGATCAGAATTTTCTGTTCATCAACTTGATCCACTATTTAGTGGCTTTATCCGCATCTTCGTCCTTATTGAAACATTTTCTATCTTTTTTTTCCAACAGGACACAATATCTGTACATAGGCCTGGTTTCTATGCTCGAAGGTTTAAAGATTTCTTTGCAAAGAAAGTTTTCAAAGAGATTCCTTCCCGTAAGTTTAATTACAATCAATTCTATTGCACTAATCATTTTTAAATCATCAGATTAAATTTATTAATGAAACATATTTATATTTTTAAAGAGGTGTCAGTCTTAGGTATAAATAATACCTTTAAAGATGAGCATAATAGGAAAGATAGAGCACAATTATTTTGCCAACTTTTGATTGTTTTCTAATCAATTTGATGTTGATTTTGATGGTTCCTGATTCGAGAAGAGAATATTATTTCCAAATATCCTCATGTTCATTTCCATGTTACTTGATATCCGTTATTCATATTAATGTATCGTTTTTGTCTATCAGATTATCAGTTTTTCTTACATTGTAATTGGTATTTTGTTTAGTCGTATATCGTTCATATTGTTTATTTGTTCAAATGTAACTCATATTCATCAACCTGCTGACTCTCTCTGACTCTCTCTCTCTTTTCTGTCTTCGCCTACTTTGCTTTCTATCTCTCTTTCTTGCTTCCTTCGATATGCTGTCCGATTGACCCACCCTGATTGAACCTAATCAACTTGCTGTTATCCAAATTAATATCAATCACACGCATAAACCATTTTCATTAACCAAAAATCAAATTTAAACAAAAACTAACCAATAACCCAACAAAAAATTAACGAACCTTAATTAACAAAAGTGGATTTACCAGAAATCAAAGGGCCTCATCGTAAATTTCGTACCTTGGTCTCTAGTTATATGGGTATGAGAGTTATCATAATAACCATCCTACCTTAATCTTTTCTTAATCCAATTTAATTCAGTTTACATTTACTTAATTATCGATTATTACTCTTGTTTTGTTTTGTTTGCTTTTCAAATTAATTATTTTCGCTGCTTTTTCACCCTCTTTTCCAAAATACTTTGACATTTACATCCTTTCTATCATATTAAGAGCTTTGAAACGAATTTCAAAACTCTACTAATTATTTGCATGCATCTCAAAAGTATCAACATAAAGCACAATTTGTTGATCATTTACATGAAACTTTCTTGGACTGATTATATCGCATGACCAGTTTCATGTATTATTTTACCTGGAAAACGTTGTTAGCATTGTTCAATATACTATGTAGGTGTTTCAACCTGATATATTGATTAACCCAAAAACCCAAGTAATATTTTTGATAACATGATTTACAGTTAAGCATCAACCTATTGAATATTATCTTTACAATAATAATTTGATTGCACAATTTTACCATTGAGATTAAATTACATACATAGTGATAGAAACCTAAATTAAATCAACCCTAACTAACCTCCCTTTTGCTGTAGCTCAAAATAGTAAATGATTAAATGACTAATCCATTTTTCTTATACATCTTTCATTTAGTATAAACTTTACATTCCAATATTGTAGTTATTAGAAAAGTTAAATTATCTCTTTTCCTGTTTTCTTTTATCTCTTAATCCCATGATTATCATTCCCTTGATATTAATAATGATAGTTGAGTAAATGCATGGACTCGACTTTCATGGTATCATTTTTCATCCTTCATTTATTTACCTTTTGATGCTTTACTGAGAACCAGTGTTTAGATAGACTTACCTTTAGGATTATTATGATGCATCTTATTAGTTAATTGTTTATACTCAGATATTAATTATAATTTAACTTTCGAGTTGAAATTATGGTTTTGTTTATATAAAATTTATATTTTCTATTTTTATACTTTGTTTTTATATTTTCAATCTCTTTGCTTATATTATTGTTTTTTGTTTCTCTTAATTGTTATCACCTCAATCACACACCATGTTTATTGATCGTCTTCTATAATTATGTATATTAATATCAATTAATATTGTCCAATACTAATTATTGTCTTTTTTGTCTCTCTCTATGTCTCTCTTTGTCCTCTCCCTTTGTTTTATCTCTCTCTCTCTCTCTCTCTCTCTCTCTTCATGTAGCTCTTAAACACTCACCATCAAAGAGGAAGAATACCTTCCAAAGATTCCAAAAATCATCCACATCAGAACAAACTGAGATTAACAAACCGATTAGCCAAGTTGCATCAACTGAATCATCATCTAAAGACGTTCCTAGTACGGTTATGTTTATAACTTGTCTGTGATCTATTTTTCTTAATCGCGTTTGTCTTGACCACAAAATGCAATTACAGTCAATCAACTTGGTGTGAATTCACCATTCGCATTTAGTATGAAATGATTTCAAATGAATTGATTAAACACCTTTAATCCTTTTTAGCTCAAGGTAAGATAAACATTTGAAATGGTTTCAAATTAGATTGAAAATTAATTTTTATTACTTTCTCACCATATGACTCATGCTATTGGAGATCATTTCATGCTAATTTAGAACCATTTCACGTTAATCTTGCACAAAATTAAGCACTGAAAGGATTACCGTTAATCCTTTTCACCCGAAATGGAAACCATTTGATACTAATTGGAAAGTGTATTCATACCAAGTTGGTTTACTGTATAACTTGATGATCTGTGGTACTTTTTAAAAGTTATTTTAATCTCATAATAGTGAACAAAATGAGTTCGAATTATGATAACTCGAGAATAATTACGAAAGTGAGATTTTAAGATTTAGAAAGACGAAGTGATTGTTTGTTTTTGTTTCGAACTCAATTTAAATTGATTGATTTTTAATCGAATTTAGGAATTTCTAGTTAACAATGATTGAAGATTTAAATTTTCACTAAAATTAAATCTTAGCAATTAGATTTACCATCCTGATTACGAATACATTTTAGTCAAATTTCAGTATCAAGGTCTAATCTTTTGCTTAATGCTTTTTAGTTATGAGCTTAATTAACTAATTGCTTTATTGGTTTGATCAAAAAGAACATTTTCCAGGCATTGAATTGTTTCAATCAGAATCATCATATCGTTTCCACGTTATAATTAAACTAATCAAATCAAATCTAATTTGATACACAATTTTATCTCATGAGATTATTGTTTTTGTTTTTATAAACATTTTTTTCTGATTGTGATTCTTTTATCATTATTATCAACAGAATGAACAATTAAATGCTAGGAGAAATGTCCTTAAGCTTTTGCTTACCTTTTAATGCGTAATTAAACACTAATCAAATTGCTTTTCTTTTGCCATTTAGAAACTGTCAAATGTCTGATGATCGTAATTGAATGAGTATCCAACTAATATTACCTAGTTAACTCTCTTAAATCACTGTGATAAATTTCACTTGATGCTCATTCATTTGCAATTATCCGATGTTCATGTTTAAATTTTAGTGCTTGCGATTGAATTTTTTTGTCAAAACTAATATGTAACTTTATTGATCTCTGTCCATTAGGCTCGACACCAGGTTCAAAAACAAGTCAACCGCCTGTAGCTATTTCACAGCAACAAAGTGCACGATTCATGTTGACTAATCCAATCGTCTCAAGTGTCACTGCTACTGCCGCTGCCGCCGCCGCCGCCGCTGCTGCTGCTACAACCTCTTCCTCAACCAACACTGGAGTCACAATTTCCTCTGCTAAGAATACAAATGTCAAATTTATCGCTGAAAGCTCATCTTCACCAGCATCTACCACATCATCACCAATCCACTCTTCACGATACAAGTCAACCATTGAACCGGCTCCCAGCTTACGAACCGTAGTGATCAAACAAGCCGCAATCGATTGCAATAGCAGTGTCACAAGTAATTCCAGTGTCACCTCTTCTGGGATCGGGTCAACCTCACGGACGATAACATGGACACCACCGTTAAGCATAGAGAGAAGCACACCAACCTACACTGAAGGAACACCCTCCTTGACAGAATCAAGTGAAAGCAGTGATATTGGTAATCAACTTGATTAACTCGGAACACAATTAATCAACAATCTCCTTCATCATTCCTTTAAAAATCAGTTCGACCATTATTTAATCGCCATTGGACTTCCCTCAGTTGATCAATGATTAAAAAATACTGTCAATATTTAAATTAATTTGGTCGTTAACACGATGAAAATGATTATAAATCAGTTTGATTAAGAGAAAATGACGAAAATGATTAGTTGATCGAAACCATAAATTGAATGACCAAAGAGCCATCGTACTTACAATTACACTTCCATGAGAGCTTTCTAGTTGATTTATTAGGCGTGTTAATTATTATCTAATTTAGTGTTTCACCGTTTTAAAGGCGAACTGATATTTTCTCCAAACAAATCACATTGTCTGAAACTCGATTCTCATTTCAATTCGAAAGCGTTGATATAAAATTTAAGCTCAAATCGATGAGAAAATAGTTTCTATTTAGTAATCGATTGACAATAGAATTTGGATCATTTTTGTTTCTATTCCAATTTAATTGTACAATTTGTTTTATCAATTTAATTATCGATTGCAGTTTAATGGGTAGAAATTTAGTCTTTAATTATCATGGTAAATTGTATTTCAGGTTTTGTTTTGGCGAACCTTCAATTCTCATCATTAATCAACTTTAAATTGTTAGGTGATCACTTTAAAGTGTTATTGTTATCACTTATTAATTAATTAGGTCGAAAACAAATGAAACCAAATTAGTTGATGATTTTTTGATCAATTAATAAACCACCAAGTGTTTGCTCTCAATTATAATTAAGGTTTAACTTTTTGTATTTGTATTTAATGAACCGAATAATTAATTATAATCAATGTAAACACAACAATTCACTCGTTATGTCTCTAAATAATTAAATTAGATTACAAATGATTGTGCTGAAAGTTTTGAATTATAGTTTCAATGCCTAAAACAATACAACAATCAGAATGCAATTAACGGAGGAATTGATTCCTTGATGAACAAATTATGCGAAAATTGATCAAAATTTGCTTTCAATCATTTTTGCAATTTAATTTACAATTGAATTGCTAGGATTCGTTAAAAGATTATTTAAACTTTCGAATCAATATTCATATTAGCGACCACGATAACAATTAGTAAATTTCTAAAGGCACGAATTGAATTAACCATTAGAGTTAACAATGGATCCATTGGACTGGTTCTGACTATCGAGCTCAAACAATAAGGCAATCGCATCGAGATTTGATCATCGGAAGATCATGTCCATCGAAGTGAATTAGTTAACTAATTTGAAAATAAAATTTTTTATATGGATTGAAATCATCATCTGATTAGTTAATTGCTACTATTGATCAAGTATCTAAGGCTCGGGTTACTTTTTTAAATCGTACTTATCCCTGACATCATTTTCGACATCAATCTAATCCGAAATCAGATTGAGCTCATTACAATGAAACTTTAATCGTTTAACTGATTAGCCAGAATACTCTTAATTGCTCAAAGTCAAATTGGTTCATTTAACCTTAATTTCATTTTATTTGATTATTAACAGAGTTAAATTGATTAGAAAGATACAAAATTAAACATAATTTGATTAAAGCGAAATGAATGAGACAACAAAAAAAAGTGCGATTTAAACAAAAAAAAAGTTGAATGAGATTCGTTAAGTAGTAGCAATTAGTTAATCGTAGTTCCTTAATCATTGGCCAATCGAGGGAAGATTTTAAGAAGTGGACCAATTAGGAAAATGTCGTTAACTTCAAAATTAGCGTCAGCGGCGGATTTTAATCTGGTCAGTCCGTCGTTATTGTTTTTGATACATTCGCCTTCGGTGGCGTATTTGGTACAAGCGATGTCCATCACGTCCTTCAAAGTAGCGTCGATCATTTGCTGGAAAAATTTGGACACTTCGAACGATTTACTCGAACATTCTGATCTCTTTTGAAGATTTGCTCGAACACAGTTTTCCAATTGATTGTACATACAACATAAATCACCGAATAATTGAGCATCGGTTGAGTTAATTGCTGTCGATTCAAATTGTCGATTAGCAACATTAAGACAATGATTCCAACCGGGAAGACTTGATTCAGTTGTGCATTTGAGTATCTCAATGGCTCCTGTTTCAAACGTTTGAGATTAACAACAATTAATCATTTCTCATATTAATGTGATAATTTGATAAAAAGAAAATCTTATTAATCTGTTAATTAATTATTCTCAGGTACTTGTGAATCTTTTCAACTGATTATCACTCATTCATGATCAGATTTAATGATCAATATCAATAACTTTTCATCACTTGTAACAACGATCAAAACCTTGACGATTAAACGTCAATTGTGGCCTTGTTTTAATTGCAAATTTGATAATAAACATGTGAAAGAATCAAATTAGTTAATGATAAAAAGTTTCTTAATTAAAGAGCCATATATGTGGTTCCTGTTAATTGTAAATTAACTTTAAATCATTTCTCCTTCCTTATGATGATAACCAAGGACAAAATGATCACATTAGCTAACATCACAATTACATAATGACCGATAATCAGTTTTAATAGTAAATTAACTGAGAATCAGGTAATTAATCATCTATTTATACACACACTGAATACTCAGTCAGTAGTTAATCAGATCGCAACACTTTCTAGTTGATTTTTTCTCATGATAAGATAAACATTATATCAGAATAATAATAATAATATGTTTACTTGGATGATTCCAAATATAAATTCGTAACCTTTGTGATTTTTGGTTCGTAATTAAATTTGATTACTTACTCTCTTTCTCTTTATTTGCATGGCAAACGTTTTTTATCAATTTACGAAGACCCCGTAAGAAGATTGAAAATAATTGTCGAGGCAACGAAGTCAAGCAACTGGTTGAAAATTTTCGCAAAGCTTTGTAGACTCGATCGCCGAGGCTGAGGATTAAGGGGAACAATGGAATAGTCCAGGATTAGATTAGTGTTAATCTTTATGTGTGATCTGATGCGATTTTAGATTGATACTTACGCGCAATGAGCGTCAATTGATTCTCGACTTGTAGGGAAGGCAAAGTTACCGACCAGGAGAACTCGTCGAATATCATTACCATATTGACTTACGATCTCCCGACAGAATCCAAGTTTGGCGTTCCAACCTTTGTTTCCGGTTCCGTTGTTGTTGATTGAAGCTAGTTCACTATCGAGCGACTCAATTTCACTTAACTTCTCACCGACATTCTCTGTACTCTTGATTGTTGATGATTTAGACGACTCTGTGGTTGTTGATGTTGTTGGTGGCGATGTTGTAGATGTTGATGTTGCTTCAGTTGATTTAATTGTCGTTGTTGTTGTTGTGGTTGAAGTTGAAGTTGAGGTTGAGGTTGTGGGTGAGACTGTAGATGATGTCGAGTTTGTCGATTTCTTGAAACGATCAGATCTACGAGACTGACTTCGATTTTCCCTCTGACAATCAACTGATAGCAATTAGTGAGATTAAAAAAGAAAAATAAATTTAAATCTAATTGCCAATCAACTATAATTGTTGTTAAAAACTTACCAATAAGCAGAGTTGAGATAATTATCAAAATAATAAGATGAATCCCTTTGGATGAAAACATACTGATTAATTGTGAATTGAATCCCAATCAATTGGAATGAAAAAATTTAACTATTCTAATCAACTAAATTTTGTTATTTAATTACAATTAAATAATTAAATAACAATTATTCAATGAGAAAGGCACAAATTAATGTTAAGTGTTGATGAAATTAACTAAAAGTGATTATGAAAATGAAAGTTTGTTTAAATAAATGTTGATTTAAAGGAACCCAAAAATCCTTGTCCAAGTTAATCAAATTAAATTGTAAATCATCAAGTTAATTTATCATTTAAGTAACTCCTTTCACTAATCTTGGCGATTAGTATTAATATAAATACATTTTATTTTTATTAAATTACTTAATTCAGTTTGATTAGAATCACAATAATCGGCAACAAGTTGTCAATGACTTCTCAACGAATCCGGCCAAGGTTTATAGTTTATAATACAATTAGAACTTAATTTTTAACAACAATTAACCTTTAGGGTATCAACAATTAAAACTAAAAAGGTAAATACTTAAATTAAGAGACAACAAGAAAAATCAAACACTTAAATCAATAAGACTTGGAAGTTAATTCATTTAAATGACAATAGAATTGAAATAATTGTAATCAAAATGAACGAGGAAAAAAATTAATCACGATTAAATTTGATTGAAATGTTTGCAATGATTAAAATTCTGACAATCTATTGGGAATCAATTAGTTAATCAATCACTGTAAGATTGTATTAAATTGTGAGCTATTTTGATTAACTGATTTGAATCAATGTCATTTGGTATTAATAATAATGATGATTGGCTGTTGATTAATTTAATCATAGACATAATTAAAGTGATTCAAATTAACCAGTTTTCTGTTCAGTTTCAATTTCACAATTATTCATTGAGATAATCATCTTCATAATCAACCTTGATTTTCTTAAATTACTAATTGTCTAGGTAATAATTAGTTGATTACTAGAAAATTTCTTAATCAAAATTATGTATTATTTTGTCTCATGTTTGATATATAATCTTGATGAAAATGTAATAATCACAATTAAAACAGTAATTAATTGTTGGTTATCTCATTTTGAACATCAACAAAATAATCACTGATTTGTTGATTGCTAAATTTAGTTGACAGTGATTAAGTTAATCAAGTTGATAATTTATTAATGGTGATACATTTCCTGTAACCAAATTAAGACTGTCCATTTTAAATGTTACTTTTTTAAGTTGTTAATAAACAGAAATCATTTAACAACAATCAATTCTGATTGTCGCTCTATTATTGTAATTAGTTAATCATTTAGAGGAAAAATTGTCGATCAGATTTACAACAATCAAATCTTATCAGTCTCTAGACAAACACTTACTTTAGATCAAGATACAAATTCAACTGACCATTGATAAAAAACTAAAATAAACAACAAATAATGATAAAGAAAATGATTAATAAATTGCAACAATTAACAAATCAATGATTTAAATTAAAGGTGAATCTATTTATAGTTAAACTAATAATACGTTACGAAATCAGTGTAACAAGTATTGGGTTGAATGGGACGTTAACTTAGTTAAAGTTATTGACTTGATCATCAGAAGCATCTAATTAATCAACTAATCAAGTGACTATTTTACTAGAAAGTTAATTGTGAGTTGATAGTTTAATTGATTGCGATTAAATTACTTAAAGATGTAAATAAATGAAATACAGAAACAAAACATTAGAACTTGTTTGAAACTCTTTATATTTTTTCATTTAGAATTGAAAATTTTCCCATTGACACCTTAAACTGGATTAGATTAAATTGATCGCAAATCCTGATAATGGATTTAAATTAATCACTCAAACTTAATTTCTTAATTTGATTCTTTCTCAAATTTTTCCTAAAATAGTTAAACTTGATCTACAATGTCCATTATCAGTTAGTTTAGACCTAAACTCCATTTGATAACCGAAGTGGAAATAATATTTGCCTTAGAACAGAAAAAAACCTTTACCGTTGATTTCGGGGTTTTTTCCGCGAAATTAACGGTCAAACTTTCATCACAAATCGGTTAAGATTTTTTATTGAGAACAATTAAGTTAATTTTTTTATAATATCATCTGAGCAATCAGCTGATTGTTGTCACTAAACTGAATCTGTTGACCATTATCATGCCATTATGTGGTTTTCTCATGGTTCTGTTGATTAGATCAGTTGATTTCTGGTTAATTTGTTAAAAAGTTGAACAATTTTGTTTCATTTAAATGATAATTAAATGATGACCAGTTAATGATATGTGTATCTTATTAATAGAGTTAATTATTTGAGTTAATTATGGAGAATCCTTGAGAGCCTGTGGTTTATTTATTTTGCCTTAGGGTAATTTATTCTTGATCAGAATTCTGAGAAAAATTATGAAGATTCTGAAAACTCAGTTAATAATAATACGTTTGCATGATATGATGAATCTAATGATTGGGATGAAGAAAAAGAAAAAAACTTGATAATATGAGAGCGAAAACATATCATCTCCTCCAGGTGATAAAGTCTAAGGAGTTTCGGGCTTGGAACAGAAAGAAAGAGATGAAACTAAGAGGATGATGATAGTGATGATGATGAGATGATAACAGAGAGAGAGAGAGAGAGAGAGAGAAGATGAGAGAGACTGATTAAGAATGAGTATAAAACATTGAGAGATTCAAGTTCGCCTTAGAAGTTTTCAAGTCGCCCCTTAAGATAAACCATAAGCTCGTCAACAATTAACTTAATATCATCTCATCACCTTTCACCTTCGTTTAATGCTCAAGAATAATCTTAATTAACTCAATATATCAATCGCTTAATTTATTCAATTTTAATTATCGACATCTAATTAGTGTTCAAAATGCAACTAAAAGTGATCTTCATACTTTTACCATTCGTTTTCTCACCATCAGGTTTGACTTTTTCATCTAATTTTTAGATTGTCCAGTTAATTGTTTACCAGTAAATCACTTATAACTGTTTAATTGTTGATTCGTTTGTTTTCAATTGTTTAGAAGCTCAAGATCAATGTAAAGCGATCGCCAGAAGAGTTGACCGGAGTTTTCGGACATTTTTCTTCATCGACGAACAAGTTAAAATCCCTGTGGCTAAACCAGAATTAACTGAGCATTGCCGGTAAGTAACAATTTAATTGTTGACTTAATTGTCCATCGATTTTCCTGATTACATAAGAACGTATCTTTAATTTGATACAAAAATTAGTATCGTATCATCAATAAGCCTTAGCTCACAATTAATATATGGAAAATTGATTTGATTAAGTCAACAAACTAATAATCATCAATTTGATTAGTTATGTTTCCGGAAATTTGATTACCAGAGTCATTTAAATGATTACAAACCTGATCGTCAGGTATTTCAGTGATTACTACTAGTTAATTGTCAGTTAATTATAACATGGTTTGAATCAAGAAAATAATAGTCGATGGTAAAAGTATAAATGATTAATTGTAAACAGTTTGATTTTTTAGTTTCCATCAAAAAGATCTTGTTTTGTTAATTGTAGTTCAAGGGGAATTAAATTAATGTTTTATAATTTAAGATGATCGATTAAATTGTGATTAAATGTATTCGTAAGTAATCAAAATGTTATGAAACTTAATTTGTTTCATAAAAATGGTAACAATCAACTGATTTGAAGTTTGCTACACTGTTAATTGTTACATAGACTCAGTGATTATCAATCAGAGGGAAACTTTTTAAATGCAATTAACGACAATTAGCTCAGGGCGATTAACTTACTGTTGATTGATTGAAATTGAGTGAAAATTGGTGATTAAACTGATTATCACACCAAGAAAAGTTTAAATCATAATTAATTGCAATACTTTGATTTAGGTTAATTTTCAAGGTAAAAATTAACAGCAATCAAATTAATCATAAAATCACAATCAGAACGATTAGTGAATCTAAATCACTGGATTCTGTAATCAAATAGATAGATACAAACAACTGACAATCAGATGTTTAATTAATCACATCTCAACTAATCGTATTTACATAGACATAAACATATGATTAAACTTAATTGTTGTGACGCAATTTAAACAATTGTTTGACCTTGTCAGTCTTGATAATATATTGTAACTTTCAAGGTGATTAAGAAAACCCTTTGATAGTTTCTCATTATAACTCTAAACTGGTTTGTTATGTAATTATGGTGATTAAAGAAAATGGTAATTACAATTATGATTAATTGGAATTAACTTTCTTCCTATTCTCTCAATTAAACTTCAATAGATTACCACAAAGAGCAATTAAATCGTTGAAAAAGTACAAAGAATCATGTACCAAAGGATTGTCTTCTCAGATATTGCAACTCGCCGTTGTTGGAATTACAAATGCAATCCAATCAATGTGTTCCCTGAAAATCAAGATCGTGAGTACAATTAACTTGATTCAATATTCCTCCAAGCTAATCATCTGTATGATTAATCAGATTGAACAACAATTAGCCTATTGGTTGAAAACCAAAAGAAATGAAGTGGTTTCGATTCAGTTTGGAGAGCTGGCTGGTTGCTGGTTATGTTTGCTTGCGATTTGTTTGCTAATTGTTAATTGTTTCTTCTTTTTTAATTGTTTCAGGAACGATTGAAGTTAATCGCTGTCTAACCGATGATTCGATTAAATCATTCCATTCGTGTTTCTATCGGGGCGAGAGAATGTTAGATTCTGTTTCTCGGGTTGCCAACTCTTCCAACATTTTACCTTTGACCTGTTGCGCTTTCAACTTTTTCGACGAGTGTGTTTTCTCATCGATCGACGAAACTTGTTCAACGAGTAACATCAAAATTAGCGACTATTTCTCAAATTTTTTCGATCTTGCATTGGATGATGTTCGCGATTTGGCCTGTGGTCGACTCAAGACGGTCGCTAAGTGTGAAGAAAACCATCCAAGACAAACGCGAAGATTAAGAAGAATCTATCAATCAAAAGAATCGACTCAAGATAAAAGAGGAAGTTTCATCTTCTCTTTGGTTGAAATTTCATCTAAATTGAGTGAATAATCAATTAAATCAATCATTAATAACTCATCTTCTTCACTTTTTTACCAATATTATCATTGGCATCTTCAATTAGACTTGATTTCAATAATTAATTGGATTAATTTTTTGTTTTACATTGTGATTTGTGGTCTTTGCGGAGTTTTGGACTCATAATTATCATTAACGACCAACTTGATTATCATGACCAAATTAATTCACCATTGATAATCTATCTTCAATGATAGATAATTAAAGCAAGTTTTTTTTGTTAAGCTTGGGTTTAATATCGTTTGTTTTATATATTGTATTAAATTCAGTTCTACTTTTTTTCATCAGCATTAATAAATTAATCAAAACTGATTTATCTAAAGTAATTTTGTGTTTGTAGATTTATAAATTCATTTTCACGATGAGAGCATTTTGTCCAATATTTTATCAAACATTAATTTTCTCATTTTCGTTTCTCTTATCGTTTTTTTTCAACAAAATTCTGTTGGTCATCAGCTTTTTTTCCTTTTTTTCTTTGTTGATTTATTTCATCCTTTTCCTTTCAATACTAGATATAAGTGGTGAAATCGTCTGGAAATTTATCACAATCGGGTGGATTCGAATAGATGTCTTCAAGATCCGAATTTGATATTGTTGACCTGCTATTTGGTGAGAATGAAGAAAATTGTTTCTGGCTCTGAAGTTCAGCACTTCTAATATGCTCTAACGTCTTTTGTTTAATCCTTTCAATTTGTCGAAGCCTTTCAACACAATTAGATGCGTAAAGAGAACCAGTGCTTATGGATCTTTTGCTATGATAAATCAAAGATGCGATCTGAAAGATGACAAGAGAAATGAATTAAATTCAAATTTAAAGAAGAGAAAGATAAAAACAAAAGCACGAAATAAATTGTATTCAACTTACGTTAAGATTCATACTAAGCTGGCGAATATAATTGGGCAGAGCGGTGTCAGATAGTACGACTGATTCTCGAGGACCAATTATATCTTTTAAGCCTGAAAATAAATAGTCAATAAAAAGAAATTAGCAAAAAGGGTTCTCTTGACGATCGATAGTTAAAAACATTGTCTATTTTAAACAGGTGAGTGATTGATGATTCTTACCTTCATCAAATAATTGAATCATCACCAGATTACTCTCATATTCTAATGGTCGTATTACAATAGCTGCAACCACAAATTTACTTATCTGTAAAAAAGACAAAGAAGAGAAAACGTTAATTACAATATTGAATTGATGAAATTAAAGCTCTACGTACCCTAACATCGTTAACAGCCAAATCTTGGCCGCTGTTATTGTAAATGATGCAGATACAATCATTTCCAATATGAGCGATTTTAGAAGCCCGTTCAGGATCATTCTCTTTATTGGGCATGAAGGTGGAAACGTGGAAAACTACTTGAGTTAAATTGTCTTGCCAATTGATTGCGAAGGTTCCGTCTTGTCCACCTTGTGCCAATCCACCAATATAACATTTGGAAGTGTCAATGTCTTGGAGTTTAATTATGTTACCTAAACCACGGATAAATTTGATATAACGGAAAGATCCAAAACGATTGGAAAGTATTTTATTCAAGTCTTTGTGCTGGTCCGTTCCAATATAAATAACTCCTATTTTGTGTATCTCATGAGGTAAAATACGATCCAAATTGTTAAGAGCATTTCGAATGATGTCACTTTTTGGAAGCATCAAAGGCTTCTCACCTTTACTGTTTTCATCACTTATTGAAGAATTATAAAAGAATTGCAAGAAAATAAAACTTGGCTTAATCCCGTCATTTCGAGGATTAGAAACTTCAGTAATACGTTGATTTGAGGAGCTTCGTTTTACTGAGGTAGTTGCATTTGAACGGACTAAAGCTGGACTCATCACCGAAATAGTAGCCAGTCTACCCCTTGGCACATGACTAAAGTTTTCCGTCTTAGATTCATTGATATCCTCTAATTTAGCTGGAGTTTTAGGGGGAGTCCGGGGATTTGAAGGCAAATTTGAACTTATGGTGGCTTTTAATGGAGAAATAATTGTTTGGCTAGAGTAATTTTTGCCTTCAATCAAAGTCTCAGGATCCAAATCTGATTTAATATCTGAATTGAAAAAAACTTCTTTACCAGCTGAGTCAGGACCTGGACTGAGAGTTGAGGCTTCTGAGGCTTTTTTTGTGCTAAATCTTGAAGGTGATTTCCAACTAAATGAAGATGCACGGGAAAAGGGTGAGGTTTTAGAATCCGCTTTTCCAAGGGACGATGCACGAGACAATTTAGCCATGTTATTTTCATCACTTTCTTCCTCACACAGAATATTAAGATCACCGTTATCCGATATCACTTCTTTCGCTGCTGCAGGTGATCCTGAGGCTGAAGTATTTTTCGAGTTTTGACCAATCACTTCTCCTCTCTCCATGTCAGGGCTGGAACTTGCTCGCCTAAAAACGGGCGGAGATGATTCTGGTGTATCAGAAGCCAGAGCGTCTTCACCACGCACTACACTTGAATCAATCTCAGCATCATTGAAATCAATTTTAACTGGTTTTGAAGGATATATAGGTGTTAAATCATTTGTTAAACTGTCAAATGGGCTGCAAGGATAACAAGGTATATTTAGTCTATTTTGGATCTTCATTTTCCAACAAGTTGTTCCACTTGGTCTTCGGATCAAAACTTCAGCCCAACCTTCACACCAACACGAGCAGGTACTTGATTCTTCGTAATCATCATTTACAGCATATGAACTGTTAGAGTTAAGGTGAGAATCGTCCAATGCACGGGCAGTTGGTTTACTGGTACTGGTTAAATTAGGAGTGATCGCAGATTGATGTCTCCTTCTTGAAGTATTTATGTTCCTCTCATTTTCACTGGAGTGATTTATTGTTGAATTAGTTGTCAATACTCCACTGTAATCAAGAGTTTGATTAAAACTTCTCGGCTCATTTAACGTCGAAGAATTTCTGATAGGGTTGAATACTTCGTCATTAGAAAAATCAGAGCCCGTTCCTAGTTTACAAAATCTAAAACATCGTTCACAATAACCATCAACGAATGTTCTAGCTCGACAACCACTCGTGGTGATAGTGATCAGCCTTTGACCCATAAGCCAAGTTGAACTAATAGATCTATCGAGAAGCATATCCGAACCAATCGGCTCTGGCAATGTTGAACACAATCCTTGGGTGTATCGAGACAAGAGATCCATATGAGATTCCACCAATTCCGTGTGAAATTTTTCATTGGAATGCAACAGAGAAGAGGTAGAAGAGCTCACATTCTGTGCATTCGTATTGGATTGAGACTCATTGCTGTAAAAACGAAATGGATAATGGGAAAAAAGTTAACTTGATCAATTGTTTAAATAGAAATAATATATTTACCTTTTCACTGCAACATCTGAATTGAAACTTCCACTTCTTTTACGAATTTCTGCAGTTTCCGCAATAGATGATATAACGTTCACTTGCAGTCCCTATCAAGATAGAAAGTGAGTTAAACAAAATTTGGTAACTCGAAAAAGTTTGCGTATTCTGAATTTATGCCGATTTCTTACTTTTATTATGTATTTAATGATAACTTTACGATATGATAAACGACACTTCAAGAACCACATAGACATAACTCTAAAGGCCATCGCTACAATATAGTCTGAAAACCTTTAGAAAGACAAAAGAAAAGGTAAGTCGAAAATGTCTAATTTTGATATTTGTCATTCTTACTTTGATGGGTTGGTGAAAGGAAGGACAACAGCAAAGATGTTCAAGTACTGGTCAGATACAAAATCCTTGTAAAGGCGAGAGTGGAGAGTTACATCTGTAAGAAAAGACAGAGAGAAGGAGAAGGAGAAGGAGAGCAGAGTAACAATTAGCATGATGGTTTCAGGTTACCTATTATATTGAAAATAATAGAAATTGATTTACTTACAAGAAAGAAACTCAAGAAAAGGTATTGCAATTGCTACTGTAGACGAAATCTTAGAGAGGCTAAGGAGGACTTGTGGTAGATGTTTGATCATAGTATCTTGCATTTCGACAACACACAAAGACAGCGCATTAATACACTGGCAAGTAGCTTGACGATTAGGTAATCCTAAATAAAGAGTTCTAACCAGTAAACTCTGTATAGATTTTTCCATGTTATTAAAAGTTGACAGTTTCACCAAGAGGAAAAGAGAATAGAATATGTAAAGTTAGATGAGTTTTCAGAAATGAAAGAGGAAAATGAGTTAATCAATATTCTTCCAAGAGACTTTACCTGTGAAGCTGGTTCAATTAGCTTGTGATATGCAACAAGATTTGAAAGTATTGGGTATATGAAACTTTGGAATAGAGCATTATTCATCCGTTCAGGGGTGTTGGAAAGTCGCTCAAAAGTAACATGTTTTTCAACCTGCGATAGGTGAAGGGAAAAATTGAAGAAAGAAAGAAAATTAAGAAAAGGAATGATGAGGTAATGAATATTTGTAGGTTGATTGATCAATTCATGGATTGATTAGTCAAGCAAATGAAACCACAAAACAAATCTAATTCAGATAGATGACAGGTTTACAGAGAGAATTATTTTTCTATTGATGAGTCAATGGACACATACACAGATCTTTCAATGGTGATGACAGCTGAGCTGAACAATTTGCAAAGAATAAATTAGAAAGGAAATTCTTACCATGGAACAAAGAGTTTGGGTTAATTTGTTAATATGTTCTGAACTTGAATTGTGAATTAAGGCTTCAGTTGTGAGGAAATATGGCAATTTGTTGAGTACACCACTTAACTGTTCCCAATCTTTTTCGTTTTCAAGTGAATTGATAATTTTGGGGAACATTTCATCCAACGGTGGAGAATTGGTCAAACCCTGAGAGTAAAAAAAGAAAATCAAGAAGCAAAAAAAAAATAAGTAAGAGTAGAAGTACAAAAAGATGGAAAAAGAGATTTAAAAATCTTTTCTCTCTTTCTCTCTCTCTCATTCATACAATCACACTCTCTCTCTTTCTCTCCTTTTTTCTCTTGTTTTTTAGGTTAATTAAAAGAAAACAATTAAAATGAATAGGAAAATGTTTAACAAAGAGAAATTTTTACTCACCATTGTGACCAAGCTTTACTCAAACCAATTCGTAACACAACTAAAAATCACCATCAGTCAACATTAACAACTATCAGCAGACAACAATAGAGACCGATTTATATCCGAGTTAAATCCGATTCATACCCGGTTTTCAATAGGAAAAGGATCCGAATACTTTTTCCAGTTCCGTTGTAATCACTTTACGTTCAATCTAAACAAAAGTCGAATAAAATTAAATCATTGATAAAATATGGAAATAATTTAATCAACAATGAGTACAATCTAACAAACAACTAATCCACAATAACAAGCGAATTTAAATTAATTTAAATTACAATTTAAAAAGAAAATCTTTGAGTTTATCTCGTTGCTAAGCGACCGGAATAAAGAACAACTTTCCTGATGAGTTCCATCAGATGGAGACACTTGTCTAAGAACAATTAAGAAAAGAATTAATTTTTTTCTAATCAATTGACATTTAAATTTGATCCAATTGTTTTGACTTTGATTTCTTTTTTTCAGATTGACATTTAAGGAAATTGCAAAATTTGTTGATCTCTATGTGATTAAGTAGAAGAGAGAATTCATTGTGTCATTTGAGTCTTATGAGTGATTGATTATGTAACAATTATTTAAGAATTTGTAATCTCCATATTTATTGTTTTTTTAAAAGATTCATTTTGGTTTGATTGTTGACCAGTTGTACCATTGGCTTGTGAGTTAATTGTCTGTTTATGGTGATTTAATACGACATTTGTAAATGGCGGCCATTCATTGGGTGTATCTTTTGGTGTTACTTTTCCCTTTGAGTCTGGGGAACCATTGAAACTACTCCTTCTTTTGTCGTAACAAACCTAAAGAAAGAACCTGAGAAAAGTGAAATGAAAGAAGAGAAAGAAAGAAAGAAAGAGATAGTCATGAGCAGAGAATTAAATATTTACTCCACCTTTTGTGGTACTTGTTTTCCTGTGATTATCCAAAGAAAAGTATCCAGATAATGAAGAAGAAGATAAATATCTACCTCGGTTTCGGTTTTTCATTCTAACAGCTGATTTTCCATCACCAGTTAAATTTCTGGTTCATCTTTTGTGTTTAGTGAAAGACCCAAAGAGAAACGTGATTCTGGTTAATCAACAGATGGCGATCTAATTGTGAATTAATTTGGTCTCTCAAATCGTGTTGAGGTGAATTGCAATTGGAACCAAATTGACCTGTCATCAAGTAACAGGACAATTGAATATTTTATCTTCACCGGAATTTTAATCAAGTGTTGATATTGATTTGGATTGATGAGTTTACCTTGAAAATGTTACATTTGCTTTCAATCAATGAAACCATGTGATGTCTTGTGATCAGCTGTTGAAACCATGTTTTTTTCTAACGGTTGTAATTCAATAACTAAAGAATGTTGAAAATTAACCATTTGACTGTTAATTGTGTTGACAATTTATCATATTTAAGGTGTTCTAGACGTGGAGTACGATCTGTTCGTGTTGCCCAAGAGAGATTAAGAAAGTTAGAGGAGAAACATGCAATTGAAGAGGCTTTAATTGTCGCTAAGAAAAGGATCAATTGGAAGAATGGAAGAAACAAGATGAACAGAAATTAATTGATTGGACTGGCTGGAGACGAAGATTCGAAGATGATAAAGCGGCCAAATATGTTCCATTACCATTGAGTTTAACTGGGTTCGGTGATGGAGCTCGGCCAAGATACTGGACTCTTAAATTGCAAAAAGCTTTACAACAATGGGCAGAAGAAGTGGCCAAAAAGCAAATATCGTTTTCAGATAAAATACCGGCCTCATTGGCAAATTATTTAAAGTCAAATGAATCGTTAATTGATACAAAATTCAAACCTCTCTGTGATAAAATGACTCAAGAGAAGTCAACTGACACCACAATTGAAACAAGTCAAGGTAATTAACTAATATGAAGTGTAAACATCTGATACAATTAATTATCATCAACTTGTATTTTTTACAGATACATATGATAACAAGGCGATACAATTTCCGTTTGAATTGCTTGATGAACTTAAACAATCTGATCAAGAAACTGCTGAGAAATTGGCTAAGCCAAAAACATTTCCTTCTGGTTTGGTTGATAAGGATTATGAGAATTTTTTAAAACATCATAATTTTGTTCAAAATTTAGCTCATAATTTACAAAATATCAAACCAATTGACTATGAGGAAGAAATAAAAGGCTGGGGAGCAGAGTTATGGCGTCGTAATTATGGTTCACCGGATCCAAGGGTCAAACCAAGTACAATTCCGTGCGGAGGTTGTGGTGCTTATCTGCATTGTACTGATCAAGCTCTTCCAGGTTATATTCCTAGTGAAGTTTACAAGCAATTAAAGCCATCTGAGTTGAAGAAACGTGTTTGCCAGAGATGTGACTATTTGCACAGTTACAATGTTTCAATTGACGTCAACGTACCTACTAATTTATATCCTGCAATTATCACTGAGATTCAGCAAAAGACAGGGATCGTTATTATCATGGTTGATATGACAGATTTTCCTGGATCCATATGGCCAAATATTATCAAATTGATTGGTAAAAATAGAAAAATCTATATTGTCGGCAATAAAGTAGATCTACTCCCTAAGGATGGTGTTGGTTACTTGGAAAGAATTGAAAAAGCGCTGAAACAGGCGGTTAGAAATGCTCATGGAGCCGAAGAGGGCATAAATATCCGATATACTTGTTTAATCAGCGCCAAAACAGGATATGGTGTCGAAAGGTTAATCACTAAATTACTAAATGATGACAATGGAACCAGAGACATATATTTAGTTGGTTGTACTAATGTTGGAAAATCAACCTTGTTCAATGCATTATTACAATCAGATTTATGTGCAAATCGGAAAAACGATTTAATTCAACGTGCAACTACTAGTCTGTGGCCTGGAACGACTCTTAATCTGCTGCGATTTCCTATTAATCAACTTCGTGGTTGGTTATTAAGACTGAGACGTGTCAGATTAAAAAGACATGAAAAATTGAGACAGAAAGAAAAGGATATGCGACTTACATTATATCGTCAAACTAAGAATCCTCGATTAGCCATATTGAATGATCGTGTTGATACTTCTTTCCATGAGAATTTACCATTTTCCGTTGAAAGTGGCCATCCGATGGCTACGAAACATGTTTCACCCAAAGCATTCGATGCTGCCGATTTTGCCTACAAAAATTATCGATTTTTCTATGATACTCCGGGTGCAGTTTACAAAGAGCAATTGTTAACTCTTTTAACAACCGAAGAACTGATTAAGACAATTCCTAGAGAAACAATTGTTCCGAGGACATTTTCTCTTTGGCCTTTCCAATCGCTTTTTATCGGAGGACTGGGTCGTCTTGATGTGGTTCACGCTCGTCAAAATATCTTGTTGACAGTTTTTGCTTCTCATTATTTACCCATTCATGTAACTTTCACCGAACAAGCCAACCAGTTTTACAATACTTTCCTTGGATCTGAAATGCTCGGGGTACCGATTGGTGGAACTGAAAGGTTAAGCAAATGGCCAATTCTTATTCCAAAAGAAATCGATTTAACTGGAATCGGGTGGAGAGAAAGTTGTGCTGATGTTGTCCTTTCTTCTGCAGGCTGGATATCAGTTACCGCTGACGAATCAACTGATCTGGTCCTTAAAGCTTTCACGCCAGAAGGGAGAGGAATTTATGTCCGTCAACCATCATTGTTACCATTTGCTGTCAATATGCGAGGACCTAAAATCAAAGGGACGCCTTGTTACGAGGCAGGTAAAACCACAATCGATGAAATCGGCGATGATGGTTACTTAATTGGTGAAAAACAACCGGATCCTCAACGAAAACTACCTGAATACAAAGAGGAAACATTAGACAGAAAAGAGAAACAATTTAGATTAACTTATTAACGATTCATGTAAATTCATAATTGTACAAAGACGAGTTCTAATTGTTAGATTCTTGATAAATATAAAGAGAAAAATTTTCTAAATTTTCTTAAAACTTATGGATTAATATAAACAAGCAATTAATTCTTAAATCTTGAAATGATAAATGCTAATTATGACATTTACGATAATTTTATCAATCAAAATTTTCGAACGAAACAAAAAGTCAACAAAAATAGTAATTGAACCGAATCGTTGAATGTGTTTTGATTGCAATCGAATTTTCAATCAGATAATCTACCTATTTTAACTAATAGCAATTTAATTCAACAGTTAAACTAATAGAATTTTTTTCAGCAATCCAACAATTATCAGAACATTAATCAGTCACAAACGACGAGGTTAACGTGTTTAAAATTGTTTCTCTTTTTGCTTCGTTAATTAACTGATTATTTTGATTGAGAAAAAAGGTGACTTGTAGTATCAAAGAGCAAGAATGAAGAGAAAAAATCACAATTGATTAGTTAAAGAAAATAATTTATCCACTTACAATTAATCCTTTTCTCTATTAAGTAATCTAATTTTTTGTTCTTACTTCAATCTAATCTTGATTAGTGTTTGGTAGTCAACAAGTAACTTACAAGACAACAAGTTGATTGTTTTCATTATCCTCATGGTTTTCAATGAGCCATCACTTCAATTGTGATCATAATTAACTTGTAATTAGTGACCTTCAACTGACCAGATAATTTAAAATCCATCGAGTTAAATGTGATATTAATTTAGGAGAATGGCCCAAGTGAATAATAATAAAACAATCGTTGATTATTTACCATGTTCATCAACAGTTTCCCAATCAACAAGTCCACCAACATCAACTAATCAAAGTAAATCAGCTCTACAATTAAATGCTCGGAAACGAGCACAAGTAATTTTTAATCATATTAAAATGTCAAGTTATCGAGATGGTCCCTTTGCAATTAAACCAAATAAAACAGTTGAAACCAATATTGAGAAATTAAATCAATCAATTAACAAAATTGATGCTTCCAAACCATCTGATCCAGTTGAGAATCCAATTAAACCAAAGCCGGGTGATTGTAATAATTTACCAACCATTGGAATGGATTTAATTGCAAGTGAACATGATGGAATAAGGAAAATCAGAGCGATAACAATTAAATCTGTTCTGTGATCGTAATAGGAGACTAATTGTTATTAATTAAAAATGATTCTTTTGGATTTTATTATTTTTGTATGATATAAATAAGTGCAATTCTTCAGGTCTTTGGGGAGAAAGCAAATCATACAACATTAATTACTACAAATCGAGTAATTATCATCGATCCAGTGATACAAATTGAATAAACATTAATTCTGTTTTTTTCTGTGTTTTCTTGATACGTTAAAAAAATTAAACTTTGATTATTATCCGGTGACGATTTTGACTTTTTCTTAATAGTTTCTTTTGCAATCGTTTTTCAAATCACAACGTTAGAAATAGTGTCCAAATGATACCAAGATGATTAAATCTTTTCGGTTAATTTATTTTCCATGTCTTTGGTTGATTAGAATAGTTAATAAGAGTGACAATCTTCATGATTTCACAAGGAAAATCTCAATTTAGTTGATTAATTGGATAACCTTGTTGGTGACAAGTACCAGTATTGAATTAGATCCGATGCAATTAGACTTGAAAGATTATCACTTCGACTTGATTTGGGATCACGGCAAAGTCAAAACACGTTACAGATTAAATTAGAAGATGAAAATGATCAGGAAAAAAGTGCAAACAGCAATTACACCACTGATGATTATCGTATCTTTCCTTTTTCGGATGTTTATCCGGTGAATTAAACTATTGATTAAAGGGAATCGATCTGTAATATTGAATGAAACGGTTAATTATCGTTGAGTTGAACTATTGGATTAAACTTACTGGCTAAGGTTGTCATTTGTGTTTGGAAAGCTTTGAATGTAGTCCTCTGGTTGATTAGATTCTCTCTGGTCCTTGAAGCAATATTAATCTGCTCTTCAATCATTATTTCTGAACTGTGAGGAAATAGAAAAGGATTAAATTAAAAATGAGTAATCAAATGATGCGTCGTATTTGATTGTCACACTTACTTTCTAATATGCTCTTGTTCCTTCAGGTAAAGGTCGGTTATCTTATTAGTGGAAGATAGGGAAGGATAATCAGTGTTTCTCTTATTACCGGACAACAATTGTTCCCTTTGGATAACATCCATCATGTTGCTTCTTGTTTTTCTAAATTCATTGGAATAGTCATTCAAAATTTCCCGGTGACGTTGCACAGTGTAAATTGCACTTGAATTCTGAACCTGTTTGGTATATTCGGACATATTGTTATTGATGTCGGTTAATTTTTTCAATAATCTTTCAATTTCACTGGTAATCCTTTCGAATACATCGTTTGTATCTTCAAGAAGTGGAACAGATTCACTAGAGGAACTGGTTGAATCTCTTGAGGCAAATTTAGAGAAAGCTAAAAGCTTTGAATCAATATCGTTCTCTAAAAGTCTGGCCTCTCGCCGAAGCTCTAGAAGAAAAGAAAATTCATTAAACACACAATTAGAATTTAATTAAAACAACACAATTTAAATAATTACCTTCCCAACGATTAGCTGTCATTCTCAGCAAATTATCAACACCAATTTAATAACAACAAAAGTAAACAAAATTTTCTGCTAAAAACAAGAAACCAACTCATCCTATGAAAGAATGAAAAAGAATCCACTAGATGGCAGTTACTTCGAACTATTTGTTAACTATTTTTATCTTCATTTCATTAAATTTAATAATTGACAATTATGAATTGTCAATTCAATGATTAAAATGAAAATTTCTCATCTCTTGATCAACTTTTCCTGAAATCAAATTGTTAGTTAAAGACAATAATTAAAAAATATGATCGAATTGATTTGATTTCTCTCTCACCACCAGATGACAGCACTTAGATTGTTTGGTTCTGGCGATTTTGTTACTCATAGTAACTCATTGGTTCACATTTTGATTTTTAATTGTTTTTAATTTTAGCTTTTCATTGTTTTCCATTCATTAATCGATTTTTAGTTTAATTGGAACAATTCAAAGATGGTTCTTCTTATTGGTAGCCAATCTGTGATATCCATTACCCATAAACCTCTGACAGTAACAAAATATAATCTTGATGGAAATTGTGATTCTCCGGTGTTACTAAGTCTTCCGCCGATAGTTAATAATTCAAATGGTCCTCCTGGTTCAATTTCTCGTGGTGCCGATGCTGAGGAAAGCTCTGATGATGACAATGTCGATAATATTGGTGAAAATGGTGCCGAATCAAATTCTAATACTGCCAAATCAGATGGAAATGTGACTTGTTTTGCAAATGAGAAAAGACATGTTGTCTCAGGTGGATTATCTCCTTCTGAGAAGTTTTTAGTTTTATGTGATGATCATAAACAGTTAATTGTATACGAAGTTGATTCTTGGAAAGTTATGGGAGCCATTAAGGTTGAAAGAAAATGTGATCATATTATTTTCAATGAGAAAGAGGATAAATTTATTGTCTCCGATCGTTCTGGTTGGATTTATGGTTACGAGATTAATGCTTTTATTGACCATTCGGAAAACAAAGGGAAATTTCTTCTTGGACATAACGCAATAATTTTGGACGTTAAATTCAGCCCTGGATCTAGATTCCTAGCTACATGTGACCGTGATGAGAAGATTCGAATTTCTAACTTCCCAAATTCTTATAACATTGAATCATATTGTTTGGGTCACACAGAATTTGTTTCATGCCTCGGATTTATTGATGACCAAACTCTCGTCTCTGGAAGCGGCGATGGAACACTAAGAGTTTGGGAATATATTAAAGGAAAAGAACTGAGCTGTCATAATTTCAAAGATGATTTGGAACTAAATCAAAAGGACGATAAAATAGCACCAATGGAAATACACATAACCACAGTCGATGTAATCGGAACCGTGGTTATTGTTACTTTTTTCAATTCACCAACATTCATTACCTACACTTATGATAAAACTACTAAGAGCTTAGTGAACTTGATCAAGACCAAAGTCGAGGCCAATATACTTGGGTCAGCGCTCAATAATTGCGGTGGATTTTTATGTTTCATCGAGCAACCATTTTCCATTGCATGTTTTGAACTATCGATGTATAAAGGTGAAGTTTGCCTGTTCGAAGCGAGTCATAAACTGACCACTGCTCTTTTACAAAATGTTAAATTCGTCGAGGAATATATTGTCGAAAGGAAACAATTAACTAACATTGGATGGCTTTGGAAAAACTCTTACAACAATCAGAATGTATATTTGGAACGGAAAAAGGAGAGACAAGAAACACAGAGCAAGAAACTAAAATCAATCTGAAAATCAACAATTAAAACGAAAATGATATGAAACTACAATCAAATATTGCCACTCATCGTCACTTATCAAATCATCCACTGTAAATTCACTAATCAATATTTTGACCTCATCAAAATTAAAGACCATTAATTAAGTTAAATCCATAATAATGATTTACCGATAATCATTTTCTGTCGACATCTTGATATCGACTCAAATCTAATACATCCAATTAACTGTCACTCTGTTTAATGGTCATGTAAATAATCATCGATCTAATCAATTAATAATAAATGTAGATGATAGCAATTAGATTGAGAGAAAATCAAATGAAAGATGTAAAAGTGAGAGAAACCTTCATGTAAAATCAATCGATTGGGCAACAATCAACATTGGTTACTAACGACAATCTATTATTATGACAACCATACAGGTAGAAAAGTTAAAAATAATTAAGGCAAACAAGAGATTAGTGAATATCAAATGGTCAAAGGAAAAGGACAGAAGAGACTGTTTGACAAATTATCTTAATCTAATTGTGAGTGATCAAGTAATTGCGATGGATCATCATCATTTAATTTCTAATGATCATCATGATCATCTTGTTCCCCAATCGACCAATTCAACCCCATCGTCAACTGAAACTTTAGCACCGACAAGAACATTAGTCTGCCGCTCTTGTCGAATTAGTTTAGAATCGGAAAGACCTCGTTCTATGTGTCCTTTTTGTGGTACTTTTTATAACGAAGCGGCCGAAGATGATTACAATTTAAGATCAAGAGGATTACATCAATTAGATGATAGTTTCGACAGTGAAGATAATCTAAGATTACCAAGATTGGTAAGTTAGTCATCCTGGTGTTTGATTGTCTCTTAATTGTGTTCATTTATTGATTGTTCGTGTTAGAGACCAAGCTTATTTCGTTTCACTGGATTTGGACCTTTTCTAACCGATTCGATCGGTTTAATTCATTCGTATCTCGCATCTTTATTGGTTCGATCTCCGGTTGATTCTGATTCCAATATTTATCTTCATTTACCGCCCATTGGAAGAGCAACAATTGTCGATGGTTCTCACGATAATATCAATCGAAGAAGAAGACGAATATCATCATCTTCATTTCTTTCATCAGAATCACCTACATATGAACAATTAACTTTTAATCATTTAACGCGATCTCATGGATCAACAACATCATCAGCAAATAAGTCAATCAACAATTCAGATTCACCGGATCTAAGCAAAAATTATTCATCAATGATTCTGGAGACTGATTATCCCAAACGTTACCTTGATCTCGACCAATTTAGGTAAATTTTCAATCAAATCAAGATAATTTACAAAATTTTCTTTTGATTTCTTGTGATGATTAACTATTAATTGTTAGATCAATGGTTCATGAAGCTCATGAAGAAGGAGATTACAATAAATTACATGATCTTTACAAAATAACCTTCTCATCATTCATTGAGATCAACGCTTTGTTCAAGAAATCAAATTCAGACGAACAAGTTAAGTTACATGATCCAGAATTACAGATGAATTTGGTTTACTCGATGTTTGATGAATTAGATCAACTGGTGAGTTAATTAACTATCAGACTAACAATCAGTGTGATAACAATTAACACAAACTATCATTCTAAAGCCTTCGTTCATTGTTAAATCGGTTCTCAAAGGAATTGTCTCTTCACTTACAAACTTTCACAGGTAAGGATCAAAATTCAAATCCCATAAATTAAACAATCGATTAATTTAAGTAACTAAATTAACCTTGACAAAAACAAACTGTTCACAATTTAAATCAACACTTACCAAAATTACATCACAATTTAACAATTTGAATCAATTCACAACAATAAGCAAATTAATTTCTAAGGTTTATTGAAATTGAAGGTTATCAATGGAAATTATCATGATAATAATTAATCAATGAATTAGTGAAAAATTGTAAATTGGTTTTTAATTATTCCTAATTGATTAATGATTGTTACTTTTAATGTTGAAGATTTAAAAAAACTATTGATTAGAAAACAATGATTAACTTGAATAAAACTGAAAATTGATTGTTTAGTTGACATTCAACAATTTAATCAATAGATTTCATTATTGATCAATTTTATTCACTTTAATAAATAAATTTAAATGTCCAATTGATTGATTACCTTTTTTTTTCATTCAGGTTGAAACCTAAAGATGAAACCAGAGCAATTTACATTATTGTTCAGGTAATTTGAATTAATCGTCGAATTCACAGTTAACTAATTAATTGGTTTCTCCTTCCTTTAAGCTTCCAACATTTTCGTATCAATTTTCATATCCAGTTTTTGCTCATCTGATTAAGAAAACTGTTAACCTTCAAGGTGGAGATCATCAATTGCTCATCCATTGGTTTTCAAGGTTAGTTAAGTGAAGTAACTAAATTAAAGGTTAATTGTTTCATCCATCATTAGATCAGAACCAGAAAGAATTAGGAAATTGGTCAAACGTGTCTTACAGTTTATAACAATCCGAGAGTTTCCACCGAGTAATGGCCAAGGGCTTCCGCCGTCAGGCAAATGCCGTTGGTGGATCCCAAGTGCTACTAGATTTTTAGATTTAATTAGTGAGTTTACCAATTTTCAGTCAATTAAATCAACTAATTGAATCTCCGAATATCATAAATTGTAGACTCTGCTAATAACAAAGTAACGCCAAACTTGATTCCGTACACTGAGTTTTATAATAGTGCTCTTGATCATATTAATCTCATGGGTGAATTTAATCGTTGGCAAAATCCGTCTAAACATAATAAGTATGCAATGAATATTTTTATTTGAACAATTAAGGAGCAATTAACTGTCTATTATTACACTCAGGTTCTCTTATTGTCAATATCCATTCATTTTAAGTATCGTTGCCAAGAAAACAATCTTACAAAGAGACTCAGAGCAACAAATGATAATAAATGCAAGAGTAAGTTGATTTTGATTGTTTATTTAGAATTTTAAAAAATTAAAATTAAATTTGAATCAACAATTAACAGAAAAGTTTAATAAATCGAGCGATTTACCAACAAGCTCCAGATATGGATGTTTTTTTCCTCAATCTAAACATAAGAAGAGCAAATTTAGTATCCGATTCACTTTATGAGGTAAATGGTTTCTATTAATCTTTTCCCTTCATTATCAACTAATTGCTAACAATTAACAAAATACTTTACATCTATTAGATTGCTAGAAAACAGAATGATTTGAAAAAGAAATTAAAAGTTACCTTCGTTGGAGAACCAGGTCTGGACATGGGAGGATTGACCAAGGAATGGTTTCTACTTTTAATCAGACAAATTTTCTCTGAAGATTATGGTAATTAACTTGAGAAAACAACAATCAATCGAATAACAATTTAGTAATCAGTCTTTAATTGACCATAGGAATGTTTGTTTACCACAGTAAAGCTCGATGCTATTGGTTTAGTACAGCTCAAAATGGTAATCTTAAAGAGTACAATCTAATAGGTGTGGTGAGTGGACAGTCAATTCTGTAATCAGTTCTGTCCAGTTATTGATTTACCAATTAAAACTTTTCTTGTAATCAATAGTTGATGGGATTAGGTGTTTACAATAGTATTATTTTGGATTTAAATTTTCCCCAAGCCTGTTATAAGAAATTATTATCACCTCAGTTGCACCCAAAGATGTCGGTAAGAATCAGGTTGGAGTTTGTAAATTTACACTCGACCACTTTTCGGAAGTGATGCCGGTGAGTTAATTGTCACAATTGACTATCAACATCAACTAATTGTGCTTCTAATTCACTTATTTAAAAGGATGTTGCTGTGGGATTGAAAGAACTATTGGCTTATGAAGGTAATGTTGAAGAAGATTTTTGCATGACCTTTCAGGTGAGTTCGTAGTTCTAATTGATTTATTTTCGATTTAACTAATTTGAATTTAATTCTGGTATCTTTTAGGTCTCAGTTGAGGAGTTTGGTCAAATTCAAACGCATGTACTTAAACCAGGAGGTGAAGATATTTCAGTTACTAATCGTAATCGAGAAGGTAAATTGTTGATACCCAAATGCTTTCATGGGACTAATCAAGTTACTTAATTTGTTGATCGTTGATTAGAATACGTTCAATTGTACATGGATTTGATTTTGAATAGAGCGATTTATCAACCGTTCGAAGCGTTTTATCTTGGCTTTCACAGCGTTTGTACATCCAATACAATAATCGTAAGTAGACGATTCAGAATTTAGTTCAAATTCGATCTGATATTTGATACGATTAAATAGTTACTTCGACCTGAAGAAGTTGAAGTTTTAGTCTGTGGTTCACCGACCATCGATATGGAGGAGCTGAGAAAGGTCACAATTTATGATGGTCTTCATGAAGAAGAGCCAATAATTAAGTATGATGATTAACTTATTCATCTCTGCAGTTCGCACGATAATCAGTTGAGTGTTTTAATTTTTTTCAGGGAATTTTGGTCAATTATTAAATCATTTAGTATTGAGCTTCAGCGTCAATTTTTGCGATTTGTGACCGGAAGCGATCGCGTTCCAGTCGGTGGTATGAGCGAAATGATTTTCAAAATATCAGCCACTGATTATAACACTGACATGTAAGTTAATTAATCAAATAAGTGCACAATTAACTGATCAGTTAATCAAAAATGAGCCCAATCGATTTGAAGACTTGAATAAATTATAATGAAACTTTTGATTGATTATCAAATCGTTGTTTTTATTAATAACTAACGAAGGACTAATGATTATATTATTCTATCATTGATTAATAATCAATAAATTGTTTCAATCGATTGGAAAGTTATTATCAAAGATACTAATTTTGAATTTTATCTGATTAACTTTCTTAATTAGGCTTCCAACTAGTCATACTTGTTTTAATCAATTGGTTTTACCTCGTTATAAGGATAAACATTTACTTCGGGAAAAACTGGTCATCGCAATTTCAAATGCTGAAGGGTTTGGACTCGAATGAGTTGATTGTTACAATTATCTATCCATAACTAAATTATCAATTAATATTAATACAACTCATTCACATAAATGACATGTGATAATTAACAAAAAATCAACTGATTTTAAATGTACTAAGAGGTTAATTACCAAAGCAATTGAAGCAATGATTTCACAATCAGTAAATAAGTTTATTATACTCGTGATAATTAATGACGTTGATAAATTAACTTTAAGTTATTTTCCCCCTTAATTGTTGATTAAATGGTTTATATTGCAAATCAAATTCACCTTGCTTACAATTGAAGTTTAATGATAATTTAATTTTCTTTCTCATAACTGATACAATCAGACAGTAACAATTTAGTAATTGTTAGACGATAAAATAAATAATTACAATGTTTTTCATTAAAATTAATAATAGCAAAATGAGCGGGAGAGACAATTAAAATTATCATTACTTCTTAGCTGGTGAGACTTAATTACGATCAAATTGATCGCAGTTTTGCACAATTATGAAAGTTGAGGCAATTAAATCAAAACAGAACCTTGAGAGTAATTAACTGAAATTAATCAAAGAGACAATGGAAAATTTTTCTTAAGGAGCATCGAAGTAATCAAATCAATTCAAGGTACGATTTCTATTGACTAGTTAATGGAAACTTTCCGATTTTAGACAAATTGTTACTTAATTTTCTATTTAACAATTAAGTTAATTACTGTTTTCAGGTAATGATGACCTTGGAATACATGTAACTCAATGATAGAGATGATCTAAGATGTTACATGAAAAGATGTAACAGACAGAATATTTTTCTGAATCAATCGATTGTGTTACCTGAGTTAATTGTTATTAAATCACTTGATTCTAAAGTATCTTGAACCAATGATAGAGAATACAATTGCCCAGCAAGTAACAATAGCGTAAGTGTGAAGTGCATCATAGTCATTGAAAGTTAAATGGGAATAAAATATTTTCCTGATTGTTGCCGAAGCTGAAGTGGTTGGGATAATTGCTGAGATCCATTTGAAATAAGCTGGAATCGCTTGGAAAGGCCAGAAGATTGATGAGACTGAGATAATGATGAACAAAGAAGCTGCAGCGACCATGACACAAGATTCAAGTCTATCACAGACAACGGAGAGAAACATCCCATAGGTAATACCTGAGATGTTCATGGCCATGAGAAGAGGAACTGAATGGAGAACTGAACTCAAATTTGTTGGAATATGGAACAATTTGATCGGTAAGAAAGTGACCAAGAAAAAATATGGAATCATGAATAAAGTTCTGGCCAGTGAGAGAGCGAACAAGAATTGAGTTGAACTGACCCCTGCAACTAAATTACGTTCAAAGGTTTGATTGGTTCGTTCGGTGATTAAGTTAAATGCTACAGTTGCGTAAGAAACAGCAAACGTGATGCTGATTATCATTCCAGGGGCGATAAAATCAAGATGACCAGATAATTCAGCTCTCTCATAGCGATCATTAAAATTAAGGGAAGATTTTATCGCTTCTTTTATCTGAACTGGGGGATTAGCGATGAAAGATGAAAATTTAAGATTCAAAATATCAGGTAAAGAGAGAGAGATCATTACATTAACCAAGTGAGTTAATGATTTTCTTAATCGTCGAACCAATGAAATTGCAACAATCGGATCAGTGAAATCAGCATGAAAGGTTATTGTTGATTGTTTGATTATATCTTGATTATTAACCTCCATTGAAGTAAATCGATCAATAAATGATTGGGAAAAATTGGTTGGAAATTCAATCACACCCCAATTAGATAATGAATAAGCTGAATCAAAGGCTTCCTCGAAATCATTGTACAAATTGATGTCCAAAGTTGTTTCATTCAACATTGAGAGATAAATTGTTGATAAACTGTTTGACCAGTCGTCACGATTGACCACTGCCATGGGAACATGATGAGGTTGATTACCGATACAAATACAGAGCAAACATATTTGACTTAACGGGATAAAGTATTGAAATGCAAGGGTGAATGGATCAAGAGCTTCATGATTAATGAACCGAATCACTAAAGCAAAATAAATTGTTAACCAGGTTTTCATTGAGATGATTAGTGATTTAAATGTTGATTTAGTTGAGTTGACATTTTCACCTGAAGCCACTGAAGTTAATGAGTTAGTTTCGTTTGCTGATAAAATTAAATTGTTACCATATTGGCCGTTGGTATATTCATCGGGATTGAGACAAATTTTTAGAAAAACGTCTTCTAAATTGTTCACTTGCATCTTGTTCATTAATTGCTCAGGATTATCTTGGAGTAAAACGGAGCCTTTCCTCATGAAACCGACATTATTTGATCTTCGAGCCTCTTCAATGTAATGAGTCGTGATGATTATAGTTGTACCTTGAGTGGAAGATAATAACTGTAAGAGTTTCCAGATCTTTTCCCGGAGAACTGGATCAACTCCTGATGTTGGTTCATCGAGAATCATTAAACACGGCGAATGAACCAGAGCACAGCCAAATGAGACTCGGCGTCTTTGCCCACCTGATAATGAACTTATCCTTTGGTTGGCATCAGGTAATTCGAGGATATCAATAAGTTCACGAATTCGTTGATTCAATTTTGATGAATTCATTTGATAGATTCGACCAAAGTATCGAAACAATTGACTGATTGTCATGAAATCATAAAGTGCATCTTCTTGGGGCATATAACCAACATTGGAACCAGGAATTGAGATCAATTTCTTACAATTAGCAACAGAGTAACCGAATAATTTAATTGTTCCCGAAGTTGGTTCTAAATAGCCCAAAATTGATCGCAACAACGTTGTCTTGCCACAGCCACTTGGCCCTAAGAGCCCATAGATTGTGGATGAAGGTATTGAAAGATTAACATTGAACAAAATAGGATCACTTTGATTGGTTTGATAATTAACATCTCTAATTGAAACTGCGAGAGGAGAAACACTTTTGAACGGTAACTTTGAAACACCACAATTAGTTAAATTAGCTGACATTGTTTTTGAATGAGTTGATAATGCACTTGTTGTTAATGTTATTGTTGACATTTTCACCTTTCTTAGATCAAGACTTAATTTCAAATGAATCAGAAAAGTAAAGTTTTTTGATTGCGCCTAAGGGACAATCTGATGGAGATGAGGATGATGATTATCTTAAATAATGGTAAACCTTGAAATGATTTCAGGCCGAGGGAGATAGGGAGAGAGTATGAGAGAGAAGCATCTCCACCGTGAAGTCTTTAAAGTAATAAGAAAAGAAAAAGAAAGATGAAGATGAAGATGAAGATAACCGTATTGAAAACTTCTTACCTTATCTCACCTCATCATCTTCATCATCATTTCCTCATCTTCCTGATAACAGTTTATTCTTCCGATAACAATTAAAAGTTTGTATTCTTTCCAAATTAAGATACTAGGGAATAAGTGCTCACGCCAATACAAGATTCGTTCTTTCTCGGCTCATTAAATGTCAATCAATTCACGAATCATTGATTAGATTTGATTAGATTGCTCTTGACGTGATAACAATCAAATTCAAAGTTACTATTAATAAGTCTAAGGTGAAGGAGATTGTCAGAATAATTCTGATTAGATCTCTTCATAACTACCAAGATCACCACGTTCATACATCCTCTTGAATGGATATCGTTCATTCATATAAGTCGAAATCGATACAATATCGAAATCTAAATTATATGATTAGAAAGCTGATCAAGTTTAGTTCTTAAATGTGAAGTTAATTACCTCGGGAAGAATGAATTAATTGAATTGAGTTATATTTTATAAAGTTGATATTGTATTAAACACTTGTTAATTATTACCATCAAAGTGCATTGGACAAAATCAAATCAAAATCATTTGTTGTTAATTGTTGATTCAAAATGAAAACAGATTCAAACAGAGAGACTTAGTAATAAAACAATTAATCAACCAGTAAACAATCAAGTAACTGGTTAATTGTACATAATATAAAAATAAAAGTTGATCGAAACAGAAAGTTACAAGTTTTGATTTCTGTATAATTAACTATCATTATCGTGTATCATCATGATTAGTTTTAATTATCAGACTTTTGGACAATTTGTTTTTTTTTTCTTAAATGTTCATGATAATTAAAATCAAATCAATCCAATGTTTAATTTTAAGAATTAGTTAATGAAGATGATGATGAAAAGATGATAACAGTTAATAAAAAAAGCGAAAAAAGTAATGATCATATTAATCAAATGCTTTGGTCCATTGTCCAGTTTTAGTTTGGCGCTAATGATGATTTAAATTGTTGAAAACTTTGTGAGTAAATGTGTTGATTTAGTGGGCTGGTTAGTATCAATTGTTTAAGTGTATGAGTGGTGTTGATTGTGATTCCTTGTTCCCGATTCCGTCAAGTTCATGATCAATTGTTATTCATCTTTGTCGTTCGTTTATATTATTATTGCTTTTTTCGTCTCGATTCCAATTAACAATTTCTTTGAACATTTGGAACTCAGGGTAACATTGGAATCGATAGTTTTCTCCTTGTCTTTGTTTCTCATTCAGAATCTTATTCAAATTCATCAGGATTTATCATGTTTGTTTTAAAAGAAGCCATTTCATATGTTGCTCACAAATTGAGAGAGAAAAAACAAATCAAATTCGAGAATAAAAATAACGATTATGATCAATATTAACTAAGGCAATTTAAGTGTTGAGATGATGATGATAACCATAATAATAGATAACAATATGTTAACGGTATTTATCACGTGACTAATTTAAATTAATTGTAACTGAATTTGCAATTAGGTGATAAGGTTTTTGCAAACACAATAGAAATAAAAATCGAGGCTCAATAAACGAATACAAAAAATATCAAATAACCTGTCACAAGCTCATTCAGCACTCTTAGCACTTCAATGGTTAAATATGATAGACCAACTGATTCAAGTCTATAGAAATTTGCATGATTAAATCTCCTCTCGATTGCTGGTTAATTGTCTTCAGTAATCGACTTGAACTATTGCTGTTGGATTGTTGAATCGTTGCGAACATCAGATTTAAGTTTAACAAACTCTTTGGCTACTTCATCGTTGCTTCGTTGTGATAAAATACGAAGTATTGTCCATCCAGTTTCGTCCATTTGGACTCTTCGTCCTAAAGGTAGCCAACAATTGCAACTTCCTTGTTCAACGATGTCCGTTAATTGCATGATCGCCACACCAACAAGTCGATCTTCTCTAGCGAAACAATAATCCTTTACAGCGATGTGGAGTTCAAATGATAATGGTTCATCTTCATTTCCAATCATGCTGAAAGATTAAGAAGAGTTAAGCTTGATTAGTAATAATTTTTACGATTCAATCAAATCAGAACTTCAGATCAATGAAATTCCCTAATGAAAGGTAATTATTATCATAGCGGTAAATTTTATTCGCTTGTTAATGATAGAAATTACCGGTATTTTTAATTAACTTTAAGACCAGTGAACTTAGAAAAAAGTTTATCCTTGCACAAAAAATGAATTGTACAAAGTTCATTATTCTTGCCTTAATGATTTCCTAATAACCTCAGGCAATCATTTTCCTCTTACTCTTTCCCCATTTATTATTATAGTAATTGGAGTTATGAATAAACTCAATGAATTATTATAATATAATCTAATGTATACTCACAATGTAAACGTCTCATTGAATTTAGGGCTCAATGTATTGCTTTTTGTTTTTGTTGCAAATTTCCGCTTCTTGTCACCAAGATGAGGACCAATTAGGTTAACTTCAACGAAGGGTTTAAATCCACTTGGATTAGGCCAACGCAGCTCATTACAGGCCATAACTTTTTGAGACAAATTAAAGTTTCATATTAGTTGATTGTAAATTGTTACAATTTAATACTTACTTTTAACAGTGACTTTGTGTTCCCCTGTACCTGGATGGGTGAACAGGTCAACCTGTAACTGGATATCACCCACTGGTCCTTCTTCTCGTGTTGGTAAATCTGATTCAAGGTGAAATCAATAGAATGAAATTTGATTATTATTCAATTTTTATTCTTCGTAAGTTAATTGTCATTAATCTCGTTTACCTTGTTGAGTTTGAGTTGTGACAAATGTTTTAAGAAGCGTATCCGTAGTCTGTGTGTAAAGAGATAAGGCGTATCGAAGTGATTGAAGTTCTGGACTTTTCTCCAAGAAGGTTTTCTTCAGGCCATTTCCACCTGCGTGGAAATATTGTTTGATCGTTTCCAGGGCAACATCAAGAATCGCACATTGTCGAGGAGTTAAATTCTTTTCGAATTGCAGTGGAAGCTATTGAGTCAGAAGAGAAAAATATAAATTTAATTCTATTGGAATCAATTTTCGAATTGAATTTCTTACCTCCATTACACTTAAATTCGGTAGTTTATTGGCAGTTACATGATTTCTGAAAAGTCTCGATACATCTTCGATCTTGGCATTGGGTAGATTTTGTAAAAGAACATTTTTCTCTGACACTGGTGGCAAAACTATCGTTTTCTCGAGAGTGTGAATAACAATCTTCCAAAGTTCTTTGAGTAAACGCTTAAGTACAGTTCGTTCACAATATTGTGCAAACAGACTCAGTTTACCATCAAGAAGATCCATTAATGGGCCAATATATGATCTGCTTCCGCGGCGACATCTTGCTGGTTACGAAGAGCCGCCTTGTTCTGAGCCGAACCAGATCCTTTGACTTGGGCCAATAAGCCACTTAATTCTTGGACACTTTGTTTGATTGTTGGCTCCAAACTGATCAATTAACAGGTAAAAGTTAACCAAATATTAGTAAATCAATTATTTGAATTATCATCTTTTTACTCTTATTGTCAATTGTAAACTCACCTCTTGGCAAAAACGGCGCTCAGTTCATCCAATACTCCATTTAGTGATTGCTGAAGGTCTTTCAATATATTAGCAGCATCAGCTTCGAGCTATTGACAATTAAACATCATTTCCATAATTAGTATGTATTGATTTAAATCATAAGGCTGAAAATCAGTTAGTTCCACTGAATCACTACTTGGATTGAGGGTAAACTGTGTACTCTTGCCTCAGGGCATCAACACTCAGCTTATCCATTACAATTTTACCTCATTATTATGATCACTGTAGTGTAGTCAGAAACAATATCTACTTATTATTACAATCAACTGATTGCTTACCTTTTCACCTCCCATGGATTCAAACATCTTCTCCAATTGGACTCGTAATTGTTGAATATTGTTCATCAATATACATGACTGTAATTGGAAGATTGAATAATTAATCAACATGCAACCAAAAGCTGCTAATTGTTGAAAATTTAATTTCTACTCACCGTTTTTTCTTGTTTCACATAATTTGGAAACTCTTTCTTCAGAATCTCAGCATAAGCGGTTAAAACTTTAACGATCGTTTTGGCGAATCGCTTAAGGTAACGTTTGACGATTTCGGGATCAGGACATTCGAGTTTACTAATTACATCGAAACACTGAGTTAATTGTGTGAAAACATCCACCACAGAATTTGAGAAAAGTGAATGCTCAGAGCTTTGTTGGAACTGAAATGATCAAATTAATCAGAAATTAGTATTCCAATTCACAAAAAAGTCTTAATTGTAAACTTAATCACAAATCAAATTGATTTTGATTTAACAATCAATGTGTTGACACATTAAATGAGAATGAAAATCAACTATTACAATTGAATTTTTTTCTTCGTGTTATTTATCAATTAGCCTAATTAGATTGCTAAACAATCAAGCATAAGCTTTTAAATTAAGGTTCCTTTTTATGTGGTTAATTGTTAACAATTTAAATTGTAGGTCAAATTTTATCTTATTGTTGGTTATAATCTAATCGTGAATAAATTGTAAATACAAGTGAATAGATTAAGATAATTGAGATGATTGGATGGAGATGATAATCTACAATTATAAGTTACTGTTACAATTAATCATTGGAAAGGGAAAGTTGAATTAAATATGATTAACACAAATTCAATTCATGGTGGTTAAGATTCAACAACAACATTCAAGATGATTAACTGTAATTCCCTTGACAAATAATCATTATCAACAACAAACCTTTACCGTTATTGTTACTGATCAATTCAATTATTTTCAGGATTGTAATGATTAGTTTGAAGCAGAAAGAGAGATGGTAAAGATAATCATGAATTCTGAGGATTCTGTTTGAGATAAATAAAGTGAATCTAAATTAATCCATGGAAACTCATCAATAGTCAATCAATTGAATAACAATGTGAGTAAACAATTTGTAATGAAGGATAGAAACTAATTTCTAATTCAATACCGATAATGATTATTGGTTAACATTGAATTTATTGTAACTCAATTAAAATGACAACAGAATAGTTAAAGTTAATTGAAGGTAATTTAAGAGTAAGATAATTAAACAATTAACTCAGGAAAGACACACGAACCAACATGAGGACGAGCGATTGAAAATCAAAATGATTAACAGTTAGAAATGAATTAATCTCAACTCAAGTTTATCGTCAAGACGAAAATACGATATAAATCATGAGAATAATTCGGAACTCACCCCGTCTTTTTTATCTCGTTCGAAGGCACTTCTCAGATATTCGAGGGAAACATCGTCGTTCTCATTGAGCCATTGCATAACGAAAGGTTCGAACCAGCTAAAGATAATCAATAAAGAATAAGATAAATAACTGATGACATTCATGAGGGAATCTGAGTTAATACTTACGCAGGATATTCTGGAACTTGACCTTTGAATTGAGGTACATCTTTACAATAGGTATTATAAAACCATTTGACCTTAAAGTGAAGGTTCATATAAGCCGAACTACGACAACAACGATGCTGTTCATGCTCTTCCAGGGCAAACTTCATATCAGAGGCAAACAGTGACCACATTGTTGCTGCACTTAGATGACCAATGTTCAATTCTTGTGGGAATCTGAGATGATAGGAAAATAGATTACCGAGATAAGAAAACATTATCATGGATAATATTTACATCCATTTATCATTCAATCAACTTTATCATCATTAATATTATCATAATCATGATAAGAATCTTTCATGTAAACTGATTCATGTAACTTTATCTTCACTGTGAGCAAATCAGTTCGATAAACAAGAAAAGATAGACAGTAAATATTATCATTATGTCTTATCATCCATGTTATTTTCATGCTAATAACCATTATCACCTTGAAATCCTTTCTAAATAATTGTTGAACCTCAAGAACAAACAGAATCACGATGAAAAGTCCACACCCAATCGGATTACTTATCATCTTTGATAAATTGATGAATCAGAGAATCTGCTTATCATGATTACGTATGAGCTCAGTCGATACAATATTGACACTTTAATTGTTGACTGTTTTCAATTTGTTCTTTAGTATTTGTATAAAGTTGATTGGGTTAATTGTTCGTATTAAGAATTAACTTACTGATTGAGAACTGGATTATAACTGTTGCGATCTTCTTCAATAACAGAGACCATTAGAGCGATAAGTTTATGCCAAAAGTCAAGATTCTTAAGGCTCGGTCCTGGTTCGTCATTGGAATCATCCTTTTTCGGGTCCACTTGAAACTCTCTTGCATATAATTCAGTACAATTATTAAATAGAAAATCGTATGTTGACTTTAAACAGGCTTTGGCACAATCTTTTACGACCGTTGAGGCTCGAGGCGGACTTGATAGTTCTTGAACTTTCATTCGGAAAAATGTAATACTAGTTAGTAAATCAACCGTTGATTTAAGATCCTGAAGTTTTTCTGGACTTGAAGCGGGAAAATTGTTCTGTGTAGTAAAGGATAGAGTAAAAAGTTAAGCTCGTGAACAAAAAGTTTCAGGTTATATTTTTACTCACCCTGTACATGGAAAGGTCAATTCTAAGTGAATTGTGGAGTTGGTCCAAGAGTTTGACAAATTTTTCCTTCTACATAATAATAAATGAATAATAAATTCACCATATTAGAATCTATTAATATTTAGTTTCACAAACTTCATGGTATTCATGAACTTTAAATATAAACATTATAACTCATCATGAAGATTATGATTATTGTTATGACTGATTTACTTCAATCAGAACCATTTGATTTGTATACTTCAAGTTAATATTATCCGGTAAACATTAAAGTTTATGTATTATCATTATTACCCTGAAAATTGTTGGTTTGAAAAAAAAAAGATTCTGGTTGCAATCAAATTGATTCAAAGAAATGAACATTTCCGGTAAATCATTTGAGTCGATTGTTAAAATGGATTCTCAATAAAATTGACCTTAATTTAATGAATTTTCATTTTGATTGTTACAATAATGGACCAATGGTCATTTCCGTTTTCCATGACATTTATTGTCATTGTGATTACATGAAAAAAGATTCCGAAAGTTTTTACTTTCAAAGTTAATTTTTCGTGCCTTATATTGATTGTATAGTAATCAGCTATAATTTTCAAATCGATAATCGAACTGAGAAAACTATTATTTTTACTAATTGTACTTGGAAGAGGATTAAAATTGTCAAATCATTTGAGATGATTTAAAAAAGACAACATAATAACAGATAAGCTATTGAACTGTTCAAATGCCATATTCTTAATGCAACTATACCTTCAATTCATTGAATCATGTCTAGTGAATATCACAACGAATCCTAGTGTGAGGTTGAAAGTTTTTCCAACTTTTCTGATTTTGAGCTTAAAGTTCATTCAGAACTTTTTTTCTCAGCTGACAAAAGAGTCTGAATCTTATCAATGAACTTATCACTTTATCTCCATCATTATCATTCAGATCTTCTGGCAGATCATTCATATATCCACAGTGGGTGGTTATTCAGCTTGGAATATTGGAATAAGTTCAGAACCTCGGAGGCTTTAGAACTAATCCTTATTTAAATATGAATGAAAAGTTTTCTCTTATTTCAAGTTTCGTACTTTTTTTAACTAACTGTTAAGACAATGAGCGCATCGAAGTACCAAAAATCAGAATCGACAATTCTAAAACTTTACGATCACAATTAAAGATAAATTGTTGATCAAATAGCCATGAACTAAACATTTTTAATCATTTCCAAGCTAATGGAACCTTATTGTAAATGTTAGAACTGTTAATTTCAATTAAAGGTTAACTGTAGTCTTAAATTGTAACCAGAATAATCGAGAACTGAGAAAACCAAAGAGTTAAATTGATCGTAGCTAAAGATGAATCTAATTAATATCAATTACACATACAAAGATAAATTGTTGCCTTAATCACGATTGAAATAGTTTACTCAAGCAAATCAGTTGTAATTAATATTAATTGTTATATCTATGATACAAGAAAGCAAGAAAGAAAAAACTTACCCCAAAATTGGAAGCTGCAAATCTGTCGCTGGCTGAAACAGCCGAAGTAGCTGCTGTGTGTGCATAGTAAGCGTTAATATTAGCCAAGAGAGTGCTCATGACGGCGGGGACTCCTTGACACAGATATTTAGTGGAAAGACAATGGAAGTGCCTGAAATATTAATTTCAACATTAATTACAATTTATTATACTCATAATTTCAACCAGACACAATGTTAACTAATACCAACATATTAATAATTATCAAAGTTTCATATTGAGTTTCACTGATATCAAATTTCATTATCAAGTATGAAAAAGTTTTCAAGTTGCTCAGCATTTGGTTACGATCATGAAAACATATTAGTTCAGCTTGTATAAGATTTCATAGTCTCTCCTGATTCTATGAGTTATCAATCTTGGTGATTAACTTTTCGCTTCTCTTGTGTTAATTTAAATTTGTTCATTTTTTAAGTTAATTAATAACTAAATTGTTTAACTTACGTCATCGCGCCGTAAATCACTTCGATCCCATATCGCATTGCAAATTCATCGACGATTTCTTGACCAGGATAATCAAAATAAATCTTCCAACTGTCATCCTAGAATCAGAGTTAACAGTTGATCAGGTTGATAGAAAAAAAAATTCAGATTAATTGTTATAATGATAATTAAATCGTCTGATGAGTAATTGTAATTGATTAGCAAATCATTCATTGAGTCTATGAATAAAACTAATTAACTCAATCAAAATATTTATCTTAGATTATAATCTCTCGATTGATTGTTAATTATCCTGATTGTTCAACTTGGTAATTTATTATTAATCTACTACTATTTTGATGATTACTTGTCACGAAAACATTGATCTACAATTGTGATCATGATCATTATCACAATTAAAACAATAACCATCACAATTAAGGTAATCATTACAATTGGAAACAAAGAAAATTGTAGGCTCTCAACTGAAATATATCTGAGAGTTAATTGCAAACAATTATCTTGTCAACGAGGTTAATGTTATATTAATCTAGTAATTAACTTACCCCTTTGGCCTCTGGGATTTTGACAACACCTTGGTTAACTTTTTCACAAAGGTGATGGAAAATATTCTGATAATTTGGAAATAGAAAAAAAATAATCAGATGATTAGTATGAAGAAAATTCAGGCAAAAAATTAATTACGGATAATCTTCTCAATAGAACTTTTCCCCCGCTAATCAATTGGAGATTAATTAGCATAATTAAGAGAACAATTTTCTTATATTCTAAAACCAGAATATTAAGTTTATAAAAAGCCAAATTCCAAAGTTTGACTCTCATTTAGATTTTCGAACAATGTTGAGTTTTGATTCGATGACAATTGAAAATGTTCAAATTTCCATCATTATGGATCATTTGTCATGATTGAGAATAATCAATGTATGAATGTAAAGAAGATTATTATTTACGATAAGCTCAGAAAATGATATATTCGAAAATAATCTAAAATTATCGAGAATCGAGAATGAGAGGAAAAAGAAAAAGTTCTAAATTGTATATTGTGCAGTCGATTGATATTTTCACTTCGTTATTTCATTCATCATATTAACAGAAAAACATAATGAAAATGTTCATTACTAGAATATGAAAACTGAAAGGTAACTGAGCGAAGCTCAATATTATTATAATGAAGGAAATGAAGATGCATTTGAGAGCCGGTGACTGAATGAGACACAGAATCTTTTCCAAGAGATAATGTTAGCCCTCCCTGAGGAGAACAGCAACCATGAGGAAAACATATCGGTTGAAATAAATATAAAATCGAGAAGAAGAGAAAAAATATGATGATAGAAAAAAAGGTAACCTGGAAAATATCGATTTCGTTGTTTCTTTCATATTCTATCTGATGAAAAGAAACTTTTCTATTTATAGAATGGCAAGAATACGAAAAACTCAGTTGAGAATAAAAAGTTCTTATAGCGCCATCTGAACAGTAGAGATAAATTCAACTCTATTAGACAGAATTCAGAAAATATTCAGATGATTCCTTGAGTATTATGAGAGTTTCTCAATGTTTTTGCCTTGTTTCCTTCTTCTACATGTTAATGTGATAATAAGAGAATGAGATGGAAAAAAAGTTCGAGCCTACTAAAGTTCAATGATTTTATTCTGAAAATCTCTTCATAGATAAAATTACTCAACAATCTCATGGCTCCATTATATGAGTTTAATAATCAAGGTTACGAGCATCATGATCACCATGATCATTACCATGAAATAATTAATGATGTTGAGAGTAATTTTTTACGGTGGATAAGATTTTCCGAGATTTTTTTCGTTTGTTATTTTTTTCTGTTTTCATAAGAATTAAAAGAGGAAATTCTTACCTCATGCAAACAAGTATATTGAATGTGATATGGAGCAACTTTCTCTTCACCTTTGATTTCGACACTGATATGAAGTCTGATGGCCCCAGAAACAGCTGATTTATCTGTTCGCTTTTCTAGATTATACCAAACGTCCATCTCACCGGAAAGGGTTCGAACTTCGATAATCGTTTGACCCAAAAAATCATCAGATTCTCGAGTTAACTTTTGTCGTAACTTTGATTTAAGGTCATTATCTTCATCCCAGACACGGACTTTGATACGATCCGATGAATTGTGACACTCAAAGTAAAACTTTTCATTCCAAACGGGATTAAGGTCTTGTGGCATAGTTCGAGTGCGTTTTTTGGTTTTACCGACTTGAACAGTTACATAGGGATCAGAAGTTCCACTTTTATCCTTTGCAATCAATCCTTGGGCACAAATAACTAATTATCACCAAGAGACAAAAAAGTAATTATTGACATACAAAAACTAGAACTTTATCTGGAAAGGATAAGAAAAAATCTCAATTATCATGGAAATGACTGAATCGCCGCGGGTAAGAACCAGAATGGATTAACGTAAAGATTAGAATCATTGATCAACTGGATTACATTGATAATTTACATTGTATTGCGATTTCAACGATTAAACTAACTATTAATACATCCAATATAAAGTAAAATCCATTGACTTTTCATACGATATTAAATGTACTATAACTAAATTGTAATGATTAACATTTAACCTAATTACATTTAATAGATTCTGATAATTGACTTGAACCAATAAAAAGTGTATAATGTTTATTCAATGGAGATGAAGAAATAACATCATCATCTATTCATTTATTTGTATTTATCTCTTTTTCTATTCACGATTAGCTGAACTTTTTCCTGATCTTTCATTATGATTACTGAGCCACTTATCATAATAATCACCATGAATAAGAAGCAGCTATCATGTTAAACCGGCTATTTATTCAGTTATCATTATTCATGATGAAAATCTTGTCTTGCTAATGAAAATGGTCCAGTTGATTATCAAATTGAAACTTTCATTTATGAAAACAATTATATTTCAACATGATGATGAAGAATCTGAGTTTTCGAGAAAAATAAAAGAGTTAAGTTTAGATCAATCTCTCAATTGATTCATGGAGGTTTTTTGAAACTTTTTTCTTTCTTGTTCTTTTCACCTGCAATATCGGCTTCTGTTAATAGATGTTAGTAGATAATGAATATGATTGATGAACCTGTCACCGAGAATGTAACAGAAAATACATATAATCAACCTCAATTAGTTAGAATGAAAGTTGGCTGTTCAATCTGATACTGATTAACTTGGAACTCAACTCAGGTCTGAATACAGTTTTCAGGGTGAAATGTAAGGAAAGTTGCACCATTCTGGCTCTTTTTTTTTCTTTCAAGGGAAAAAGCATTTTTTGTAAGATGATTATAAGAAGAAATGAGAATGATGGTAGTAGTATAGGAAGCTCTGACGACGCTCCGCCCCGTGGGCGGAGCGTCGTCAGAGCTTCCTTGTTAATTAATTAAAATTGAGGCGTTAGTTTATATTAATTAGTATCAACAATTAATAAAAACAGAAGAGTTAATCGTCACAAATTAAATCAATTAAAATTGTAATTAAAAGCCTCAAGATTTTTGATTAGCAATATAGCCAACGCGTAAATGAATAAAAATTAACAACCCATAGTAGTCATTATGAAAAGAATTTAATTAAAAACGGAAAATTAAGGTTACATAGGGTGGTTATATAGTTTAGAATATTAATTATAATCAGTGGTTACAGTACCAACGTTGTCTATTTGAATGATATTATCATACTCGCAAAAAAGAAGGAGAGTAGCTGTAGAAGTGAGAGCTGATTTGAATTGGAATTCAACTCTCATCGTACCGTATTTGGGTGTGTTTATGTACCGTATTTACCAGGAGCATTATCAGGAGAAAATCAAAAGCTATTAAGGGAAGTTATCTTTGTATGTATCAAAATCGTAATTAAAATTGTTTGAATCTCCGAGAACATCATGGACCTCTGAAAGCGGTCATGCAACAAAACGAGCTGAAGTCTGTCTCAATAGGTCTGCTAGGATATTGCTCACCATTTACAGAGACATTTTTATGAGGTTAAAATGCTTGAAGCGATAAGGGCTCGAAGATAAACTTCCTTCAAAACTGGTATTATCCATGAAAGCTGCAAAGCATCGTCTAGGTATTTGCCCTACTATAGCATTGTCGATGATACCACTCGGTGAAGTACTATGTATAGTGAAATACTTTACTCTCTTCTAGTAATCGGGTACTTTAAAGGACTTGATTTCAAGGCGTTTTTAAGAGCAGATTGCATAAGTGGTGTCATTTTATATTTATGTACAGAAAGATAAGCATCCTTGAGAGCCAATTCAGGTTTGAATAAAGCCGAATCTTGTGTATAAAAATAAAATCAGACTTTTGTTGATAAAGCTTTATACGGATTGAATTGATCCGGTAGTGGTCTATACTGGGTTGCTAAATCGAAATCTAGAGCACCAATGATCTCCACTACCTGTCCCTCTTCATCCCTTTAGAGTTATCTTCAGTAAAGATAGGTCTTATCGGTTCTGATCTAAATGTTGATACGTTATCAGTAATAGAAGCGAGTTTTCAAACCAATACGCAGCTCTTCCTGGTCCTAGTTTATCATAATAACTTTTATTTAGCAAAGTATGAAAAAAACTGATATAGCTGAATGTTGAACATGATGTTGATACTTGTTTGTCTCCAATTGAGACTTCTACATCTCGGAAAATACCATTAAGAGCGTTTTGACAAAGCTCTAAGTTTTTCCATTGAGCTTCAGTAGGCTTTTCTTTCCCTACAGGTTTAAATTTAACGTTGAATTTTAAATATAAACGAGTTCTAGCTAACGAAATCAATTCGTCGTCGTTTCCTGTAATATAAAATTCTATCGGACTTTCAGCGTTAATAACTGCTAGAGGTCTAAAGAGATTTGGGATGATTTTTCAATCTGATTTGTTATCGGAGGTAATTTGAATAAGTCCAACTCGGGAAGAAGAAACATTTCATGTAACTTAGTTGATGACATTGTCAATAAATTTAAAGTTGTTCTTTTTCAATTTTTTCACTTTTGGTCTAGAAAGTTTTGCTGATTTTTTTGTGGTAGTTTTTTTATTACTTTGTTGTTTACTACTCCGTTGTTTCTTCTTGAATGTTCTTTTTTTAGTAGTAGGTTTATTAATAACCTTTTTATTAGTATTAGGAGAAACAGGTTGTGAAGGAGCTCTTTTCTTTCTAGACTTGATTATTTTAGATTGAATTTTTGCTGGTTTATCATCTTTCCTAGCGATTTGATTTTTATAGTACTCAAAAAGATTATCAATACGCATCATGTTGAAAATGAAGTGTAACGATTGTTGTTCCTGTTGTAAATGAAGCGTTTGCACGTGAATTATCCTTTATATTGATAGATACTGCCTCTAAATCTGTTATCTTTACGTTTCTAACCTGTTCTTTATCAAATTGTATAAAAAAGATTTTCCAAATTTAGAGAAATAGGGCTGTCACGTAGTTCAAAATTTGTTTCTCTCCTCCACCAACACAAATAGGTTCTATTATGTTAGTTTCAACAGTTAAAACTTCATTTTGAAAGAAAGGTATAATTGGATGTTGGCTTACGATCGTATGTTGATTTACCATAAGAGGAGGTAAACCTAACACCTTGTTCGTTTCTTCGTCGAAAACTGGAAGTATTTTAACTTTGGTGCCATCTTGTAAAGGTATCAAGCCTGGTGATATAGCTATTGTTTTGCCATTTGGATTGAAATACATGTCTATTTGGGTTTCAAATATATCATCTTGGACAGCAGATATAAGATGTTTTATGAGGTCACTAGCGTTGTTTTTCCAATCAAAAACAGTTTCTAAGGGTGGTAATACACTATACGGTTTAAGAGTTGTAGAATCAACAAATCTAATCGTAATATTTCTTTTTGATATCCAAGTAATAGGGATAACTATTTGAGTTAGACTAACTTTCCAGGAGCCTGATAAATTCAGTCTTTTAGCTAATTGGTTTTAAATCTCCCAGGAGAGTTATCAGAAAGAGCTCTTTACAAGCATCACTTCTCAGGATAATATCAAAATTTTGCGGAATCATTTAGATAAATTAGAATCTGAACTTTTCTTGTTTAGAACAAAAGGAGATGGTAAAATATATCCAAGACAACTGCTCATTAGCGATATCCAAAGTGATTCTCTTTCAATACCTAAACTCAAATTTATAATACTCACGAGGATGACTATTACGATGATGACAATCTGCGCTATGAATAGAACATATTCAGGGTTTTATTATAATTATAATCAGTATCATTTATAATTGTTAATTTCTGATTCGAGATCCACTTGTTAAACCTTGAGGAGTCCAACCCATTTGACCTTATACCAGTAACATCCATTAGAGAATTTTTCTTTAGAACAGAATCAACTTTGAATGTTTTATTAGCACTAAAGTTTACTTTTTGAATCTCCTCTTTATAATATCGTTGGAGGGTTTCGTCTCCTTGTTTATTTCTAAGCTTAAAAGTATCTTTTTTATCTCCTGATATATTTCCAGTAACGTTGAATGTTTCTTTAGACCAATTAGGTAAATATCCTCTATTGAAAGCACCAAGATGTTTTCCAATTCGAACTGTGTCTCCAAATAAGATACTTTCATCATTATTCAGTCTTTTATTCATTATTTCTTGGCCGTAAGACTTGTTAAACAATAAATCACTTCTAAGACTAACGGCTTTTCTAGGAGTTGTTTTAATTGAACGATGAATGCTATCATTATAAGCTGTAACTATGTTAGGTAACTGGTTTACCCAACGTTTGGTATTATTACTAGTCATGAATCTGAATATTTTGTTTTTTATGGTTCTATTAAAACGTTCAACTAAAGCACATTTTATTGTTTGATTTCTTGTGGTAAAGAAATCAACTTCTTCTTTAGCAAGAAAATCTTTAACAATACCATTTACAAACTCTTTACCTCGATCTGTTTGTAGATAGAGAGGTTTATGTTCACTGAAAACTTTTTTCAAAGATTTAACGATCTCGTTTGGTTTTTTAGATTTAATAGCTATACCCCAAGCGTATCTAGATAGTACATCTATAACTGTTAGAATATATTTATAACCGTAGTTACTTTTTTCTAATGATCTCATATCTGCTAGATCAGCCTGAAATTGAAACATTTGATGAGGAGCCCATGTTTTGTTTCTGATGAATTTTCGTTTTATTTGTTTGTGTAGAGTGTAGGCATCTTGTTTAGATAACCATTTTGTTACTTGTAATCGTGTTATACCATGTTTCGATACAGCCTTGAATAAAGGTTCAACCCCACCTAGACTACTTGGCTTAACAGGATCGTAGTAGTGAGAAGATAACAGAGTCTCTATATTACTCATTTTAAGGAATGAACCACTTGTTGGTTCTTGGTGAAATTCGTCTCGGTTGGGTATTTACTCTTTTTGTATACTTTCTCTTGGGTGTTTCATTCACAGACTGATCATCTAATTCTATTGTCTGGCTATCTGTGTCGTTTTCTAGTTCTTCTTGTTCAGGATTGAGATCAAAACTTGACTCGGACAATGCTTTATCTAAATAGTTCACCGTTGATGTTTGCATAGAATTAAGTATTAACTTGTTCGGTATATCATCGATATTAGCCTTAGAGAGAATAACAGGTAGATGTTCAAATCCTTGTATGTATTTTTCTTGTTTTATAACTTGGAGTAATATATCAACAATGTCGCTTCCTAACACTGGTTGATTATTTGTTGATAAAATCTCTATTTTCGTTATAGCACTTTTAAGTGCTAGTTGGAAAATAAATTTGCTAATGATTTAACCTCATCCAAAGTGAAGCAGCGTTTTGTGTCTTGAATCTTAACCGAATTTTTGTTTTCTTTTGCGAAGAGACTTCTTTATCGTATTCTTTATCGTATTCTGGGGTAACAACTGTTTTTCTAAACATGATTAAGATGAGAGAACTTTTTCTAATGAAGGTCCTAGGATCCGAAGATACTTTATATAATCATTTAAAAGTCGAGAATTTACTTTTTTTCTATTCTTACTCTTTTTAGACAGACCATAAATGAACCTTTTAGAGGTTTAAGCTGCTTCTTTTGCTCGTCCGATAATGTTAAGTTTCCTAAGAGTAAGTTCATCGTAATTTCATGTAAAGCAGCATGTAGATATTGGTTACAATTAAGCAACTTTATTATTTTGAGTTTAGTACAGTTTGAAGTTGATATACTTGTTGTTTTAAATAAATCGAGACAGAATTCTAGATTCTTAGACATCTTCAGATTGTGTATACAGTTTGTTCGTCTTTTGTTGAAGGGATTATATTAGTTCTTAATCTCAATTCTTCTGGAGTTTGCTGAGTCGTATCTATTAAAAGATAACTATATGGTTGCTTTGTAGCGTCGGTATACACTGACATGAAGTTCTTCACTTTTGAAGGGAAAAGTTGTTGACCAAGTGCATTTATCTGTTTGAGATCTCTTCGGTTTTTCATTAAAACTATTATCTGGCTATTCAAACTTATATTTCTCATTTCTTTACCTTTAGCAAATATATTTTGAACTATTGAAATAATACTAAATCCTAGATGATGGCTCCCTCTTGTAAAAAAATTTGAAACTTCACTTGCATTTGCTGCCTCGCTCATCAAGTCGTCGAGTACAACAACATCAGGCAAAATTTCAATTATATCTTCTTCACTAGGAACTCCTTGATTATATGTTATGCTGCAATTGGGTACGGGAATATCATGAGTTTTTTGGTTTATACCATAACACCATAATACTTTGAGATTTTTCGTTTGATTGATAAATATAAGCTTTCTATGGTATTTCAAAAGATCTCTAACAAAATGAGTTTTACCAGAGCCCGTTGGACCTCCGATTAAAGCTGTAAAAGGATGTCTTAGCATTATTGCTCTGGATGATACCTTCATTTTAATACAGAGTATCGGTTAACGATCAACTATTATTCAACTAATATGTATAATGTTACTGAGTCAGAGTGAGATAATAATACGGAATCAGACGCCAAACGAGGACTTTATATAGCAGCGTTAGATCAATGAGAAAGTCTACATAAGAGTATAACCGAAAGGTAGCGTTGAATAATCTTGCTCAATTATACGTCTCTTATCGTAGACTAATCTATAAACTTTTTCATACTCATTAGATTGAACTTGATTCTCTTTATTTGTTTTGAAAACAAGTTGTTCAACATGTATTTTTTCTTCAGATTGATTTCTAATAGAGTTTTTAATAAGCTGCTCCATAGTATCAAAATTCAACTTTTCTCTCGCTTTATAGTTCATTGTAATTCCTTTTATTTTACAGCAATAATGTAAATTACTGCAACTAGGATCCTTAACTTCATAAGCATAGTTTTTAGGACCTCCTGATACAAATTTAGTTATATATGAACCTGTTCCATAATCTGAAAGTTCATCAGTCAACTCTCCTAAATAGTCTCCTAGCTTGGGTCTGAATTCGTCATTATCGGTCTCAACATAAATTACCGAATCAGTGTCAAAATACAATATTCGGTTTTCCAGTTTTTCTAATAAATCGTAGAGTTTAAGCCTTGCGTAAGTAGTAGTAAAGGCAGCAATCACGACATTTGAATGTTTAGAATCTTGGATAAACTCTTCATTATCCTCAAACTGAACCATCATTGTAGAATTATTGACTAAAAAAGCATCAGTCACAGTTTTAGAACTATCACTCAAAATTTTCAAAAAATCTGCAGGCTCATGCATGTAAACAGTTTGTGGTAAGTTTGTTCGCTGAGCAAACTTACCCCAAAAACTGTTAGCCATCAATTTTGCTTGTGTTCTCAGCGATGGATTCTTAACGATTTTATCTTTATCTAAAATGATACCTTCCTTTGATTTATAACTTTCAATGTAGCTATCTTTATCAGATTCAGTTTCAATATTCTCCGGATAACCACTTGATTCAACTTTCAATTTAAGCCATTTATCCATAAACGAGCTAAAAAACCCTCCTTCTTTATTGACGCTATCATACTTGATGAGTTCCCTGAAATTCCATACTTCATAGATTTTCAATATCTCATAACCTTTCTCTAAGGCTTTCTTGAGTTCAGGTGTTGTCCAAGTTCCTACAAATGCTCTTTCTTGATCAGAATGAAAGCAATCATCTTGATTTCTATCTTTAGCACACTTAACACAAAGAGGAAACATAAGTTTACCATCAACTCTCACAGGAAGAACCGGTAAATACAATTTCTTAGGAGCAGAAACTTGACAAAGAACGAAACCGTCATAATTATTTATATCTATACCTTCATAATCGAGATTGAATTTAATAACTTCAGGATGTCCTTTAGGAAAGGCGCAATACTTAACAACGTAGGGGTATAAGCTAGTAAAATCAAAGTATCTGATTTTTTCATTATTTTTAGTCTCATAAAAAAGTTTGATAGCATTGGTTCGACCTCCAAAAAAAGCATCACGAGGATTAAGAGGTGGTTTTCTGTTACGTTTATCCTGTAGATACTTTTCATACCGATCAATCATTTTTTTATCTTTCATTTCATTTTCATGAAATTGACACTCCCATATTATCTCGATGTCATAACCAAGAGTTTTTAAATCTTCCAGCTTTTTCATTGTATTGAAATATAGCGTATCCATTGACTTATTAAGCCAAGTAGTACTAGCAATTTCTCTATCATTTGGATAACATCTTTTACATCCATGATAGAAGCAACCCAAGAATTCGTAAATCGTTTGTGATTCAAAATGGTAACCGTCAACAAAATATTTACCAATTTTTTTCTCTTTTATAATTATGATTGATTTTTTTTCTGATAACCAATCTAGCCAAAAGTCACCAATGACGGAGCTTTTTCGTCTTGGTTCATATCCTCTAGAAGGAATAATAGCAATAGATTTAGGGGGTAAGAAAAAACATTTATAAACCTCCATACAAGCTTGGGCTATAGTGATACATCTTGATATAGGATCAATTGATGTTTGTTCCCTGAAACTTTTTCTAAACTTCTGAAAAGATCTTTGTAGTATACTAACATCCAAAGCACAATATTTGATCAACTCATCCTTGAAATTGAAAGTTTTATCCTTAACTTCACTATACCAATCCAATAAATCTGTCCTTTCTTTAGGAGAAAGATTATCAACGTCGTAAAACGATATGTCAGGATAGGGTCCAACGTAATTCCAATTTTTATTCAAATTGAATTTATGTGGAAACCATCCTTTTGGTGAGTTTAATCCAAAAGCTTTTGGAAGAGCTTTTAGAGGCATTGGAAGAAAAGAAACAGAATCTAAGAACTTAACGTTGGCAAAACTCATTGTGATTATTTTGGATCCGGATTTAATCACTTTAGGAGTACCAGCAATGTGGTTATCATTAAGATATTGTAGAACGAAGTGGAAATCATAAGCTTTACCATTATGAGCTATAACGAAAATCTTAGGGTTACTAGAATCAATTTGAATAACATTGTCATTTAACGTTTTACGTAAATCTTTGAAAATCCATTTACAAAACGTTTCAACACAATTAGGGCCTTCAAAAACTTGATCTTTTCTTTGACAGAGAATACATCCAGGATTATCATTATCTTCACAGTAACTACAACAATGCGATGAACATAATAAATTAGGAGTATGAATACCTTCAGATGAAGTGGTACTCTCAATATCGTAATAAACAATTGCTTTGTAAGACAAGTCCTCTTTTCTAATTTTATTAAGATTCGGCTGTACCATATAGCAAAAATGACGTTTAGATTCAACTAATTCTCTACATGTGTTGCAGTAAAATTTATAGCAAACATGTTGTCGCTTTGATTTAAATGTGCGATTACAATCCAAACACTTTCGCAAACTATTACAAATCTTATTTTTCACATGGTTTTCATAACAGTTTGTCTCACAAAACGAACGATTACAAGTATGACACTCAATCTCATCGATTCCAGTACATGCAGGAGTACCGAAACAAAACTTACAAGTACTTTCACATTTATGATTTGATCTTTCTCGGTAACCTTTCACGCATTTTTCGCAGAAATAATCAAAACCTAAAAAAGCTTTAAGCGATCTAGTAGGGTAATAATGATTATCACGATACAAAAGATAAATAGATTTATCAGAATCAGGTCCTTTGAATATAACTGTGGAGGTTTTAGCATCCACCACAACTATACGATAACCTTCTAGTATATTTTGGAATTTTTCTAGTTCTGCAACTCCACAATTAGAAAAGGCTATTATTTCAGCGGATGTACAAAGCTTCTTAGCTGCAACGAGCTGTATCTTTCCAGTATCATCTTTCAACCTTCTCCATTCTTTCCCATCTAGCTTATCAGCAATAGCTTTGCCTACAACTAAAGACCTAGCACAGCAAAGACCGTCTCTTTCGATCATAATAGCTTTTGTTGACCTTCTTTCGTAAGAATTTAAATCTGTATCTCCATACTTTCGTTTACTTCCCCCACCACTAGGCATTTTTATGATAACTATATCCACTGTTAGAAGACCTTGGAACAGAAATTCGATATTAGATTGACAAACTTTGAATATCGCGTTAGTTATTACGTTTCTAGTCAACTGAGACCCTCTTTGAAAAGAGATCCATATATCTTTTACCAAAGTTTCGTTTCTTATCATTATCTTAATCATATCTGAATCATCGACTCTAAAGCCAATGTCAGCTATTGCTCGAAACAAAGTATTCTCAATATTTACGATGAGTGACATCAATGATTGTGTTTCTCTTTGTCCATCATATGTTATTTCTATCTGTCGTGAAATTTCTATGTAGTTCCATGATGGATTTGTTCTTTCACTGGTCGTGAGAACGCGATAATTAAACATTATAAATTATATTTACAAATTTTATTAAGGATTATAATGAGTACAAGTTATTTTTTTCGTTTTACGTTTTGAATTTTTTTTGTGTTTGTAAAATTTTGTATTTTTTTTGGGTTTTCAACTTTACGGCTATATGGTAAATTAATTATAATGATAAAGAAATAAAATCAAAGATCGAAAGAAAATAAAGAAAGTAAAGAAAAAAGAATAATGGAACTTAAAAGTAAAGATATTGAATATAGATATAAAGTGTATCGAAATTGGATAAATGTTGATTAAATGATAATAAGTTGATTTGCTATATAGATAGCATCATAATCGTCATGATGTTGTTTACGATCGTCGGCGTTTCTGTTGAAGAGAAGATGGTAAAAGGTTATCTTTAGTAAGATGGTCTTTATCAATACCATAGGCAAGCTCAAAGCAAGGTGATCTCTCGTTATGAAAAGCTGATAGAACGCCATCTCTGAACAGTTTATTCGATTTCTGTTCATTGAAATGAACCTGAAGAAGTTTAACAGCTTCCTGCTCAGATTTCTCGAAAAAACTCATTATCTTGATGAAAAGCAATTGGATCTCTTTATCATGCTCTTTACTCATCATGAGATCTTCGAACCATTTCTCACAAATTAGCGAAGATGGAGTAACAGTAATGCAGTTATGATCAGCAGGCGAGAGAACTTCATATTCAACGTTATTTCCTCGTTGTTTGCATCCAGGACACTTTGTTTTTATGTAATTAGCCGCAACCTTGAACAATACGAAGCTCATACAGTTGAAGAGAATATCGCTGGCAACTTCCTCAACCGAATCGAAATTTTCGACAAAGTAAGCCATGGGTGGAATGATCCTGATTAACCTGGTAATTTCTTTTTTCTGGAGCATAATTCCGCTAACTTTGTCTTTCTCAAGTAAGACAGCGTATTTTTCTGTTGAAGATTCATCTTCATCCTCAATCAGGTAAACAGAGCGGCGATAATAAGCGTTGTTAGTAAAATGTTGAACTTCTTCCTCGCCTTCTTCCAATAGCTCTTGAAGTTTGAGCAGCTCTTTAACTTTGAGCCGTATACCTGTTGGAGTCCATAAACCTTCTTTCGTCCAAACTCTTAGATCGATACTGAGCCAAGTCTTACGCATATCAGTATCTTCATGAAGAGATTCCTGTTTAGCTCTGACGACACGAATGGATTTGGTTTTACCAGCTAAGAATCCACCGCAAGTGCTTATCAAAGAGAACATCAAGTTATCCCATTCCATCTTGGCTATATCGTACTATTTTTCAGATTCGGAAAACGATATTGATCTTTCTGTTAACTACTTGTTTTTCTGATACTGCAGGTTCGTACTAGATGACGCACAGGATTGTTAACTTCGTTTAATCAAGGCTGTTGCTCTAACAATGAAGGACTTATGAAAGCTTTTGAATAATACCAAAAGTCTGTAAAACAATTAAGAAATAAATTGAATATGAATCACTTGCTTTGATACTCTAATTCATAAATCAATAACGTCTAGACCCTCTTTAATATTAGTCACACTCAAAAGGTTCATGAAACGCGTACACGTAATACGTGAATCACGTACCCCTCTGTGTAACTAATATTAATTAGATATCAAGCTACTGATAAAAAAGGCTTCAGAGCCTCATCCTACTTCATTGCTATATCGACAATGACCAAGCTGCTGAGCTTATGGTTTTCAAATGTGGCTACCGAGAGCCATGACCAAGCCTTAGAGCTATGGGTTTTTTTCGCTGCTACCGAGAGCAATGACCAAGCTGATGAGCTATGGGTATTCTTCGTAGCTTCCGAGAGCTATGACCTAGCCATTTAGCCTGAGGATTTATGCGGCTTCCTAGAGCCATGACCTGGCTGTAAAGCCTACGGATTTCCATGCGGCGACCGAGCGCCCCGACCTTGCTGACGAGCATAAGGGTTATATTTGTGGCTTCCGAGGCCATGACCTAACTGACGAGCCAGGGTTTACTTAGCGGCTACCTAGAGCCATGACCTCGATGTTGAGCGAGGGTTTATACAGTAGCTACCTAGAGCTATGACCAAGCCTTAGAGCTTTGGGTTCTCTTCGTGGCTACCGAGAGCCATGACCTAGCTGTATAGCTGAGGTTTTCTTTCGTGGCATGAGGCCGTTACCTTGCTGTTGAGCGAGGGTTTGAGTCTTGCTGTTGAGCATAGACTGTAGCTTGATATCTACGAGTAGTCAAGTATATTAGAAGTTTTTAAACTAACCTGAGATTTCTGACTGATGAAAATACATTGAATTTTGTCGTCTTATATACTGTTTTTCCAGTGAGTAGAAAGCTACATTACTTCTCCTCTGTTCAAAAATTATAATTTCGATAAACCTCCAAAATAATTCTAATTAACGATATCGTGATTGAATATTATATTACATTCTATCTAGATGAAACAACGAAGGTTGTTTCAGGTAATTTAATAAGATTGAATTAAATCTTTCTGTTTAAATCTTTACTAAACTCATAAGATATTTTGAGTTTACATGATGTTCGTAGTCTTGATTAATCTAATACCGATAATCAATTCTATACGACCCATTACATTGAAACGATTAAGTTATAGCTATCAATTTATATTCGCTATATATAATTAGTGCATTCAAACATAATTCATTAAAGATCGTAAAAGATTCGACTGAATGTCCATGAAAAAGTATTATTTGAATCCATTTCAATGTTTAAATAAAATACAATCAGTGGTATATTGTAAGAAAGAATAAATTTAACATAAAGAATCAAATCGTAAGACAATAAAGCATTTCACATTTTAATAATCACGTTTTAGCAATAAAATAAGAAAAGCGAGGTGGGATCAGAAACGAGTAATCTTTTGATTTGCTGCTACACTTTTTCTCATAGCCTAAAAGTCAATAAAACGTACATTTCTAGTGAATTTACCATTTAGGTTAATTATTACAAAAACGAAATTGTCACGTCTACTTATTTGGTAATGCTTGTAGTTAATTTGTGACAAAGTTTAAAAGATTATCTCAATAACGTTCACAAAAAGAAAATAACGAGAAACGGACCATTTCAAACAACCTACAAGATTTTGATTATACTCTCAGAGAAATCATTTCTGTTCTTGTTGCTATACAGTTAGTTTTATTTTGTTTTCTACGTGTAAAACCATGAGTTCTCAAAGTCTCTGTAGTCTTAACCATGTGAATCAAGCTATGAAGAAAACAAATGATTCAAACTCTGCGTCAAAATCAGCTCAACATCGTCAACCTAGTAGAGGAAAAGATATAAACAACCTTCGCAAGACAATGAAAAAACATCGTGGTGGACTTTCTCATCGTGTTGATATGCACTTTGAAAGTCTACAAAACTGTATCAGAAAAAATTCTACTTTAATCGGAAATATCACTGATCAGTTGAACAAGTTGAAAACCGATATAACTTCTATTCAAAGCTGTGTTGACATCATCAAAAGTAAAATTGAAAAAAATAAATGTATTTATTCATCGTGTTCATCATCAGATATGGAAAGCGATACAGACAATGTTCAGAAAAACGATGTCGCAGGTAAGGAGATAGCAGTGATCTAATTCACTTCCAAGGCTTGGATCAATTCTGGTGAATATGTAGCATCATCTTTGCTTTTAGCTGCCGTTGAATCGCTCAAGCATAACAAATCTTGGTTTTTTGTCTCCTTACTAATCGACCTTATCTAATGAAATCACGAAAAAAATTGTAATTGGAAGTTATCTTCAAGTTTTGGCTAAACTCACCGTTTTGTTTTCAACTTCTTGTGTAGATTGACCTTTATAGCAAACAAATTTTTTCAAGCAAATGTAGCTGCATATGATAATGAACACGCAAACTATCAACGATAAAAAGCTCAGAAAAATCAACAAGCTATTAAGGTATTTATTTTCACCACCAATATTACTTGTAACCAACTTTTTCTCTTCTGAATTAGGAACTTTTTTATATTTCTTTTCACCATGATGAGTCTCGTTCTTTTCCGCTATATTATTTACTATATGGAGAACTGTTTTCGGTTTTTCCTTATCGCTCAAAGATTGACTCTCTATGAAACCTTTAAAATAAAAAAGAAATGATATTTACAATAAAAGAAAATCTCGTATTTCCTATTCTCATATCTCACAGAGCTTGAATACTTACAGCAAATACCGCGATAAAGAGTATCATCACAAAGGTAGATAATATCGCAATCACTTTTCGGTAGAATTATCAATTCTTCACCAATAATTCTATATGGACAACCCATTGTGGTTACCTTTACACCTTTTGAGCACAAGAATTTATTGATTACATCTTTGGTTAATGCTATGAAGAACCAAGAAAAAATCGATGATTAGAAAACCGTAAATCTCTAAATGTTTAACTAACCTGTTTCTTTAGGAATCACCACTTTATAGCTTTCGTTTTTCGAGGGGCAAATTAAAGATAAAAAACGATAAAAAACATTGATAACATCGCTAATTAATACTGAATATTTAGAATTATAAACAAACGAGATCATCAGATAATTCAACATAAGAACAAGGGTGTGTTCGTTTTGTTTTGTTTTTCGTTGTTCGGGTAACCTGTTGCTATAACTACAACAACATAGATCTTAAAGAGCTAAAAAGAAAATTTTGAAAACCAAACCGTTTGTTTAGAGAAGACTTTGTATCTTAATTAATCAGTCATAGCTTTAAATCTCAATTGATCAACCGATTTATTAAGCTATTATGTTTACCTTTACTCTTCAACTTCTTCTCTTTATAGCTTATGAAAGCCAATGTAGCTTTTTTGTTCGCTACAAAAAAAAATTCTACGTAGAATTCATTTTGTGTTTCTTTTTAGTTTTAACTTTTGTGTTGTTAGTTTTAGTTGTCTTAAAATGAATTCTCAAATTGTTTTCGAAAATAATGATTTAATCAACATTGGTGAATTTGAAATTTTACCTCATGGCCAAGAGTTGATGAAGAAAATTGAATCATCATTTTTAATTGCTGGTGCCTTTCTCGATAAAGATTTTTCCAAAGGAAAAATAGTCTACATTGCCAAATGTAAAAAAGCTAATATCGATGCTAATTTGTGGGCTCAATCAGCAACCTGTAAAAAGTATTACCCTCTTTTTGAAGGTAAATTATTTCCACCTTTTGATCAGCAAAGAAAATTCTACCTTCTTGGTCAATCAGGTAAGTTTCGGTGATCTTTTTCTATGTTGTTGATTCATTTCAATATCGCTTTTTCTGTCTCTCTATCTAGAGTCCATTGGTGAATTGTAGCCAAAGTCATCAACATTAACAAGAGGCAGTTGAAAATAACCAAAGTGATTATTGAAAAACTAGAGTTATTAACGCTATACAGCCTGATAGAGTTGGTGAGATGGTCCGATCAGCAAAAATCAACACCAAAGAAACCTAAGATCACCGACTTCTTCAAGCCGATTCCATCACCATTCAAAACAAGTGTTCAACCAGGAAGTGGTGATGTAGCTGTTGCTTCAGCTATAAAGACTAGCAATGAACCATTACCTGGACCTTCAACTACTACTAGTGGTGAAATAAAATCATCTGTTGATCCTCCAATCAATGCAGCAAAGCTGATTATTTCTGGTGATTTGGATCTACAGTTTGATTCAAGTGTTGATTCCGATCTCGGCTCAGCAGCAGCTACAGTCAATATAGCTCATCATCACCTACATTGAAAAAAGCCGAGACATCAGAAGGATCTTCATCTAAATTTGGTGTTGAAATGGCTTTTAATAATCTACAAAGATTTTCAAGACCTTCGTTTGATGATTCATTACCACCTGATGCTGGCTTCGTTTTTGGTAATAGATACTTCATTGAAGGTATCATACCCGTAAACAATGTACGATATAGCCAAGCGGTTGAATCAATTGATAACCTCCGAGTCTCAGCCTCAAGGATTGTTAGAAAAATGCTGATTCCTGATTACCATATAGTCAACCAAACATTCAAAGGAAGAGGACATAATGGTGATCCTAGTGTTGCTGATGCTATATGTCAACGTTTGAAATGGTCAAAAGAATCAACCACTTTAGAGAAAATCAAACAAGCCATCATCGGTAATGAAGATTTTCTTTGAACTAACCAAGTGAAATTTTACTAATCAAATTTTTTCTATCTTTATAGTCCATTGTTTACGGCTATGTGGCAAAGCGCTGCTGAAAAAAGACGATTATTCAATGGCTTGTAATCTCATTTCTCAAAATTTTGCTGATCGGAAATGTAAGGCAGCCAAAAGGAAACTTTGGTAAAACCAAAACTAAAAAAGGATCAACAATCAACAATTCCGGTTCTTATTCTTACATAGCTTTTAAAAATTCACAATATAGCTATTTTTACTCTGTTGATACCTTCAAATTTTATCATGTTAATCAATTTCAAATTTTATTCAAAATTGTATTTTTATAATCAACAACTCTTTAGTTTGAGATGCTACAATATTTACTCAATTTTAGCTATAACCGATGTAGCTATTCAAATCTTAATTGTTTCTCTAATTAGCCGAAAGAATTAAAATTGACGACTGTCAGGCTATATATATCTTTAATTAATTATAATTTGTGACTTAATTACTAATGATCATCAGGTTTGATCGGTGTTCAACCACAACATTTACTGACGTTCAGTGTCTATGAATTTTTCCATGGAAGCTCTGACGACGCTCCGCCCACGGGGCGGAGCGTCGTCAGAGCTTCCTATACTACTGATGGTGATGATGAGGATAAAATGATCAAGGATAATGATTTCGATGATGAGAATGTACAACAAGAAAAAAATCATTGATGTGATGCAGAAATTAAATTATCATGATGAAAAAAAGACGTTGATGGTTTTTAGCATCATTTTTACATGCCTGTAATGGCTATTTTGGCTGACCAGTCACCGGCTAGGATAACCTTTTCAGCGGCTTGGATTGCATCAATGTGTGTATCAGCATCAACACCAAAGGTACACCTAAACAATAACAACAACAAACAAGCAGAAACAATATTGTTTTGGGTTGACATTGGCTTAATCATGATAATAGATTAAATTACAATTAAATGTAATTTTATAATCAAATGTCTCATGCAAATTAAATACAAAAAAAAGTTTACAATCAATGAACATTATAATTTCAATCTCTTGATTTCAATCGTAACTTGTAAGTTGGCTGGTAATTAGCTGTGATCAATGATTTCAATCAATTAAACTAAACTACTTTTCTCAGTTGCAAATGTTACACTATTAATTGCGATTAATTAAAACATTTAATCAATTAGAAACAAAGTAAAACATTGGTTACGAATCTCAGATGAATGGGTTGAGTTCATCTCAACTTTATTACTTTTCATGTTAGTTAATCATGTTTAATATACGATATATTTTGGTAATAGCTCTTGAATAGAGATTAAAGATAAATATGAATAAATATTATTACTTTTATCACAATATAGTGAAAGTATTAATAATAATAATAGTAACTAGTGATAGGGAAGGGAAGGAGAAAAAAAGTTTTGATAACATTAGATTAACAGGAAGTTCAACTCCAGAACTTTTTTTCTTTACTCTCGCTTTTTGTTCTGGTGTCACTGGAAATATCATCAATCACCATGAAGTACCTTCAAGTATATTACTCTGATTATTTCATCTTTTTTTTGCTCATTCTGCATACAAGTGCCAAATACCTTCATGATAACAAAAAATAACATTCATTGATGATGGAGGTTTGATAACTCAACTTTTTTTGCCATTTCAACATCTTACATGGTTGAAACTTTTCTGAGGGTAGTAAGATTGTAATGAGGGAGGGAGGGAGAGTGGCTGAGGGTGGATGATAAATTCGAGTTATACTAAATATATCATCAGCACTTTCCAGGTTAGTTAGTATATTATATTTGGCTTGAAATGAAAACTTAATGCTGAGGAAAAAGTTTTGGTACATAATTGATGCAGGGTGATGGAAACTGTATGGGTTCTGATTCCATTAAAACTTTTTTTCCTTCTTCTTCTGGACAAGGAAGCTGAACAATCCTTATTCAGAATTTATTATCATCATGAGTTTCTATGGAAACAAACTGTGAGCTTAAATGTAGTGATAATGATGTTGTGGTGAAGATGAAAATGTAATCACAATTGAAAGCATCTTACTTGAGAGATTGCTGATCATGAGCTTTTTTCGTTAAAAAAGTTATCTACATTCTTAGTAGTTGATTGATGATTTACCTTTTCAGCATCTTAATCAATATTTCTGGTTATTTTTCACCTCAAAATTCAGAGAAAACTTGAATTAGTAACAATCAAATGAAGCCTCAAGCGAAACCTTCAGCGAAATCAACTCGATATTAATTTTTAATTCTTAGTTCATGTCAATATAATTTGACCTAATTTTTGATACTTTTACAGGGAAAACTGAATTACCTATTTCTCAGTGTGAACACGTAAACTTAATGTGATTTAAAGTTTGTTTGCAAATTGAAAATGAGATTGAAATCAAAGTGAAATTATGAAGTTAATTGATTGTACAATTAGCAACAAGACACAATAAAAATTAGAAAACAAATTAAATCTAAAAACACCAAAAATGCAGAAAAATTATAAACGACAACGAATAGACAACAATAACAACGAAGACAATTAATATGAACAATAGACATGACAAGTTTACAGAGAAAAGACAGAATTCTGATAACCACGTTGCCATGACGATGATAGAATTGAGAGAGTAAGAGAGATTCAAATCACATTGACAACAATTAAAGATGCAAAGACAATCAGAAGGATGAAGATGATGAAGATGAAGATGAATAGATTGCATTGATGAGAAATGATTCTCTACTAGAATATGAGATTTAAGCGGCAATAAGTTGATTGATTGATCTATTTCCATAATATCGATGGTCAGTCGGATTGAATAAACCAGATTGACCAATTGGATGAATGTGATGAAACAACATACCGGTAATGGCAATTTTACATGACCATTTGGATGTACCATCGAGGACACTTTGATGAACGGCCTTCATGTGACCACCGTGACTTTTTTCATCAACATTGAAAACATTCCTGTTGATAACATTTCAGTATAACAATTATGATTAAATGAAAACCATTAAGATTATTTATGAAGACATGATGATGATGGACAATGATGACAATCAATCAATCATTCAATTGTATGTATACAAAAAAACTTTCAGTGAAATTGTTGTTTCGTTGTCTCAGAATTAGAACTTATCGTTATTAAATATTAATCGAAAAACTTATAACATAAATGGAATTAAGATAATCAACAAATATTAATATAATAAATTCTAAGCTAAAAATGAATAGATTAACTAGTAACTAAGAGTTATTGATTCCAATTTCATGGTCAACTTACCTTATCATTTCAAATATTTCAGGTTTATCTCTTTCCCGAGTTTTCATCCTCTCTTTCATGGCTAATATTATGCTGTTGGCTTTATCTTCAGCTCCCTGTTTTGAACTTTTCTCAGCAGCACCTAAAATGATACAAGTTTTTTCATATTAGATAATAAATATTATATTATCATCCACTTGGGACTTGTAAGCTTAAAGATTGTCAAAGAACAGATTAAGTTGGAGATGTTTTTTTCTTAATCTTCTCAATTTCAAATGCATGAGATTTGGTATCAAATGGATTAGCCTTGAAATCAAGTTTAAGGTTATGGTGAGATTTTGATTCTTATAAATACTGTATTAGGTTGATACTCACGTTGCAAACAATCAGCATTGAGCAAATCTTTACATTTTTCGTGACATTTGACCGCACACTCTGTACATCTGACCCCTTGTCTTGCAAGACCCCATAAAAGTCCTTCACATTCATAGCAATAAGTTGGACTGGTCGCTGTCCAAGGCTGGAAATTGTGTGGGGTGGTACTCGAAATTGGATAAATTAAGGCTTGTAATGTTTTCTTGTACACATGCATTTTCTGTAATTAGATTATCGTTGATTGATTGTAATTAGATTGTGGCAGTTGATGAACAAATAATAGATTTTTTTATAATTACCAATTCCTCGTCATTAAGAGATGCTCTTGGAACCGCTGATGCCAATCCAGCGCTTCGTTTGGTCGCTGCCATTGTTTTAAGTACCTTTGGTGGTTTGGAAACAAAGTCCAATATTAATCATCATGATTTATAATTGTTAAGTTAATCGCAATATAAATTGTTAGTTTGTATGATCATTAACTCAATGTAACTATCAAATGATTGGATAATTGCTACAAGATTTTGTTAATCATCTCATGGGAAAGTATTACGTTAATCAAAAGGACGGATTAAGGTGAACAATTATGTCAAGATTAATTGTGATCATTATCTAACTAACATTTCAAATCTAATCAGTTAAACAAGTTAACAATTTGAATTGATTATTCATTGCCATAGAAACAAATCATGACAATCAAATTTTTCCAATGTTAACTGTCCAAATCAAACAGTTAAATTGTTGATGAAATTACATCATTGTTATCAACACAATAATAGTAGGTTATTGATGATAAAGATGAACCAATAAGCAATTAACTTGATTGTGATGTTTATTTGAATTTGGGATAATGAAAGATTAACTTACCAATTCACTGACCAATGGAATTGACTTTTTCCTTGGTCTAATATCAGGCATCGCATCAATGGCACTGAAAAAGGGATTATCCCTGGAGAGATAAAAGGGATCAAGATAAATTGCATTGGAAACGAAATTAATTTCATCGTCACAATTAGAGATCGATTTAGATGATCGAGTAGCTCGAGGGATAGAAGATGTTGAGGTCACTACAGTTGCTGCGGTTGACGAAGAAGACGAACTGGCCGATGATCGACCCCGAAGAGATCGATGAAATTTCCACTTATCATTTACAGTTAATCGATCCATTTCAGAGAAACAATTAGAAACTGATTGAGTAACTAATCAATAAGATCACCGAATTTTAATGATAATCAATTAAAGTCAATTAAATTTTCCAGACAATTGTTGCATCTAAACTGTTTGGTGACATTTAATCAATCAAATTGAGGTTAAAGTGAACTGACCCTTCATCTCATTATGTTTACATAAAAATGTGTAAAAAAATTTATGATTATGATGATAAGAGATGCAATCAACACCTAAATCAAGCACAAGTGTTTGATGATATATTATCATCAATGAACAGTTAGTTTATCATCTTCATCATCTTTATCATCAACATCATCACCTTCATCAAAATAATCATTTTAATTAACAGATTATGCGTTGTTCAAGATTGAATCACAAGGTGATTACGACGATGATGAGGATGAGGATGTTAATAAAAAAGCTTTTGATTGAACTGGCGCACTCTGTTTACATTAATTTTCAACAATTCATTGTTGTTACTTTGCTATTAACCCACAGAACTAACCAGAATTCTGGTTAACCATTGGTTCATGATCAATTGATTGATTGAATTAGTTTATGATTCTACTAGTAGTTAAACTGTTGTAGAAAAACCTTGACACTAACCAACCAAACCTTTGGAAATGTAACTTTAAATCAACAATCAGTGAGTTCGATGGAAGGAAATAAACAGCCGAATAAAATAAATCTCTTTCTCTGTAAATCCTCAGTCGATATTTGATCAATTATCTCTTTCTATCTTTTCGTCTTCCTCTGTCTTCTTCTTCGTCTTCCGTTCTCCAAATTTATCAACTTTCCCTCTTTTACTAACATTTCCGGTTTCTAGAATCAGAATCTTCAGTGAGAGACTTTTTTCTTCGACAAACAAAAATTGTCATGTTTCCTCTCACTCTCACTCTCACTCTCACTCATTCTCTTCCTCTGATATAACAACATTCTTGATCTTTAACTGAGAGAAATATCAACTTGTAAATGGATTTCATCACTTCCCTGGCGATTAATAAGTTGCCTCATAATAATAAGTTATGGATAAAAGTTCTGATGCAAGAAATGAGTTTCCACTAGGGCAGAATGAAAATTTTCATGGTAGTAAATTGGATTTAGCCTGAGGCTGATTGTTACTTTTACGAGCGATTATTATACTTGGGATAATATGATCTATTTTTTATAATAATAACCAGAGACAATAGTCAGATCTCAATAACTAATAATAAACTGTTCAATACGATTCACCAATTAAATATTAGAAATCGATGATATTTCATGCGAACTGAGCCGAATAATCTCAAAATTTCACTGATTTCAGTATTTTTCATTGAAATCTGAAAAATTGACAATTTCCTTTGCAATTCAACATCTTCCATGTCCACTGGACTTTGGCTCATGACACTTACCCTCCTCTCGGCCATAGACTCCTAGCACCATCTCCACTTCCTTGTCTTGCTCCACTCTGTTAATTAACGTAGATTAATAATAATTATCATTAGATTCTGTATCGATTAACAATTAATGACAAAAGGGGCAGGGATCTCATCATTCAATCGTTTTGATCAATCGTTAACAGATAATTATATTTTGATTAGATTGTTACTCGTGTCATGATTATCATGATTAAAGTGAATGTCATTTCCCATGTTAATCCTTGCTTTATATTAACCTCTGTTGATACAAACCATGTTAATCAAACTGAAGATGATCAATTATTAGTGATAATAATCATACTTTTTCAATTCATGGTTCAGTTAATACTAACTGATAACTGGCATCAAATGATATCAGTTTTTTTGAAGGATAAAAAAATTGAACCAGATAAAAACTTTTCTGTTACAAACCCGTACACTTTATTTCCTTTTCCGGTCCCTAGAATGCTAAAGGATATCCTGTTTGCCAAGCCAATTTCCGAGAATATTTATAAAGCCAAAGATAAGCAAAGAATAAAATAAAGGTTACCCTTTACCCTTTGCACGAACTGTCCCCAACCTCGCCCACTTCTAGTGTCTTTCATTTCTTATTTTCATTAATTAACTTGATGAAAAACGGATTATCATCAGATGATTAAATGTGATGACCTTTAACATGACAAACATTTTGCTTAAAGTATAGATGATCTATTATTCAATTCAATTAACTTTCTCTCTCATTATCCGTTCTGATCGATTATCATGATAATCACCATGTTAATCACATGTAAACAACCAATCAATTGACAATTGTCATTGAATGAAAATCATCAAGAATATGAAGATAACTTAATCATCGTCATGAGTGAGAATTCATATCCTCCCATGATCAGATTAAATCTGATTCCATTTGTTTGACAAAAATAGGTTACAATCAAAATCATCTGTCATCTCGGTTTAATTTGCATCAATTGATTTTCTATCATCATTCATTCATCATGATGATTTCAATTTCGCAAATCATCATGTTTGTACCATGTAACTATTATTTTCCTAATATCAATAATCTAAGTCAATGAACTAATCATTTCTTTCCGATATTTGAACATCTAAATCAATTTTTGACTCGATTTGATAAAAAAATTCAATTAAATGTTCATCTGATTAACACTACAATTAACTTCTATTTCAATTGATTACAAAACTTTTCATTCACAATTAACCCAATTACATATTCTGGTTTAATCAAGAGACATCTTCATGCTTGAAATCAAGACAAACATTTAAATTATTCAATAATCAACATAATTAAATACTAATTGTAAATTCAAGTCCCTGTTGATTTTTGAATTAAACATTAATTAATTGTAATTGACAAAGCAAACAATTATAAATTAGTTAAGCGACCTGTTGTTCATTATTCATTAACAACTATTATTTTCACCAAAAAAAACACGATTTAATTTCAAGGGTGAACAAAAAAAAGATCATGAAATAATCATGGTCCCCAGAATTTTCATCAACACGACAGATTATTGATTAATAAACTTTATTGGAACTTTTTTCTATTGATAGCAGAAAAAACGAGTAAAGTTTCATTTTCTATGATTAATATTATTGCAAATGGAATGAAAAATGATTCCATCCCCATGGTGTTAATGTTACATGATACAAGATTCAATCAAAAGAAGAGATGGAAAATGAATGAAGAAAAGATTACCAACTAATGTCTATTGGAATTATCACGTGATTTTGAAATATGAGAATTCATTGAATCAGAAATCTGAAAAGAGAACTTTAGTCCAGACACAGAAGTTTAAGCTTCATGGAGAGAATCATGATGATAATCATCATGATATTTCTATGAACTTCAAAAGAGTTTGAACCGATGTTCCTTTTAGTATTTTAATCTACAATTCGATGAGTTTATATTATCATTACCAATACTATCATTCGAAAGTTTTGATCACTATCATTATTTAATCTTCTTCACTCAATTCAGTTTATAGAGAGAGAAAGAAAATCAAGAAATTTTCCAAATTCTATTGACCTCAATCATTACCTAATCTAAACAATAAATCAATGAATGACTTTACTAACCAAAGATTAAGGTATTGATAAAGATGACGATCAGTGTGAACAGAACAGGTAAACAGAGAGTCGTTCATGTAACATTCCCACAAGAATAAGAAATGATAACTGAACAAGTGTAAGTCTTATTAGTTTATTAGGAGAAAACAGTTCAGGTAAATCATTTTCACAAGGATAATCAGGTAAGTTATCGTATTGATTATGGTTACAAGAAGTCATAAGAAAGATGAAGATGATGGAGAGAAACAAGCAAATGTTATCATGGGCAGAAAAATTCTAAAAATAACTATTTCTTTTCTACATGAGACTCAGAGTTCTAGAGATCAAGAATGTTGGATTCCCAAGACCAATGGTCAGTGGCTTTTACCCAATAATGGATGTTATTGGTCAGAACATTTATTAACTTTCTTTCTGTCTGTCTTATAGCTGAAAAGACCAGGATCTATTGAATCAAATGAAAAGACACGAGATAAGGATTTAAATTGCAATTATTATCGTCATTATTGTCGTTTGTCCAGTTGTCAGAACTTTTTCTTAAACTTGAAACTCGAAAGCAAAATAAACAACTAAAAGTTTTGAAAATTTTGAGAGATTCGATGATAAATCTTTCGGCTCTCCATAGACACGATTGAAAATGATGATCATTCTCATGAAAATAATGATGATCTTTCAATAAATTTCACAATAACTTATCATTTTTTTCATAAAATTTCAGTGAAAAAAAACTAAACAAATAGAAAATAAATTGATAAGTTTCTATGAAAAATTCAATATGAAAAATGAGAAAACTATTGAGATGAAATAATATTTATCAATGAATATCGTTCCCTTTAGGATTAATTGAACTTGAAAAGATTGTCACACTAATCAAATCTTAATTTAAAAACAATTAATTTCACAACACAATAATTACAAGGTAATAATCATGAGCATCATCCTGAAAAAGATACAATAAATAGACAGTATGATGTATCATGAACATGAATCTATTCAATGATAACCTAATGATACTTAAAATGGAACCAATATAATAACAATAATAGTTTTTCATTAACTATAATTTGATTTTGCAAGATGATTTATGACCAATTTGATAGTAATAATAACATGGAAACTTTTCTCATAAATGATTTTGTCCTGTTTTCATGATGCAAACAAAAGTTTCATTGAAATTGTACTAGAATACAAGTACAAATGTCTGAATAATCTGATCAACAAAATGAATTATGATTTAACTCATGTTGGTATTTTCTATGTTGATTATTAGTATTAAGAAACAGAGTTGTTAGATAATACCAACGATTGAAAGCAGAGGATTCCCTGAGATTAATGATGAAGATGGAAGGATTTATTGGTGAATTTAAGGCCAAATCTAATTATAAATCGGATTAGGATAAAGTGGTCGTAACAATTTAATCATTTTAAGGCCTAGTTGCAAACAATTGTTAACAAAAACAACAACTATGATAATACATGTATGAAAACTATGATATGACAAGGGAAAGATTTAGATTACTGATTGTTGTATCACGTGATTAAATTAATTGTGGTCAAGATAAGGAGGATGGTCGCCGAATTTTAGTTTTGAGTTAAGAGTTGAAACTTTTTGTATTTGTAGGGCCATAAATATGAAGTCCAAATATATTTATTTTTCTGATCTGATCAGTAGTTTTCAGAAAATCAGGTTCAGTTAAAACTTCAGGTCACTTTTCTCAGCAATATGGTTTTAGATCATGAAATTTTTATTTTATCGACAACTTTCATGCCGAAAATTAAATTTGTTTTGGTCAAAAAAAAGATCAAGTGCTCAGCCACAATTCCGTTCTATTTAAATAAATGGACGTGATTGTTAAGTGTCGAGAATGATCTGAAACTTATTTTTGAGGCTATCCTAGTATGGGTTAACATTTTGGATCATGAGCACTTTTCATGCTGATCAACAGTTTTACCGGAATGAGAAATGTGATCATCTAAAGAACAATATCTCGAAACTAAAATACTTGAGATGTCTAAATAAATTCAAATCACAAATCATTTAACAAATAGCTATCAAAACATAGATTTTGGCCAAAAATTGATGGTCTGAAAATGAGACTAAAATTAAATTAAAGTTATACTACACTCAGTTATAAACACCCAAATGTTTTATGCTTGCTCGAATGAAATATTTCATCAAACATTAATCAAACTATTTATATAGCAAAGTGACTCTATTTGAATAGCCTTCTGATAGCCTTGGTTAAATGACGATGATTGACTTATTTAGACATCTCCAAGTATTTAGTTTCGGAGATAAAATAGCCCTTGAAGATCAATGCCACTTTCTCATTCCGATGAAAACTGTTGATCAAATGAAAAAGTACTCGATAACGATGTTAACCCATACTAGGATAGCCTCAAAATAAGTTTCAGATCATTCTCTGACACTTGTACAATCATGAATAATTTGATTTAAATAGAAATGGAATTGTGTGGAGCACTTTGGATATTTTTTAAAAACAAATTTAATTTTACCAACTTGAAAAGTTGTCTGATAAAATAAAATTTCATGATCTAAAACTCTATCGTTGCTTAGAAAAAGTGACCTGAAGTTTAACTTTTAACTCCTATTTTCTCGAAAATTGTTATCAAATCAGAAAAAATAAATATATTTGGACTTCATATTTATGATTGAAATACAAAAGTTTCAACTGTTAACTCAAAATTAAATTGTGGTCAAGATAATTTCTGGTTGATCTCAGAGATGATAACAATTTGCAAGAGTTTGATGATTGAGAAGATAACGTTTGATAATTAAAATGAAAAATGATTAACAATTTACCATGAATGAGATTCAATCCCCAGAGATTTTTCCTTCACTAAATTTAAGGTGAATTTATTGTCTTCTTTTTTTACAGAGAAAACTTTTCTGAATTGGTATTCAAGATGATACCCTGATAATATGACGATATGCATGGTTGCATGAGAAATACGTTGAGGGAAAGTGAAAACTTTCGAGATATTTTCTACTGGACTGTATTTTGTACCGAAGACAATTAGACCGTAATATGATAAAATGTTACTGAATCGATTCAATAATAATGAAATTCAGGACTGAATTATCAGAGTTAATCAGTTTATTGTCAAGATTCGTGGACATTTCCATTATGATCGTCATGAATCAATAGCATCAAGTGTAATAGCCTCCCGAGCATGAACCAAGGTGGAAATACAAATGAGTTCTGAACTCATGGCTCTTGAAAAGTGCATCTACGGTGTCAAAAACTTTGCTCGATTTATCTACATCACTATAATTGTCTCAATGAAACTTTTTTGACACTTTGCTCAATATTTATTGACCATAGACTACATGAATGTCCACAAATAGATAAACTCACATCGAAAAGTTCGAATTCACAAGTTTTTCTTTTGGTTATATAATAGAAGCCCCCAGATGGAAATTATTGGTTTCTTCATTTCACATTCAAAAATCAAGGTCATTTGAAGGTAATGCATTTCTATTTTTTTTAATTCAGAAAATTATCATGTTTGGGTTATGATAACTCACTCAATTAGACAAATTATCTAATTAACTGTTATAATTGAACTAATAATAAAGTTGTTAATTTTTCATTAATACTTGATTCATTTAGTTACTTATCGATTCTGTTGACATCAAATATTCAACTCGGCATTGGATCTAATATCAAATTGTACATGCTGATTGTCGTTTGATGTCATAAATCATTCATGAAGTAATTTTCAAAACCTTTTTTTTTAATAATAAACAGTGAGAATTGTTTAGAAAATTAGTTTGATAATTAATTTAATCATTGAAGAAATCATTATAGCTTCAAGCCAATTACTGATTGTATCAAGATTCAAATTAGTTATGATTATGAAATGAAAATGAATTTCATCTGAATCATTTCAATGAGAAAACATGATTAGGTAATTGGTTTCATGTTTTTTAGCAGAAACATTTGATTTAGATTCTGAATTAACATGGTGGAGATAAAATAAATTAGTCCGAATCATTTGAATCAATCTGAATAGCAAGAAATTAAACTGTTTCCGCAATTGTTATTCTGAGAATCAGCATTTGAATGAAAAAAATTATTATTAATAATAAGTGAGACGAATGAGTCTGAATCATCAAAAAAGTAAATTGAATCATTACCTTGATAACAATTAGAATAAAAATGTATTATGATTTAATCAGCTGATGGAAGAGAAATTAAATAATCACCGAAAATTGAAATTATCTAATCACAATGAAGCGTATCAATATTGATGAGAGAGAGAGAAAAGGATGAGATTATCTTTTGGAATCACAAATAATCAGCAAAAATTAACAATCAACTGAAAATCACAATTCAAATAATCAAATGTTGATTCAGTGAAAGAGAAATGAAATTCAAAATCATAATCACGTTCATGATGGAGATTGAAAATGTGATTATGAAGCTACATGATACTGAACTTTTTCCTAACTCGAAATCAAGTGAAAATCAAGAATGAAAAGTTGATGGAAGAGAAAAAATTTCACAAAATTGTGATAATATTATTGTTGGTTTTGTTTGTCTATTGAGGTTTTTGTGCTGGTGAAAAGTTGTCAATTTCATGATCTTTTTCATGTTGCATGAACACTAAATCCAAATACAAACAGGAAAGTTGAAAAGGCATTGAGAGAGAATCAGAATATGAAAAAGATTCTGGTTTTCAGAAAAGAGATGGAACAAAATTCTTATCATCATTATGAAGATGAGAGCATCTTAAATACTGTTGTATCTTATTATATTTGATATGTTATATTTTCTGGTTTAGTTATTGGGTTATCAATCATTTCATGTAAGTTTGACATGAAAGGTTGAATCTCAATATTTTTCTTACCCTGAATTGAATGTATAATATAAATGATAACATGGAAATCAAAACATTGATATGTTCAGATTATCAGTAAGAATGAATTGATGAGGATGGTCAGTGAGAAGGACAAACAGTTATCATTTATTTTGACAAAAATAACATTCTAAATGCTGGAGGAAATTCACTGATTCCATTTCTTTGCTAATACCATGAGTAATACCATGAAACCTTTTGACCCATAATGATGTCAGTAAGTTTCAAGAGCAGGAGAAAATTTCAATAGAGAAAAAATCAACATGATATTAGGAACTTTTTTCATTCTCATCAGTGTTTCACTAAATCAGTTATCTCTTGTTTACTATCAATTGTCTCATGTAACTAAAAACGACATGAAACCTTTTTGCAGGATAAAAACTCTCAATTCCCAACTGAATTTCACAGATTAAAAATAGTAAAATCAACGATTTGGTTCATTGATGAAATGAAAGAGGAGGATGATAATTTTGATTATGTTTTCTGTTTCTTTTTCATGGTAATGTTTTCGAGATAGTTTCAATATTGATTGAATTAGAATTGTAAATGGAGTGGAAAAGGGATAAAAATTTGAAGAAAATGTCAGACACATGAATTTCATTATGATGAACAACCTGATGAAGATGAGGAGGATAAACATGAGAGAGAGAGAGTGAAAGTTAAGGATGGAGCTCGAGTGAGATGAAGTCATTTCGTCATGAAATTAACTGAATAAGCAAAGAGTTTCAATTCCCCTTTGACTAGATGAGGATCTTGAGATAATCAAAGGAAAACTTGATAAGATTAAAATAGAATTAGAAAAGAAAACATGATAAAATAATTATTATCAAATAGAGAATGAATCTTTACGAATTTCCACAGAATCTGAATATAACCTGATAGGCTTTGAGCCCATGAGAAGGTCAATCACTCAGATCATGTTTGCTCTATTATCACTCTATAATTTTCCATGAATGTGAGTAATTTGAGATTATTCTATTTCTGAATTATTCAAAACAAAAAAGTTCATCAAACAATCAAAGTTGCATAAAGTTCATGGAATTATTCATCGCGGAGTTCACTCTGTTTACTACGTAAACAGAATAATCTGAATAACATTTTCTAATCGATATTCATGGATTGATTGTTTCTGTTCATTTTCTGAATGAAATTTATCAATTTAAGATTCATCGGATTTACCTTTTTTCACCTTGTGAATTTGAATTAATCAAAAGTTCATTGTAATTCAATTTTCCTCACTCATCATCCTTTAGATTTGAACGAAAAGGATGAAATTACGATAATGCTAAAAATAATTTCCAATGATCTTTTATCATTTAAATGTAAAGGTTGATTGTTTACCTCAAGATGATTCACATGAAAGTATAAGAATAAACCTGGAAAACTAAATCGATAAAAGTGAAGATGAATCAAGAACCATCATCATGATCATCATGAATTTGAACATCATCATGTTAAGAGTTGATTCAGTAAACACAAACAAACTGCAATCCAAATGAAATTCAATCATGATAACAAATGAGAGAAGAAAAAAAAAAGTTATGCATAACAATTGCTTACAAAACGAATTCATTTCTCTGTGATTATCATCATGATCTGTGTTAACAAGCATGTGAGAGAAAATGATGATCAGGAAGAGCTGAAATAAAGTATTCACTTGATTCACCATGAAACTAACTCTATCTGCTGGAATAGCTCAATCAACAACATGCAAGTTGACACATTTAAGATTCTTTTGATCATCTTCAGATGAGACATTCTCAGCACTCGCTCATCATCTTGAAATTGTTTCTTCTCTGCGATCATCTGGAAACTATTCAATCATGGAATAAGATGATTCCAGTAACTGTGGAAAAATCTTTATGATTTACTTGGAGTAAATGATACACAGAATCTATCAAAATATTGGAACAAGAGATTAAAATCTAAGGTGTGTTTTCCATCCTTTTTTCATGAATTCAACCGATAAGATCAATTTCATGGAAATTAAAACTCCTCTTGATTCCTTCCTCTCACTCTCATATCCTGGTGATTAATTGATAACTGAAAGCTTGAAGTATAATTCATTGTCTAACAAGATTGATAATATGCAGATACATAAGTGTATTTGCAATATGATTTGATTCCGGAAATCCAGAACTCTGATAATTATCTGATTCCAATATATTTTTGAATAATCCCAACTCTCATGTAAATGTAACTTTATGATCATGTAAATGACTTATTAATGCTCTTAGATGATATTTATATAACCATAAGGGAAATTGAAGTAACATCAAGATGCATGACAGAATAATCATGAAATTCATTAATTGGTTTGCTGAGTAGTCTAGACAATCAGTTGATGCATAATTAGATTCTAGGAAACAAACTGATTGAATAATTTTCAGCTATAAATTGCTCAGAAATTGCAACTTTTAACAATTTACTTACGTCAAGTTTATGTACAATATTTTAAAAATTGAATCAGCTATATGATTAATAATCAGGATGAATATGAATCTCATGAAATAAGAAACTCTCAATTTAATTGCAAAGATAAAAGTAAATCTAATGAAACCATTTACCTTAATCAAATCCCAATAACAGTAGATATTAAATTGAACTTGCTCACCAGCATTCATGTTGGTTATTATTATTATTATCTTCATGATACTTAAGGTGATAAAATTTCTGGTGCTACTAAACTTGATATTAATTTTCCAAAGGTAAAAATTAAATATAAAGATAATGTGATATTTAGATGGATAAAAGTTATAAGGTAACTCGATTGCGTGATGAAGTTATTTCATTTCTAAGATTGTAAATTAACCTGATATCAAATGGGTTGAATTACAAGGTAACCTTTTCTTCATGATTCTTTTACCGAATCAATATCAATATGTTGAGAAAAAATCACCTTATATCCTAAAGATATTCCAGAATCGTTCAAATGTAAATATTACTATTTTTTCACTCTTCGATTGTTATTAATACTAATCAAGTGCTACGATTATATTTTCCGCTTAGTCTGATTTGTTAGATAAACATGATAATCATCATGATTCAAATAAAAGAAATGAATGGTCAGAGAAAAAGAAACATGATAATCATAATTGGAAATCGTTGTTAAGATGAACATGTCATGGGTTTTGAGGTCAAATTCAATAATCCAAAGGAAAGTGATATTCTTTGACTCTAGTTCTTGGAACAGCTCAACCAGATGATCAAATTCTGGATGTTAATTAATTTCAAACAATTTGCAAAATATTAGAAATAAGCAATGGACAATGAATTTCGGTAATGGAAATCAATTGGTGTTGAGAAGTTTGTTTTTGTGGAAATAAAGAGATGAAGATTCTGGCTCATTTATTATCATCATGACTGGAAATTAATCTGAATAAGGTTCAACCATGAAAATTAAGATTGAGTGGAAAGTGGCCTTAACCAAAAACATGAAGCAATTTATTTGATAATCAAAATTCTGACAAGGAAAATGTTGATGATAAAAGCAAACATATCATTCCAATATTCTGATTCAATATTAATATGATTAAAGTAGTGAAGACAATGCAATCTTTTCAATGTTATTATTATGACTTTTTATGGAATTGAAAGAAATATTTTTTCCTGGATAACCTATTATTATTTCAGCATTTCTTTATGTATATTTTATTTATTTACATGAAAAGAGAACTGAATTTGTTCACTGAATTGTGAATTCTGCATGATAATCAATAGGAGAACAGTTTAACAATTGATATTTCAACCTTTAATTGTCACCTTAGATTTTTTTTCCCAATTCGTTCAATTGAAAATCTTCAATTTTCAATTATCTCTGATGGTAAAGTAAACAATGAATAAATTACCATGTTATCATGATGAATATCACCTTAATCACTAGGTTGATGTTATTAATAATTAAATTCTAGTCTATAAATTTTAAGTTCATCAATGTGTCAAAAACTCATCTTATCTAATGATAAACATTAGTCCAACAATCATTTTAATTCACTTGAAACATGATAATAATAACACTGAATTTGTGACAGATTCATGGTGATCACTTAGATGATTGAAATGTTTAAAATTGGCTAAATTTATAATTAGATTATTATCACAAGTTTACCATTATTTAATTTTGCGTTCTCTTGTAATCAGTTGATTGCTAATCAAACTCGAGGGAAAAAGTTAATGATTATTAAAGTTCATTAATGAGGAAAAGGTAATCGTAACTTTGATAATCTAATAATGAATTTCAGTTGTTCAGTTAATTTAGTTTCTATCAAGAAATCAACTAATTACAATTGACTGAGTAACAGCTCGTTCAGACAGAGTCATGGATAGTTTATCAGAGATGAACCATTAATTAAGATCATTAAGAAATTTATTCATTAGAAAAAGATAGCAAGGATACTTTCATGATAATCTGAGCAAATTAAAAATTCCGTTAGATTACAACGAGTAATTCAGTTAATATGTTTTTAGATAAAATTACTGTTAAAATCTATTTAAATTCAATTATGAATAATCAATAGGAACAGAACCAAAAGTATCAATTTCATTGGAAATATAATTTCAACTGTTAACTGATATTTTGTTGATCAATAACTTTAAGGAATAAGAAAACATTGAAACTGAATTTTCTGGAAAACTTTTTCGCATCATCATTAATAACCTTATATTTTTCAGTAGAGAAGCAAAAAAACTGGTTAATATTAAACATTACCTTATTTCAACCTTGGGTTTTCAGCATTTTCATTTCAGGGAAAGTTTTGAAACAAAAGATAACTTTTTCAACTTTACATTTCAAAGGCTGAGTAGTTTCATGATGAAATAGAAACATTCATTCATTATAATATCAACATAATGTGCTACAATGGTTTATCATGAAGATAATGATGCCATGAAAATGGAAACAACAACAATTGTATTAATATGAAAAGAATGGAAAATGTTTACCTGTGAAATCAGAGCGAGATATTTAAATAATGGATAATCAATATGATTACTTTAAAATATTGATATAGCAAGCTTACATTTTGTTAGATAACTAATCGCCAAACAGATTCTGCGATAATTTCATCAGAGTGTAATGAATATCGAAAAGTTGTTGTTGCTTAGTGAAACTCCATCTATTATTTACATGGAGTCCCATGTCCATGTGTATTTTGAGACTTCACATGAAAACTCTGCTCTTATTCCTTGGAAATACTTGAAAACCGAATTCAATTGATTCGTTTATCTTCATCTACAGAATTCAGTCCCAATGTACTTTTAAGTTCTAGAATCTCCATAAGAATCTTTATCATCATTATTATCTTCTATTTTATTCTTTCCTTTTCTATCTTCTATCATAAAATGAATGAAATTCATGAGATTCTAGCTCACTCAATGTAAAACTGCTTATTCTTTTTCCTCATTCCTGTTTTCTTCACAATAGAAATTCAGAATGACCTGGAAACAAAGAAAATTCAACTAACAAACAAATTTGTTTAACAATAATAAAGATTCAATAGAAATTGGAATAATCTACTTCCTTCATGGGGATGATAACTCAGATGAAGATATAAGTTGAAAGAGCAAAACCAAATACTCAGAATCTCAGAAACCCTTTCATCAGATGAAATCTCAAGGAAACATGAATATTTCTGAGAGAAAGTGATGATACTGTATAAGATTACAATAAATTAATAACTAAATTGTACAGTCAATCTCTTTTGGTTGAAACACTTTGTGCAAATGAATGAGACACTTTTTGTTCTCGCTAGGAAAAGTCGTATGTAATAACTGATTTGGATTAACAAATGAATTTTGATAATAAGGTAAATCTATGACTTCAATCAGCTAAGCTTCTTTCAAGAAAATCAAAAGTTTTTCCAATATCAATGTTGACAGTCAGTTGAAGATGTCAACAAGTCAATTGAAATTTATATTGAATCACCGGAAGATTAACAGTAAGTTATTATACTGACAGATTTAAGTAAAATTGAAACAAACCAAAAATAATAAGCTAATCAGTTATAAAGATCATCAACTCCCATTGATCAAAGTGACTCTTTCACATACTCTATTCATCATGTACTATGATTGTGTAAATTTCATTCAAGTAGGGAAAGATAATGAAAGAGATGATGATAGGATTAAGGATTAAGGGTGAGAAGAGAGAGAGAGATGATACAGATAAATTGGAATCAAGTTAATGATCAACTGCTTTCGATTAGAGTCACTGTACATTTAAAGGCTTAGTCACTGACCATCGAGCTCATTGTAATTTGATTATTCTGCTTTCTTCATATGATTAACAAGTTCCTATTAATAGTTAATTTGATCAGAAAGTAAGATAAAGAAATGAACGATAAAATAAATGCTCTCATGAAAAGAATGGATAAAATCCTGACAATGAGAGAAAAGATAAAATTTTGATAAAAGCAAAAGAGTAAATCACCTGAAATGTTTTGAATTACATTGGAATCATTATAAACATGGTAAAGGTGTTTAACTTTATTCTAGTTAAAAGTAAACAGAAAAAAAGTTAATTCGAATATCTCGACTTTTCTAAATTAATGAACATTCCCTGTGACATTTTCAAATATGGTTACATGAGATGGAGATAATAATGATGTTGAATGGTGATGATAATAAGATGATATTTAGTAAGAGGTATGAGATGAAGATGAAGATGATTATTTCTTATGATTAAAGTAAATGAAAATAGGAAGAGAAAGTAATTTAAGGTTCATTTAGATTCACAATGTAACTTCACAAATAAAATCTTCTCTCTGTCATCATCACAATTCCCATGATATTATTATTATCTGTATGTTTCTATGGATTTTTTTCTTGTATTCCATCATCTCATCCTCTCATCTCCATCCTCATCTTTCATCATCTTGTAAAAGAAGCAACAACAACAATCCTTATAGTTTATGTTAGACTCTCTTTCTGGTTTAACTATTCTCTCCATTTCTTATATTCGAGAGGTGAGAATTGCCAAGAGATATAAAAAATAGGTATCAACCCAATGGAAACTCAATATAATAAATGTTATATAATAATATTATCTGATAATATATGGAAAAGTCCAATCCAATTGTTGGATGAATTTCTTGTTATTATATTAGGAAATCTTTACTTTTAGCTTCTGCTTTCATTTGGATTTCAATGTTCATATTATTTCCTTATCCTGATTCATGGTCTCCATCATCATCATCACCACCATCTTCTGGTCCTGAGCTTTGCTTTTAATGTTGTATTTAAATCAAAAGCTATTCCAATCACGGTCAACAATAATTGGACTGAATCGACAATATATTCAGACAGGAAATGAGACTTTGGTGTCATTCGAACCTCATCCATTCAAATATTATCTAAATTCCATCAAATTCATTAGAATTTAATAACGTGAAAGTAAATTAATCTCTCGTACATTTAGAGAAAATTCATCATACCGATTCAACTGAGAAACTGAATAAGTTTCCTTTCGATGAAATAGTGGAAATTAGATTAGATCGAATATAGTAAATCAGAAAACCTATTTAACTGATTTCTAATATTCTTCTGGAATAAATTCAGAGCTCCAGATAGATTGTTAACTCTGGGATATAGAAGAATTCCTAATCAACTAATAAACAGGTAAATTGTTTCAAGCGAAGGATATAAAATTATATGAGTTATTTAGAAATAACAATAATTTGAGATACATTTGAAAGAATTGAGTGATTGAGTGAGTGGGTGAAAAGGCTGAAACAGTGACTGAATTCATTTGATTGTTGGAAATAATTTGGAACTAAGAACCATTTAAGCATTCAGAATGAATTGAATCCCATGCAAATGAACTGAATTACAGTGATAATAGTAACTGAAATAAGGTTAGAATTACACCTTTGAGATATTCTATCCCATTGAAATGTGATGAGTTTCCAGATTCAATTAATGTTCAACTATTGTTATTATCTGCTCAATGGAAATTAAGAGTTAGATGAACTTTTATCATGCTATTTACTACCATTCTTATTATTATTTCCAACAACTCACGTTAAATAACTTGACAGAAACCGGAAAGTTGTGCTCTTGGTAAGTTCCGGTAAACCAAGTTAAGATTAACTTGTCCTGACAATCGAGAAGGATTTCAGACTGATATGCAAAACACAAATGGATTTCAAAATATTATCAATATTTCATCATGAAAGAAAATAAGACGAATAGAAAGATACAAGATTCTCATGGAAATGATATTTCTCATCATATCGAGATGATGTGAAGAATAAGTTTAACATTCTAATACTCAGTTTCTACTGAGAACTCATCATATAATGAGTAGAGTCTGAATTATGTCTGGAATTTAGATAAAAATTTTAGATAATCTGATATCTCTTCAAATTATTATCGATTTTGGTCCATCTATTTGGGATCGAAATTCTCGACTGAGCAAAGTTTTTTTCGACCTGAAAAGTTGTACACCAATTGATTATAATGAGAAAAAGTTCTCTCATTTCTCAAATCTTTTTCGTTTTCCTGGTAAAGTCAATGAACAAAAATATTGTTCTAACGTTGTATCGATTGTTAAGGTAACTCAAAGACGAGATGTTCTGTACATTGTCATCAGAAAAAGAGAATCAATCGATCAAATCATCCCATTATCTCTCTCTTTTCATCATTATTATCATTCTCATCCCAATGATGAAAAGCTTATTAATGTAAAAACGTTTGTCTATTGTGATAGCAAGAAGAGGATATTTATTATGTAGTTTATTATCTGAGAAAAGATTATTGATAAAAAGAATTAAATATCATCTGTTAGAATCTTTGATGATACAGGTGAAGAGAAAGAAGATAAATATTCCATCTAATAATCAACAGAATCTTCTCTTTGAAATCGTCAACTGATGAAGGGAATAAGTTCTGATCTCCTTTGAACTTCACGATAATGTTTCTCTTGAATATCTCTTTATAATATTGATACTTTTTCCTTTCATTAAGAGTTAAAAACAGATATTGATTAGAAATTCATTGAGAAAGAAATAGAAGACTAATGATAAAATCAGTTAACAGTCATTAAGAAAAGTACATTAAATAGGAACAGTTGATTGGATTTTTTATTTCTATTTAAAAAAGTTAATAATTTACTCTGATGATTAGTGTGAAAATTGAATCGATAGAAATGTAATTATTAAGAGACATATTCTGATAATGGGTGTTAATCTATCATGATGATGGAGATAATTTACAATCGATGATGAGAATTGTTATCATGAGTGAAATAATAAACTGACCGAAGTGATTGAAGATAAATTAATATTGAATCAGTGATATTTTCTCATCATCATGTTTATCACGAGAAAGATGATAATATAATCCAAGGAAGTAGTAAATCTGATTGAGATAATCAGGGTATTAGATGATAAATAAAATTATTTAACTGAAGATGATGAGAATCAATTGTTAACACATTAGTGAATCTGAAAACAAGAAGCTATTATTATCTCTGATTAGAACAGGGGGAGAATTCAATCATGATGAATTATCTCAATTAATCTCATCCCAAACTTTCAGTTTAATTAATTCTTAATCACTTGGATTATTTTCAAACAATATAATTAACAACATTTAACAAATTCAACTAAATTCAACATAAGGCCATTTGATCATCATTATGATTAACCGAAACCAAATAAACTCGTACTAATTGATACTGATTAAGTAAAATTTTCATACATAAATCATCAGCAGCTAAGTGAATACATCGATGGATGTTAATTGTTGATAATTGATTGTGATGGGTCACATAAAGTTTATTGATTATTTGTTATACTTGATCCAAAATACCCTGGATATACTGAATGTGCTCAACAAGTTGATCAATTGATTGATCAACTTAAATTATTTATATAATAATAGTTGAAGTAATCAAACATATCAAGATTGATTAATGTTGTAAAAAGGAAATTGATTAGCCAAGGAATTGAAAACTCATCATGATGATGAGGAAATTTTGTCAATAAAAAAGGCAACTTTTCATGAACTAATTGTTGCAACTGAATAATTAATAATTATATATCTCAGGTTACAGTTTACTGATCAGATACATGTAATTCAGGTTAAATTAACAAGAAACACTATTGGGAGTTAATTATCATAACAAAGATGATGGAAACAAAATTAATAGTTTCATTGAGTTTAATCATGATGGTAACATGTAATAGTAATAATAATGATTGAATGGAAACATCAACAAAATGCTAATTGCTATTGTTGATCAATTGGGTGAAAAGAATTGTTAATCATGGTTACGACTACTCTAAATTGATTGCAATTAACACAGGAAAAAAGGTTTCATTCAACTCCAACTCAAGTTAATCATTATCACAAGAAGTTATTATTATTATTGTAACGATTTCAACAATCCAAGTAAATGGTATTGATATTATCAATAAGGGAAATGAGTTAACTAATAGGATCGGAAGTTAATTTTATCAAACTTTCACTTTCACACTGTTCATGGTAATTGTAATGATGATGCTTATAATAATAACGATAATAAATAATGAATTGATTGCAAGTGATCATCATGACGAAAGTTCAATATAATAACAATTATTCAATGTAGATGCGATATAAATAACAGTATAGTGGAAATAAAAGAAGATAAAGTTGATTATAAATCGTAATAGCAAAGAAATCAGGTAACAGGTTGAGCAATAAGAAGTAAAGTTCATGGTCAGAGGATCAAAAAATTGCAGAGAAATAAATCACAGAGAGAATTGTTTTCAACCTTTAACATTCATTTATTTATCTTGTGGATTCTGTTTTTCTTGTTCATATGAATGATTATCTCACAAGTTGAATCGAAAAATTCATGAAAATCAGGAGATAATTCTGAGCCTTTTACACTTTCCAAGGTAAAAACCTTGACAATTTATTGTCTTAGCAACCAATTTGCAAGGATTAGTCTCTCTTTTTTATCCCGTTGAGCTAAGCCAGAGCTCAGAACTCGAGAGAAACTCGCATCTAAAAATACTCAGTTGAAGATAATCAGGGAAAGATAGATTATCAATTTCCAATTACTTTTCTGAAGTTCTGGTGAAAGAAAAAAGTACACAATCAGTTATCATAGATACCTGGATTCCAATTTACAATTAATCTTGCAAAGAACTATTCTGAATGCTCAGTAATTAATTCATGAAGCAAATTACACTCAATTCCACCAGAATTTCAACCCATGATGTTAAACAGTTTTCACACTTTTCTAGAGCCATTCTATGCAATATTGATTCTATTTCTGTTTCTGAAATGAAATATTTTGATCCAAGTTGAAGATGAATCATGAACGCTGATGGATTTATGTTCCAGTTCTGTATTAATTTATGAGAGGTTAAGATGAGAGACCAATGAAATCAGATTATCATCAAGAGATGATATTCAACTAAAAGAACTTGTAGATTAGATAGAACTACGAAAATTCGAGGTTCTGGTGAGTAAATTATTTAATCTGTAACATGAGAGTGAATATAGTAAATCATGATAGAGTGAAATAGAAAAGCAAGACTAAGATATGTTCAGAATTTAATTCAATGTAAATTCAGAGAGAAAATTCAATTGGAAATCTACTAAGGTAAAATGGCAAGTTCATTCTATGAGAATATGAAATAGATATGGAACATGATTGATGAAGAAAAATGAAGGAATAAAAATTTTAAGAACGTTACCTAACTAAGAGGAAATGATGATAAAAAGGTAGAGAATCGAAGAGGAAGATCGATTGATGAGAAGTTGTCAAAGAGATGAAAATCACATCTTTGTTTATTTATCTCTCAATAGAAAATGCTGTCATAAGCAAAGAATATAAAAGGTTACTCATAACATTCCATGATGAAAAGATAATTCTATGAACTAAAGCACAAAACATAATTTTTATCATGTCATTTGACCTGAAGGCAGAAAAATATCAGGTTAGAAAATGATCCACCAGATTTCAGGGGACTTTCTCAACTACCAAGCAAAGTTACTCATTAAATGAATTTCATACTCATCATCATCTTGTATGAAACAATATTATTATGGCGATGATTCTGATCTGATCATCAGCATGACAAGAAATAGGTTTGCATCAATTCAGGAAGAATAAACAAAATTATAACAATAAGTACCAGGAAATACTCATGATATTATAAAGGTGAATAAAGGAAAGGGAAAGTTGTGAAAATGAAGTTTCTTCAATCAAATTTTTCTATGAATTCAGAACTGAATTGGATTGTTAATGATGATAATTTACGTATTCCATTTAACGTAATTGAAATTGTTGAATGAACATTCAACTTGATTAGCTGTTATTGCCATTAAATAATAGTAAGAGTTAATAATGATAATAAAAGAAGATGATAAAAAGTAATAACCAATTGTTACAACTCAATGCAAGTAAAAATAACAATAAGTAACCAGGGGAGTTGCATCGGTGGTGAAAACGGATAAGGATACAAAAGATGATAACAAGAAGATGGATATGAAAAAGAGGTAAATCTCATCAAGAGCGATAAAAAATTTCGCTCGAATTTATCATTTGTATGGAAGAAATTTTTCCAGGTAAAAAAAGATAAATGTAAAGGTGGAGTTGAAACTATTCTCATTTACCGTTATTGTTATGATTGTTATTGTTGTTCCTTGAGTCAGATTGATTACGGAAAATGTTCAACAGAGTAAAAGGTAAGAAAGACTTAGAAGACGATATCAGGATGATAATTCAGATGGTTCATTTCTCATAATAAAAATAGAACATAAAAAGATTCGTGTTTTGTTATCATCATCTCTATCTTCGTCTTCATCTTCATTTTCATTTTCATCCTCATTATACCAAATCTCTGAATAGAAATGAAATATAAAAAATAGACTCAACTTTTTCCATGCAATTCAATCACGCATCACGATTAATATCCTCAGCATTCACAGCATTTTTATATCATCATGTTTATTATTTGTTTTTTATTTATATTAATAGTCTATTATTGTTTTTTTGTCAGACACAACTTCAACTGGACATTGGCGACTTTATCTGAATTTGAAATTAGCTCAAGAAGCTCCTGAATATAATATCTTCTTTGCATTTGATATAAACTAATCAATACGTGATATCCGGTGTGTAAATGGTTAATTAGTTTTCTGGTTGATTGTAATAACTTACTGGTTATTTTTTTCTGGTTAAGCTTGGGAGCACAAACAGAATTTTGTTTTTCTGGTTTAACAATCTTCATGTTAATCATAAGGTTGGATTGTTTATTTTAACCAGAAAAACAAAGTTATAAATGGTAACATCAACTGTTAGGTTAATGATATTGTTATTAATATCATGGAAATCTTTTGGAAACAAATCTATGGTCAATGAGTTTAATGTAATGTCAATAATCAACCAACAATCAAAATAATAACAGTAATAATCATGATTATGATGATGAGAATTATATTAATAACATAGTTTCACTTATTATTATAATACTTTGTAGGTAATAAAAAAACAACCATTAACATAATCAATTGAAAGGTGAGCATTATGAGAGTACAACAATTTGAATCAACGTAATCACCATTGTAATGGTTAAACTGCAATTAAAATTGTATAAGGATTTGCAATCGGTAATCCTGCTTTCTCATTAATCTTAATCCCTTTTCTTGAATATTTATTTGCTAACATAATTTTTACCCTGGTAGGTTAACCTTTACTGGATAATATGGTAAGGAATCATAGTGAATCTATGAATATAATTGTAAAGAAAAACAATTCATTTACAAAACTGAATCAAATTGACAACAGAGTCGACTCATTTTATCAAGTTCTGATTCATTCTGAATATAAATTTACTCAGGTAAAGTTGTGAATGACAGGTTCCTTAAGACGAGAAAACCACAGATTATCTCAATCTTATCAATCAATTATCATGACATTACATATGAGATTTGGAATGGAAATCAGTGACAAAAGAGAAACTCTTACAGAAAAAGCGACGAAATCTATTGAAATCGGAAATAGTTTGACTATTGATTGGAAATAATTAAATTAAGGTTGAATAAAAAAAACTATTCTAACGTGAAAATATAATAGCTAATCAATTTCAAGCTGATGCTGTATTATCAACAGATAGATGGTCGATAAAATTTGGTGATGATCAAACATTTTCATGGTAATCATCATGAATGAATAATTTAATAAATTATTATTATTATGTTACCATGATTGATGATCACTGAGAAGTGGTTGCAACAATTATAAGATTGATAACTTATTCCTGATAAATTAGATGAAAACTGGTGGAAAAGTTTACCTGATACTTGCAACTGTTTACTGAGACATCAATTCCATTGCGACATTTAATACAAACTACACGCTAACAATTATCATCATCATATCAATATTAATGAGCTAGATGAAAATCCCCTCATGGTAAACTCAAAATGATGATAATATCATATTTAAATAAGATTAATATCATCACCATAATAACCAACTGATTATAAAGTGTGTGTGACCTGATTTAATTTTGATTGTGTATTTACAATCTAATAATATTTTCAGAATTGAGATAATTATAATCTCCCTTTTATCATGAAAATCAATTCTTGCAAATCATGATTCAAAGATAACCTTATTAGCTATCGTATTGTTGTGACCCTGTAATTCAAATTCAAAGGTTTGGTAATTGTCTTTCATTGTTATTGGTAAATACAATGAGACATGACAACAATAATAGTAACCATGAAATAAGCATGATAATAACAGGGAAATCATTTTATCAATAGGATCTATTGTTAATTTTATCTCGTCTCTCAATGAACTTTTTACTTTATCATCTGTCAGAATTTAGAGTTTTCCTTACGAACAATTCATTTATTAATCATGGTAAAGGTTAATTGAAAAATGTCATTAATTTAGGTTAATAATTATTATATGAACAATTTAATTGATCTTTAAAGCAATCACAGAGAAAAGGATCAAGATAATTAATTCACATCATATGATGATAACTGTAAACAAGAAAAAACTTTGATGATAATTACTCTTTTTTTATATCAAAAGTTTACCTGGTTTTAGTTAATTACAGAAAGAGGATCAACAATTATCATTAAAGTGGATTAGCGAAATTTCAAAATCATAAAGAACTTCAATTCTTGAAAAATGAAATTCTGTTGGAAATTAATGCTTGATAGAGAATTGACCTTCGCGTGATTCTGATTGTTAGAACTGTTGGTAGATTAGAAAATTGAAAAAATAAAGAATAACCAAATGATTGGAATAAAATTGAGTGGAAATTTGGATAAGAAGATTCTCAAAATTCTAAGTCATCGATTTATCGATTTTTCTTCTATTTTTTTCAGATCTATTCTATATTATCCTATTGAAATGAAAATTTTTGCTACTGAATCAAAAGGAAAACGTTAATGAGAGAGCTTATCCAATGTAATTGATGAAAATATTAAGATAACTCGATGGTGGTGGTGGTGAGAGGGTCGACCGGTTGAGTGGGTGTGTAAGTGATTGACTGTGGGAGGAAGATTAAAGGTTGTGAGAGAATCGATGAAAGTTAAAGGATTCATGAGATGAGGAGACAAACTGTTGGACAGTTTAATGCAACTTGACAATTGCTATTCATTGACATGCTTGAGAAATGGATGAAGATGAGGTGAAAAGTAGGACGATAGGATTGAGATGATGAAATGGGAGTATTACTAACACCCTGTTCCTTATTAGTGATAACAAACAAGATAATAAAATAGGTAATAACTTGCATCGAAATCGAGTTGACTGGTTATTATGATCATCATCATTATCATTATTAACTAAACACAAAGAGAAGGATAAAAGCCTTGAGTGAGTTTCTCTCTTCTTACCTAATCTTCTCCAAGATTATTTTATCTTCTTCCTAATTATCTTTTTGACAGATAAGGTGAGACAAAATCAACACGATTTCATGTTACCTTTCACCATCCTCATCATATTTGAAGATGAGGATTGAGAGAGATAAAATCAAGGGAAAAGCCCTGAGGGAAATCTTTTTTCTTCCTCATTTTCTATCATAACCAGAATGCGAAAGAGGTAACCAATTGTAGAAGATGATGAGCATCATTTTTGAAGGTTATTGTCAATTCCATGATGATGATGAGCAATATCATTGTCTGATGTTCGGGATAAATAGCTGAATATCAAAAGACCCAAATGAGATTTCGTACAAGACAATTAATTGATTGTCATTAGATTTAATCTCAACATAATGTTTTCATGTCATTTAATATCCATTTCTGGTTATCAGGCGAGTCTCAGGTTTGTCGTTGTTGTTTTTTGCTGGGACATCATCTGATTCCCTCTAATAGTGATCATCATCATCATCATCATCATCATCAAGATACAAACAAAGTTATGCTTCAATGTTCACAAATACATTAAACTAACATAAGAAATTACTTGTCCATTGAATGAGATCCTCTTGACTCTGTTTCATTATCTGTGCTTTGCTATTCAGTTTCATGGGGAATGCTACATGCGTGTTATCCTCACTTTAATCTTGTTTCCCTTCAGCTTGATTTCGATAATGATTATACTCATGGTAATAATATCAATAGAAACCCATCATGAGGTCTATGATTATGCATCAGCATAACAGTATCATTGATAGTTATCATTGATACTGATTACGAACTTTTTAGGCTCAATGTTACCTTTTTTTGACAGAATCATTCATAATCATAATGATATCATCAGAGAAAAGTAGTTTATGAATTTTATCATGAGCATTTTGCTTTGAAATCACAGAACTAACAATATGAATTTTTCAAGATAAGTTAATCACAAATGATTTATTAACCATTGATGACAATCAAGTGAAAACAATCATGAAAGTTAATCAGAAAATGGTAATCGATCTAACAAATCAATAAATTCAACTCACAATTCAAATTGTATACATAATGAAATCAATTCAATTAAATATTCTGACAGTTTCTAGATTTAAAATGAATCAAATCAAACAATCTCATCAACTTGATCAAATGCTGGTATTATTTCAAGAAATTGATTTGATTATTATCATATTTTAGTTCATTGTTGTGACTATTGAATTTTTAATTCTCTGTGTTGATTTCAGTATCGTTTTTCATTAGATTAATGGAAACAATGAGAATATGGAAAAACTCAAACTCAAGCTCAATTAGATTGATTAATAAATTGAGAGAAAAATATTCCTATCAATTCATTGATCTTCATGGCAATTTATTTAGTTCACAAATTCAATAGATAAACTTGAATATTAACATGAGAAATAGAAAGAGTCTCAATATCTTGAATGATCATTGGCCTCATTATCATCATCATAATCATGATACTTATGGTTTTGTTATTAGAATTGATGGTGAAATGATGATTTCAACTAAACAATTCACGTAACTTTTTAAGATAATTTTATCATGAAACTTATATAATGTATTTGTAATTCAGATAATGATAACATTTAAGGGGAAATTACTATAAGCATGAATCGCATTGTAACTTATACATGTATGTACTTGGTATCATCTAATAATGTTTCATCTTTCTCAATGGTAAATGAAATAGTTGTTAACATGATCATCATCATCATGAAAACCGAGTCAAAATGGGAGCACATTTTTCGGATAAATGAAAAAAACCAACACCAAAGTTAACGAATATACGATAATTTCTAGCTTATCAACTTACAGTTCAGAATATTCTCAATGAAAAGATATCTTTATTTGGAAGCTTGAAACATTCTGATAATCTAATCTCCACATTAACTGATATCTGAGTTTCATCATGACGATTAACAGCAGAAAATTGAACAAGATTAAAGTATATAACATGTTTATAAGAATTTACAGATTCGAGTTGATAGTTACTGATATTAATCATTTACTTTTTCTCTACTATTTTTTTGTTCTAGCAAATTATTCTGATTCAGTGCGAATTTTTTTTCTTATTTTCTTTTCTGGTTCCCATGAAGAACTAGCAAATAGTTAATGAGTTTCCTTTCTTACTGACAAACTAATAATGATAATGTTGGTGGAAACAGATGATAATCTTAACTGTAAATAAATATTGAGTAACATAATTTGTTTTCTTTTTCCTGCTGTATTCATGAAAACCAGAATTATTTGCATCATGTTAGTTCAAGTTTTAAATTTACTGATTAATTTTCAGGCGAAAGAAAAGAAACAAAAATTTACTCAATTAGTAGGAAAATGTTGCAAGTAAAATGTATTGTGTCAACTAGAAATTCATGAAATTAGGTTAACCTTAATTTTTAATAGTAGTTAATGGCTCGTTAACAACTTAATAATCAACAAACTTTAGGACCAGTTAATGTGATCAAGGTAAACAAAAATATAATCATCAACACATTTTGTTGATTAATCAAATTATTGGCAATACAATTTAATCCAGTTTCTTCTTAAGACTCTAAGATGATAATAAAATTCAACCAAACGATATGAGAAACTTTTATCATGAAATAATTGATTCAATTTCAATGGTTAAATATTACAACTAATTGGTACTAGAAAAATTAATCATCACGATAAATTATACCATAGACATCAATTGGAATTGATGAGTGAATCAATCAACAAAATTGCCGATAAATTGATCAAGTTCAAGTTGGTTCAACATGAAGATGGTAAAAATCAATAAAAGGTTAGGTGGAAAAGGAGAAACCAGAAAACAGGTAACAAAAAATGATTTGATGAAATAAACTGAATGATAAATAATTTAATGTTTGATAATAAATAAGTATAAACATTAAAAAAACATTATCCATTTGGAAAACTTTTCAAACTTTGAATTTATTTGAAGGGTAGAAAAATACATTCCCCTGTAATCCCGATTATTTGGATCATTCAATGATTTCAAATTGATTTTATTTCTTTTCCATTTTAATTACTCTTAATTTCCTTTGGAAATCTTATTCTTTTTAGGTCAATCTAAACCTTCATTTTCATTACTTTTTAATTTTCCCTAAATTTGGTAAATTTAGTAAGAGAACTAAATTCTCTTTCTTTTCTCTGTCTATTTTACTTACTTTTCAATTGTTTGAAAAGCCAAAGGTTTAACCTATTATCATTTAATTTGCTTTTTAATCTAATCAAAGGCTAAGTCTCGACTATAGTCGTCATCTTGGTTACTTATGATTAACTTTTTATCTCTTTGTTTCTTATCATTAATATGATTTAACCCCATTAATTATCTTCCCCTTTTCTTTGTAATCTTTGATTAATTCAATGACTTCCCCCTTTTTGATTTTGTTTAAAACTCTTACTGTTCCTCTAAAACGAGACCAATTCTAACTCTGGTTCTCGCAAGTTCTAAGGAACATTCAGTTTTCTTCTTTAATAAAAAGTTCTTATTCTCAAGTCTTCTTAATCTAATTGTGATTGTTTGCAAAGTGATCATTTAATGATAGAAATAATTAGTGTAGGAATTAGTGACGGAACGTAAAAGTGGTTGTGATCCTTGATCGAATCTTTCCCGATCTGAAAATTGTGGCAGATCGCATCTTCTGTCCTCGTTGTTAAGTTCATCTCTCTGAGATATTGAATTCTCAAATCTATTCCATTGTGGAATAATCTCCTCAACTCAATCTAAACCCCACAATTTGGCGACCCAGGCAGGATCCCTACCATCTCTAACGCTCCATCTTTCCCATTATTTCCTCAATCCAACTATTGTTTCGATCCCATCATTAAATTTTGTGAACAATTATCCACACAATGCCTCCTAAGAAGCGTCCAGGTAGAAAAGCTACCATCTCATCTTCTCCTCCTCAAGTTCAACCTCAAGGTAATGTTTCCGATGAAACAATTCATACTTCTCCAGCAATTCCTCATCAATCTCAACTTCCTCCTACTCCTGTTGTAACTCGTACAAGAGGAAGACGTGCTCAAACTGTTTCAATTGAGGACAAATCTCTTAAAGATCTCGACTACTCCGAAATGCTCTCTCTTTTTGATTTATGGAAATCAAATACTCCTCTTCGCTCTCTTGCCACTAAACGGCTCATCGAAATTGTTAAAACTCATCTTCTACTTCTTGGTGAAATTTTAACGTCAGAAGAAATCTTAGAGCTTCCTGTTGGTGATCTTAAAGATCAAGATATCCCTGATTGGATTTTTGACTTCCGCACAAATGGAATCTCCGAGAATGATATCCAAGTTTTCCTGAAAACAATCGGCTGTGATGAAGAAATGATAATTACCATCTCTCATTCTGAACTTTACTCTCCCATTGGCTCTTGGAACCTTAAACAAATTCAAGACCGTCTTAACCTCTTATGGTGCTCAAATCGTCGAACCTTCGGCATCTCAATCATCATCTCTTCCATTCATTCCTTCGGAATCTCAACTCTCAACGTCAACTTTGGTTGAAATCGTAAAACAATTAAAACCTGATCCATTCATTCCTGAATTTAAACATGGTGAAGACCAATATCAATGGCTAACAAAAACTCGTGATAGATTATCTAAAGAAAATGTAGATGATCCAACTCGTTTACGCCTTCTACAAAAGGCTATGGCTTATGAAATGAAATCTTCAGCTCATGATTTGGAATCAATTGTTGATTATCAAGAATATGTTTCAGCTTTATTTGAAAAGCTTCGTACTCCCGAAAGTCAGTACAGCGCAGACTTTGAACTTCAACAATGTCGTTATTCTCCTGAGGAACATCCGGAAAAATTTTTTAGTGACATGAAAAGATTGGTAACAAAATCTCTTGGCTCTGTTAACGATCGCGTTTTTCTCTCACTAGTCCTTCAACATATTCCCAAATACATTAGGGACGATATCTACACACTTGGTATCAATGATGATAAGACTAAAATCTTCAACTTCTTAACTCGAAAACACTTCGATTTCAAAATGTCGTCTAAAGACAAATCAAAGCCAAAACCTTATGATAAAGAAAAACAATCATCAGGTAAACTTTTCAAAAGCAATCAAACTCATTCCTCTTCTCGATCTTTTAAAGATAGATCATCTTCTAACCATCCTTCAACCTCTGGTAAATACTGCAATTACTGCAAAAAAGACAGCGATCACACAATCGATCAATGTCCCCGTTTGGCTGCCCGAAGAAAACAATTAGGTCAACCACCTTATCAATCGAAATCTACAGCCTCCTCTTCCGATAATCAAACTAACAATGTTCCAGCGATAACTAATTATCCTGCTAACCTGACTACTATGGTTTCAACTCTTCCCATCAATAACGATGAACCTCAAATTAATCAACCTCTCGAACCAATTCAAAGTGCTCTGAGAAACTCTAACATCTCTTTCGCCGCTTCTTCCACTCTCAATCAACTCACTAATCTTGGAAATGCTTTATTAAGCCACATGCCTCAAGCTAATCTTAAACTTTGTCTTCCCTCCAAGGAATTTATTCGCGAAGGTAAAGTTTTACTCGACACCGGTGCTACAACTTGTGCAATCAGCTCATCTATGGCAAAAGAACTTGGTGCTCATCTTATTCCTCTGAATCGTTATCTCAAAGGAATCGCTCAGAATTCATATGTTAACACCATTGGATTCGCTTATGCTATTATCAAGCATGTTAACATGGAAGAAACTCAAATCCTCAAATTACAAATCTGTAAGAATTTTGATCCTAATTTCCTTCTAGGAAATGCTTTCCTTCACTTATTTTACATGAGTATCTCATCTAACGGAGAAGAATATAAAATTTCTTGTAAAGAAACTCCAGACTCTATTGAGTACAACAACCCTGATTTCTACTTTAGATTTGCATCATCTGCAGAAACTGATTATATCATTCAAAGCTCCATTAAAGTTACTGGAGATAGTTCATCTGATTACATCTTAGATCAGTCCTCATTTCAAAATCAAACCTTCGGAAATTATGAAAATTGATGAAGATCAATCTAATCCTCTACTAAACATTAACGTCGAACCTCCGACAAAATCGATATTTAAAGATTTTCCTAAAAATGCTGTCATCGCTCGGTGCGATCTCGTTACAAAAGAAGAAATTAACGAATCTAAAATCACTCCATTCATCGAACAAGTAAAAAAGAAAGTAAACCCTGATCTTACTCCTGATCAACAATCTGAACTCTTAGAGTTAATAATCCAGTATCAAGACGTTTTTTCGAAACACAAACACGATCTTGGTTTCGTTTCAGCTTCAATCTGTCCCGTTACAATCGACTTGGACAATCAATCGGTTCCGTACCAAAAACCTTATAACTGTCACATTCATCGCCGTGAAGTTTTTAAGGACATCATCAACGAAATGTTGGCTCACGATCTCATCGAACCTTCTAATGCTCAAGGTGGATCTCCTTCAATTTTAGTTCCGCGACCTGATGGATCTCATCGCATGGTAATAGATTATCGACTTCTCAATCGACTCACTAAAGTTCCAAAGTATCCAATGCCTCGCATTGACGATTGTTTGGAAGTAGTCCGTGGTGGTCGTTATTTTAACATGTTTGATCTGGCCCAGGGCTATCATCAAATTGAAATTCCGCCCTCTGAGAGGGAAAAGACAGTATTTGTCACTCCTGATGGCAAATACCAGTACAAAAGACTTCCTATGGGTCTTTCTGGTGCGCCTTTCATTTTTCAAAAATTTATGAATACTGTTCTCGATGGATTGCAATATAAAGATTGTATTGGTTATTTCGACGATATTCCCGTCGTAGGGAAAAATTTCCCTGATCTTCTAAAAACACTCGACATGTATTGGATCGCCTTCGTTCCTACAATTTGAAGGTAAAAACCGAGAAATGTACACTTGGTGCTACGGAAATCCTGTTACTTGGACATTTAGTCTCTGGTGATGGAATTCGACCTGACCCTAAGAAAGTACAAGCTTTGGTTAATCTCCCTTATCCCAAGAATGTCCGTGAACTACAATCCCTATTGGGATGCTACAATTACTTTAGCCGATACATCAAAGATTATTCAACAATCGCCTCTCCTCTCTATCGTCTCATCTCTAAAGAGAGAAAATTTAAAATTTTATCTGCCGATAAAGCTGCTCTGGATTCACTCAAAAATTCATTACTCAATACTACTCTTCTCGTTCATTTCAATCCTAATCTTCGCCGTAAGATTGCTGTTGATGCTTCCGATGTTGCTGTTGGAGGTATACTTCTTCAAGAAGACGATAAGTCGGAAACTTACGATTCGGAAACTCCAATCGACGAAATCAAAGATTGGCTTCCAATCTCTTTCTTCTCGCAAAAACTTTTGAAACACCAAATTCATTACTCCACCTCCGAAAAGGAACTTCTCGCCATTCTCGTTGGCATCCATAAATATAATCATTACCTCGATGGTGACCAATTCCTGGTGGAAACGGATCACCATGCCCTTTGTCAACTCACCAAAATCAACTTTAAAAATAGCCGATTACAACGTTGGTCAATCATGCTTTCAGCATATAACTTCAAGGTAATTTACCGTAAAGGATCAACTCACCCTCCCGACTGTTTCTCCAGATACCAATCGGAATGGGACCATCGCAAAGTAATCGATCCAGAAGAAGAATTCTTGGATAAAATCTATCTCTCAAATTATCTCATCGATCCTGAAGATCATCACTATTATGATATTGGTATGAATGTTATTAACATTACATTTGAATCTCCAATTTTCGATTCAGAACAATTGAAAAATCCTCCCGTCATTCTTTATTCAAATGACGATCTCAGTGCTAAATCCAAAACTCCTGAATTTTCCTTATGGAAAGAGAAAGTTCGCTCACGACAAAGTGAAAATCCTGATATTCAGTCAATAATAAAACAAATGGAAAACCCAAACTCCATTCTACAGAAAAGATATTTGGTCAAAGATAATCTCCTCTACCGCAAAGACATTCGAACTCCCTTTGGTACTCGACTAGTAATTGATCCAGTTATTCTCGAAGAAATCTTCAAAGATGAACACGAATCCCCTCTTGGTGGTCATTTCGCGACCGAAAAAACATATCTTAATATCGCTAGACGATTCTGGTGCAAATACCTTTATGAGGAAATCAAGAAACTGTGTGAATCTTGCATGACATGCAATCTCGCTAAGCCCACTAATGTGATTTACGTCGATCCAGCCGCCAAACCAATTCCTAAAGAAATCTTTGAACGTTTCGAATTGGATGTGCAAGGACCAATTAAGATTGGTAATCAAAAGAAATTCATTCTTGTGATTGTTGATATTTTATCACGTTATGTTTATGCAAAGCTTACTAACAATCAAACCGCTAACACAGTCATTAACTTCCTATCCCAATTTTTCCATCTATTCGGTTACCCCACTCACATTCAAACAGATCAAGGTACTAACTTTATGTCAGAATTAGTTTCAAACTTCCTTAAGAAAAGCTCTATCATTCATGATATTTCCTCTCCCTATCACCCTCAATCTCAAGGAATCGTTGAACGATGTAACAGAACGATAGCAGAAAGACTTAGAACTTACGTTATCGAAAATGGTACTAAAAATCTTAAACTCGCTTTAGAAGCTAGTATGTTTGCAATTAACTCGACCATTCATAAAATCACTCGATTTAGTCCATACTTTCTAGTATTTGGTCGACATCCAAATAAACCGTTAGATAATCATCTCTCTTGCACTCACTTCTCCTCAATCACCGTTTCTCAAGCTAGAAAACTCGCATTTGCTCGACTGAAATCGCAACAACTCTATCAAATAAATCGAACCAAATCTCTTCACCCTCAATCTCCTTATCAAATAGGTGATTTCGTTTTAGTAAAAAATGAATCTGTAGATTCCAATCTTTCCAAAAAACTCAGAAACAAATTTCATGGACCTCATCTAATTACAGGTCTCAAAAAAGGTGCTCTTCTTTTATTAGATTTAGACGATTTAGGTCTATTCACCTGCAATGTCTCAAACACTAAACTCTATCGAGGAAAAATTTCTGTCGAAATGCAAACTCTCAAAGACAATCATTTCAATCCCGAATCATTCTTAGAAATTGAATTAGATTCCCCTGAAATTACCCAAATTGCAGATCAACATCTAGAAACTTCCCTTCAGAATTCAGAAATTGCCTCTGAATTGTCCGCTGACAACGATCATTCAAATGATATTCTTGATTCTAACAATTCATCTAACTCCTTGAATAACTTTTTCAAAGATATTCCTTCTAATCCTCCTAATCTCATTACTAATGAACAAACTGATTCGATATCTCCATCCATCAATGAAAATTCTGATGATTCCAATCACTATGGTGATCTCCAACTCAACCAACAAACAACTAAAACCAAAAGAAAATATCAAACTGCTGACAAACTAATCGCTCAACAAACAAGATTAATCCAAAATCTTCAAGACAAACCATTAACTCGACTTCAAGCAAAACAAAGACAAGTATTCATCTTATACTCATTTTTCATGATTTCTGATGAACATGATGAAAATTTCCATGTTCGACTCTACAAGAAAAATCAATTATTTGATAATATCATTCCTCTGGAATCTTTAATTGTCATTAATTATCAAATCACATTGCTAATACGATTTTTCCCGGATTCGATTAATCAAAAATTAATTACCGCAAATTTCCGCTTGACCGATTTCGTTAAACAAAGGCGCTTATTCCCGCCTTCCGCCTTCACCTTTCTCTTCAGTTCAACTCTTTGGTCACTTAAGAACAACGTCTTTGAATTTTGTCAATTTTTAATCAATTTTGTTAATTGTTCAAATTTCTTCTTCAACCTTCTAAAAGTTCCAAATCTTCTTTACTATTCAATAGTTTCAATCTCCCAACTTCAGAAAGTTTATCTTATTTGTTTAGAAATTTTAATCCAACTGACTAAATTTAAGTTTCCCCATAGCTATCGCTATATCTCAGCTTTTGTGTTTTTCATCTTCAAGATTAATCATCTTTCAGCTTTAATTAGCTCTCAACTCAACTGTTTAATCAATGCCAACTCGCTTATTAAGCGCAATCGAACTCTCTCCAATAAAATGGACAACAATTCGTCTTCCCATTTCAGTTGCTCTTCATCATCTCGTGACCCTGAACTCTTACGATCGTTAGTCTCTCAAGACTCTGAATCTGACCCGGAAAGTGAAACTTCAATCATCTATTTCCCCGGTCGTCCAGCTCCAGCTCCTGACTCAGTTTATCCTGTTGTCGATTTAATCTCTCCGAGCTCATCACAAGAAAAAAGTTCAACTCTGTTGAAAACTGTTCGTTTTGAAACCAACCCGCCATCTCTAAAGAGATCTCATTCTCCTGAAACAATGGACCAACCATCATCATCATCATCGAATCAAAAGAAAAAGTTGGACGAAAATTCGGCCGATAAAGGTAAGATTGATACTACTTCTCACCCTTCGAAATCTGACCGACCAACTCTTAGATCCACTTACCCTAATAGGTATCTAAAGCCCGATGATTATGTTTTTGAACCTAATGAGTACCCTGCTCCTCTTCCTTTACCAACTGAACTTCCTGAATATCGTTCAATGGAACGATTCAATCATATCAAACAATTGGTAAAAATCAAGTCTGATGGTTTCAAAGTTATTTATGCTAAATATGAAAAAATGATAAGAGAGAAACTCTTTCTAAATCTTTATCAAGATAAGTCAATTTATTCAGTTCCACTTCCAAAGATTCCTAAAGGAATATCAAAAACTTCAGTTATTCATGAAGAAATCGAAAAATTTGTAGATCAGATTAGATGTTATTTCTGTGAGCAAATTGCTTTGATTCCTGTGGAATGTGATTCTTGCCGAAATTGGTATTGTACCAAATGTGTGAACTTTACCCAACAGTTAGTCAAAATTTTAAACTTGACCCCGATGCTTCAATGCAACAAATTTATCTGTTTAGTCCCAAACTGCATTAAAACCTATGCATCCAGGGATGATTACCCAACTTTCTCACCTCTCGCTCATTCTGACTTATATGTCAAATATCGATCCAGCAAATTTAATTGCCGTTACACTCTGTGTCAACAAGCAATTAGCCCCGGTCTTTTATGTGACCATGAAAAACAATGTCGAAAAGGATTGTTTCGTGAAGAAGTTGATTTAGATTCTTTAGAATTATTCAGAACAGGCTCCTCTAAAAAGGAATTAGAAATTGTAGCTCCAAAAAGACTAATGAGCTTCATTCCTCAACATGTTAAATCAGCTCCTAAGCCCCAAATCTCTTACTTCTCTCATGAATTCGATGTCTCGCAACAATATGAATTGTATGCGTGTCTCCTTCTCAACCAGGAAGAAAATCCTGATGATCCTCATTTAACCCCTTCTATGCTTAGAGCCCAGACTAATCTTAAATTAGGTTTCTGGACAACTTTCGCTAAAAAGTTAGACCCATCCGCTCCTCTTGCTGAGGAAGAAGAAATTACTCAAAGTTTCGGTTTTCCCCCAGTCAATAAATACTTAAATTGCAAATCTCGCCCTCGTACCATTAGATGGTCATCCGTTCCCCAATACTTAATCGACGATAGCGAAGAATGGTTAAGATTATCGGAGGGAAGATTTAGTTACAATCTACCTCGTGCCTCTACTCACATAGCCAATGACGCTGGTGAGCCCATTACCCCCTTTACCAAGATTAACCCACTTCTTAGGTTAACTCCTGAAGATCAACAAACTGTTCGCTCCCTTATTGGAAAATGGTTCCCAATATCTCTCCGAGATTTCGTTGAAACCGACATTGGTCCAACTTGTACTAATCCAAATAAAATTGCCTATCGCGCACATCGACGTCAAAAAGCTGTTAATCAATTTCATGACATCACCCAAATCACCCTCGAAGATTTGAAGACTCAACATCAAGAATGGATAAATCTCCATATGAGTGAACATCCTGATCGTTTGAACACTTACAGCATTCACGCTGCTTATGTACGGATCGAAAGATCAAATCGATCTGGTTACCGTGTTCTCGCCCCTCATCCTGTTTGGATCGTAATTGTTGATGGCAATTGCGATATCGTTTATGAAACTCTTGTTTCATACAAACATGTAAATTACATGGATTCAAAATTCCATGGTCTCAGATATCAAGACATCAAATTGGCGAAACCTCTTCCCACTATACGTGATCAAGTCATTACCTTCTTGGCTTCAGCCAAGTACATCATCGGTTCTGGACTAATAACACTCTTCCAAGCTTTCGAATTTGCCCCCTGTGAAATTGAAATCTTACGTCCAAAACTCCGAGACGTAACCATTTACTTTTCACCTTATCGTGCTGCCCCAGCCTCATTATCTCTCGTCTCTTTCCTCGTTTTCTCCGGCTTTACTATTCGTGGTGGACCACACTCTCCCGCCGTCGAAGCCATCGTAGCCATGCGAATGTACATGGGATTTTGGAAAGAAATCGAAGTACGAAGTGCCGCTTGTCAACAAGGTGTTCATAATCATTCAATGAAACACTTCGTCCGAAACAAAAAAGTTTCAAAACTTTTTGAAAAATTTACAAGTTTGGTAAAAGCTAAGAAAGCTGAATGGCCCACTAACTGGTCATATTATAACCATCACATTGCTCGCCCTGAATACCTCGAGTATAATTGTGTCACCCCATCATCTTCAAGTTGTGCTACTCCCACTGGATCTACATGTCCAACTCCTCCAATCTCATCACCTAATCAACATGGTGAAAATTCATCACACAACTCAAGCATCAATTAACTCTACCGAATCATCATCCATCAAGCTCCTCAGGAACAACCAATGATTCCTCTGGAACATCAAAACTCATCATCATCGTCGTCATCTCAAGATTCCGACCCACCTCAAGATGCTGCTCCGAAGCTCACAACAATCATTGAACTTATCACCGAAGTTCCAAACCAGGAACAAGTCCCGGAAAATCAAGAAATTGAACAAGTTCAAGAAGATCAAGAAGCTCAAGAAGCCGAACCAGCCCAGGAAAATCAAGATCGAGAACAAGATCTAATCAATCTCGAATCAAGTCAATCTCAAGATGAAATTCCTGACAATAACTCTCAAATCCTCTCCACTACTTCAGATCCTCCGGATTCTCAAGCCCTGAGTTCAAGCCAGGACTCAATTTTATATCTATCATTAGATTTCCCCTCATCTCAAGTTCGCCCTGATAATTTTTACCCTGTCGGACCTGATAACATCTCGCCAAGCCGAAGGATCCAAAAATCCGTCTTACAAAGGATTCTTGATCAAAACCGTGGGGAGTGAAGGGTAGAAAAATACATTCCCCTGTAATCCCGATTATTTGGATCATTCAATGATTTCAAATTGATTTTATTTCTTTTCCATTTTAATTACTCTTAATTTCCTTTGGAAATCTTATTCTTTTTAGGTCAATCTAAACCTTCATTTTCATTACTTTTTAATTTTCCCTAAATTTGGTAAATTTAGTAAGAGAACTAAATTCTCTTTCTTTTCTCTGTCTATTTTACTTACTTTTCAATTGTTTGAAAAGCCAAAGGTTTAACCTTATTATCATTTAATTTGCTTTTTTAATCTAATCAAAAGGCTAAGTCTCGACTATAGTCGTCATCTTGGTTACTTATGATTAACTTTTTATCTCTTTGTTTCTTATCATTAATATGATTTAACCCCATTAATTATCTTCCCCTTTTCTTTGTAATCTTTGATTAATTCAATGACTTCCCCCTTTTTGATTTTGTTTAAAAACTCTTACTGTTCCCTCTAAAACGAGAGACCAATTCTAACTCTGGTTCTCGCAAGTTCTAAGGAACATTCAGTTTTCTTCTTTAATAAAAAGTTCTTATTCTCAAGTCTTCTTAATCTAATTGTGATTGTTTGCAAAGTGATCATTTAATGATAGAAATAATTAGTGTAGGAATTAGTGACGGAACGTAAAAGTGGTTGTGATCCTTGATCGAATCTTTCCCGATCTGAAAATTGTGGCAGATCGCATCTTCTGTCCTCGTTGTTAAGTTCATCTCTCTGAGATATTGAATTCTCAAATCTATTCCATTGTGGAATAATCTCCTCAACTCAATCTAAACCCCACATATTCAACAATAAATAGTAAATAATTCAATTGAAAAGTATAATTATGCTCAATGAGTAGGAAAACTATTAGCGATTCAATGAAAGTCCAGTTAAGTCAACGAGTATTTGACCTCAACTGTTATGAAGATAATCAAGTAATCTTAGATTTGAAAGAAAAAGTCTTGACCATTAAAATAAATGACCAACAGATCTGAAAAAAAAAACTAAAGCCGAAACTTTGAGTTGTGAACCAGAACTTTCAAGACAAAATGTTGTTTTTTGTTTCAAATTGTTTGATGAGAATGAGAATGATAATGAAAATGCTCCCAGTCAAGTGGTCAAGATGGACTTTTCTTGTTAAAAGGTTACATGGAGCGTGACAGTTTAAAACTCATTATATTCCAATTGTAATCATCATTTTTTTGTTCCATCCTCATCCTCATCATTCCAACTTCTTTTAGTAAATGATGTTTTTTTCTGGCACAAAGTTGCTACTTAGAACTGAGTAGAATCGTTATCATCAAGATAATCGTTATAAGTGATCATTAACTTGTTTAAAAAATGAATATTCTATTGATATTAATAGTTAACTTTTTGGGTTCGAATCATTTTCCCATACTAAATCATAGTACATGAGAGTGGACTGAGTAATAAGCTGATTCACTTTTCTGAGAGGATGTTCAAGGTAGATTATACTATTGATGGAGATGAAAATGTTGACAAAAACTGATAAGTTTCAATTGAATCACCATTGGATCTGAATGAATAGGTCCATTTGATAGGCAAGAGATTCAATGTGTTTTTATTTTCGATCTAAATTGTCTTGACCAAACATCTTTACCTTTACTTAACTACTATTCTGGTTTCATTGGTCATTATAAGAGAAGATATTTCACTATGATCACCTTAAAGGTCATTTCTTGTTCTTCCCATCGATTCTAAATGGATTAACGGTATCAGTTTTACTACTTCTTTCAATGATCATCAACATCTTCCCATCTTCATCTTCAATGATAATGTTTTTATCTTTAAATAATAGTCTATGTACTTTGTCCGTGTAGTTTACTCTCATTGAGCATCTTTTAACTTCGTGTCAATGAATGTCAGTCCTTTCTTGTAACTTTTGCTCATTGGGATGGGAAATGATATTGTGTATATAAAAAAGATGAGGGAAAAAAGATGAGGTTGATTGGGTGAGTGAAATTGTCCTCAACCTAAACAATTGGATTTCGAGATGTTTAAGACTATCAGTTACAGATGAACCTGTGAGACCAAGTTAAAGGATGAAGAGGAAAACGTAAGTGATGCTCCTGGAAAAGGAAAAGATGAGGAAGAAGACAAAGTTCTAGAAATAACTCACATCATGTCTTTATCAGTCTACCCAAGGGATTAACCAGACTCAGAGAGAAACTGGTAATTTCTTTTCAGAGGAGAAAATAACACAAGTGAAAAGAAAAAGTAATAAGATGATGATGATTATGATGATGAACAACCAGATAGAAAAAAGAAAAGTATAAAATAGGTTATTGGGATAGTTGAAAGACAATGAAAATGATAAAATGGATAAAGTGATGAGGATGAAGAGAAAAGTGAAACCATAATAACACTTGCAAGAGGAAAAATAATTCCAAAAATGAAATTATTTTTATCTCATAATAGTTTCTGCTGCTATTTGCTAATGAGAACAATCAATTTACAATAGTTTAATTGCCGCTGTTGACAATTGAATTGAAGTAAAACATGATCAACATTGAAGATTATCTGATTCAATTAAAATTAATTCAACAACATGAACACACCTAAATCATAAATTCAATATTATTAGCAGAATAATGAAAGGTGTTGGTCATCACTTGTTTGACCAATGTTAGAATATATTGTAATATAATTTGAGATAATTGAAGGTTTCAAGTGTAAAACCCACAGTAATTTGTTTGACTGAATGAATGAGATGTAGTTTTATCGTTTCATCTTCATGTAATCATATACTCACCACAGCAGCCATCCATTTATTTTTGGAAGATGCCTTAGAGTCATCACTTAATGTACTATCATCAATACTTGGCTCTTTACCTCCTTCACCTCCTCCTACTTCCCGAACAGTATCAACTCCTTCATCGAATTTAATCTCACCCCCAGGACTTGGAATTACGATTGCGTGACGACGCTCTTCAACTTTAAGTTTCATTATTGACGCAAATCTATTCTGAAAACCTCCACCTCCTCCTGAAGATGTCGAGCTCACTGAATCTCTTTTTTCAGTGTCCCACATGAATCCAACTGCTGCTCGAGCTGCTGAATTATTGGAAACATGATTATTTGGAGATGTTTCTGATTCCTGATTGTTCATTGTCGGTGGTGAGATAGCAATTGTTGTGGTCGGAGTTGTTGCTTGTTGATTATTTTGTTTATCGTTTGCAACAAGCCCATCAGTATTTAGTACACCAGGAAGTGGTGATGTATTTGAAGTTAATGATTGTTGATCAGTTTCGTCAGCTAAACTGTTACGATGGTCATCATTGGCACTACAAAAGGCTGAATCATCATCACCACCTCGACGATTTCCTCCTGTTGTCCGAGTTCTTGATTCACCTTCAGGTCCTTCTGGTTCAGCAGATTCCATTGAACCATATTCAGACTGAAAGAATGAACTTTGCCTTGAATCACCAGAAACACATGAGAAAAATGTCGATTCCTCAGACATACTTTTTTCCAAAGATAAACCCGATTGTGGACCAGTATTACCATGACTATCTTCACGATTCATCGCTCCTCCTCTTTTACCACTTGATGGAGTCAAATATTGACCAGATCGATGAGAACTATTGTGAGGTGTTCGGTGTGGACTTCGATTGCTAGTAGATGGACTTGTTTCTTCACAACTAATGTTACTATTAATTTCTGTTATCACTTTGTCATTAGAATCTGCAGCTTCGTCTGGCAGGGATTGAATACTTTGTTGTCTATCAATCTGAGGTAATTTTCGTCTTCTACCTGAACCAGATCTTCCCGCTCGAGGTGATAAACTATGCTGCTGTCTTGCCCCTGAAGATATCTCCTTGTTATTAGAGTCTTGGTGTGAGGGAGAAATGCTATCAGAGATTTCAGTTACCTCAACACTAAGTTCAGGTAAAGATAATTGATGAGTTTGTCCAGTAAGTTTATTCCTTGCATCTTTTTCATCAGCCTGTACACTCATGGATCTATCGATTGCAGAGTGTTGGCCTTTAACTACAACTGATGCTGTTGATGTGGCTGGTGATCGACGACCAAAAGAGCCAAAGAAGCCAGAAATCGCTGAAGCACTTTTTTTAGCGAATGAGCCATCGCCAGATCCTGTTAATGAGCCGGTTGATGATGTGGATGATTGTTGGCTAGTAAATCCTTCATTGATTCGAGTTGTTGGCATCGCTGGTGTTTCCATCAAATTTTCACGTGAGTCTCGTTTCAACATGGATGGCATATTGATTACACTTTGATATCCACGAGAGACACTATTGGACAAACTTGAGAAAAGACCTCGACTTTCATCAACTGATGGCACCCGACGGTGTTGATTGGATTGTGATGAAGAGGGTGAGGTTGATGCTTGAATCTGTGGAGAGCTGCTAGTTATATGTTGACTGGGTGATCTATTGTGATGATGAGGAGATGATGATGCTGAGGACGTTTGAGTGAACGACGGTTGATAGTATGTACCTGATGATGGATGCGATCCTTTATTGTCGTTGATCATTTGTCTGGATGAAGACAATGTTGAGGTTGGTGTGACAGGAGCAAAAGAAAACGATTCATTTTGGTCTTGTTGCTTGGTTTCTCTATTCTCATGAGTGTGAGTTGATGGCACAGATGATATGGAATCTGAACTGTTTTGGTTACAAGTCGAAAATGATTCCAAAGGTTTTGCGAGGGAAGGAGAAGGTGGAACTGAGGGCAGTTTTCGTTTTCCGCTGGGTGTTCGTTGAAGCAGAAGCAAAGATCGATCGTCATTCGTATTTATTGAGTCAGAAGTAAATTTCTTTGGTGATGTTGAGGGAGATAATGTCGACATTGATGTTCGATTATCAATTTTTATCGTCAAATTTGGTTTCAGCGTTTTCATATCTGAAGGTGAAACTTGATCTCTTTTATCATGAATGAAATTCTCATCTTCTCTTTTATCTCCATTCTTGTCTTTCATTTTCTCATTCAATTGATAATTAAGTCCATCTTCTTGTTCGTGATTATCTTCTTTTTCTATTAACAACTTGTTCGATCCTGAGGATTCATTGGTTGAATGAACTTTTTTCTTGTCATCTTGCATCTTGAAATTACTAATTTTTCTATCACAAGATGAAAAAGATGATTTTTCTTTCACTTCCTTAATCACAATTAAATCAGATCGCTGGTCATTCATATCAATCTTATGGCTAAATTGATCAACTGAACTTTCTCCAGATGAAATATTCCAATTATCGTCATTATCAACATCACCTTTGCTCGTTTCTCCAGTTCTTTTGCTCTTTATTTTTCTTGGTCGTGATTCTTTCATCAATATGATATCAGTTTTCTGTTCAATCAAAACTGAGGATAAATTGTTTTCTTTATAAATATTATCTTCTTTTTTCTCTTCCAAATTGATTAATCCTCGAGTAACAGTATTTGATTGATTAATTAAATCATCATCTTCGATATCATCGAAACTGTCTCGATCGAATGTTTCAAAATTGGATGATGACAATTTATCTTCCGCATCTTGTCCTCTCATCTTCTTCTTTTCAGCTTGTCTTTTCAAACTTTCTTTTCTCAGTATAAGTGATGTTTGAGCCGAGATATACCTGTTTGGTGTTGACGATTTAATTGCAACGCAACTCGAGCTTGAAGGCGATTTTTCAGACGATGAAACTTTAAACGATTGCTCAGTGGAAGTTTTTACCAATCCTGAGATTGTTGTACATGTTAATGAGGTTGTAGTAGACACGGAAGATGCTAATTGCTGACAGTTTATATTTGCAATCAAAGGAACTTGTGAATTAATCTCACTTGATACTGATGACGAAGAAGAGGAGGAGGAGGAGGGAGAGGATGTGGTTACGGAAGTTGAAGGTTGGATAATTGCATTGGTTTTTTGAGCAAATTGTTCATTTGACGTTTTCGTCCCTCTTTCAATCAGATTATCTGTTGCAAGTTTATCATTCAAATCCACTTTAACTCCTCTACCTTGAGCATAAACTACTTCACCGCCTTTACCAAATCGATCTTTCAACCATAATTCAGTTGAATTTGGCTTATTTTCTGAATCTTTTGAATCTGAAAAATCCTCTTCATCTTCATCTTCATTTGCATCATCCACGTCGCTTAAACTACTTGCTCCACTTGATGCTCTACGGCTTCTGATCCCTGATAAGTTATAAACTTTTCTTGGTATTTTGTACGTTGAATCAGATGCTAAATGAACGGCAGCGTCGTTTAAAGCATTTATATCAGTCTCCGTTATGAAAGGTGTGTTAGCACCTTCACGATAATTAAGATAATCTGATGAGGTGAAAATATCATTATGAAGAAATGACCTTTCTCGCCGAGATAGATTACGGACTTGTCTTTGGTATGCTTTTGTCGCTTCACTTGATGACGATGGAAGAGGAGATGTTGCTTGAGATGAGGATAGACTTTTGAGCGCTTGAGACAAGGCTTGGCGAGATACCAGTTCTTCAGAATCAGCTTGGCGTTTTGATGTACGAAGATGATAACGTTTATTTTGATTCTTCCTTGACTCGTTCTTCTCAGAAGAACCCTGATCAATGGATAATTGAGAAGGATCTATTGATGGATTAACAAGTTGATGTTGTTCTAGTGATGATACTGAATCTACTGTAGTTGATTTAGATAAAGATGCTGGGGAATTATTTGGTGGAGGAGGAGGTAGATGTAAAGGTTGGTCTGTTGATGATGTTGGTGAAAGAAGAGATTGATTAACTGAAGCATGTAAAGGCAATGGTGTTGATAATGAATGTTGAGGGTGAGAAAGATAATGTGAATGAAGATGATTCTCAGTTAGTAAAGAAGATAATGAATAGTGATGGGATAAAGGAGCAGAAGAAGAAGGTGGTCCAACTGTAGGTTCTGGAGGAGGTGGTGAAGATAAACCATCAGTTTCATCAAGTGGAATTTCCTCTGACGATGAAGATGAGCCTGGACTATCTAATCTACCACCAATTGTCGAATCGAGTGACTCTAATTGTTCAAGAAGGCCACGAGTATTTGTAATACCAACTCGAGTCCATCCAGGGATTGATGCAGATGAATTAACAGCTGATGATGAGGTTTCATTCGGATTAAATCCTGATCCAGATAAATAAGGGAATGTTGTAGGCGTAGATAAACTTCGAGCATAATCTTCATCAGCCATGGAAATAGTTTCTTGGATTCTTCTTTCAAGATCAACATCAAGTTCGATATCAGTACCAAGCCAGTTTAGATCAGCACCAAAATCTTCGGACGTGGAAGCTGATTCCTGATATTTTTTAGCAGAGTCTCCGTCTCGAGTTTTCAATGATCTCGATGATGATGGACCAAGCTGAAAATTGGAAGCAACTTGTGGGGAGAGGACACAACTTTCTTGAATAACTGTCAACAATTGAGAGATTACATTTTGTTGCTCATGTAAAATTCCCTCAAGACGTTCCAGTTTTTCCCACATCAGAATATACTCATTAGATAGTAGATCAACTGCACACCAGGCTTGACGGAGTTCAAATTCTAGGTCACGAACACGGAGACTTAAACGTCTAATAACATCATTCGAAGGATATTGAGCTAAAATGTTTGATGTCAATTGGTTGGTCAAAGCATTATAATTGCTTATTCGGATCATTCGTCTCGGATCATCTGAGAATGATGATAAACTTGGACTGCATCTTTGGTTAATCGACATTGGAACTGGTGGAGCCGGAGGAGGAGGAGGAGGTGATGGTGTTTGAGATCTTCCTGCTGACATTGGAAGCACAGAAGATGATGGTATTGTAGATGAAGCTCCTGGAGAGATACGTTGAGGTGAAGTACGGTGAGAGTGATAGGGTGACCTGGATGCCGAATGGTGCGAAGGAGGTGGAGGAGGTTGAGGACTCGGAGGGAAGGCATGAAGAGCTATTTCTTGTTGCTGTTGATAAACTGGCACATGATGTGATTGTTGATGATGATTAATTTTAGATGGAGATACATTTGAATTGTAGGGACCATGATGTTGACCAACATTGGCCAATCTATTGACATTGTTTGACTCACCTCTAGTTGACCTTGGTAGTAACTTTCTTCCCTCCATGTTTTTGACTTCCAACACACTTCAGGTTCGTTGTAACGTAAGTTTCAAATAATTGATCAAAGTTATCGTAAACTTTGCTTGTTTATCGTCACAACGAACATAATCACATTTAACTAAAACAATTTTCAAACGTTGTAAACAAAACACAATAATCCAAACTTGCGACAACTTATATAATCATAATGGTGATGAAATTTGATGTTAGGTAAATAAGGATCACAACAAAATTTATGAGTTATTATAACAATTAAAACCTCATTGATTATGTGGATAGAAAAATATACCAATAGCACAAGAAGAGAACAACCAATTAATCAATCAGCAATTAAACAGCAATTGAAGTGAAAGCAATAACTCAGATAGAATGACAATAATTATATTTAGAACCAAATGAAAATATATCAATGGAAATTCACTTCATGGTTTTCATAGAAACTATTCATTGAGATTATATGAAGATCAACGAGTTGATATTGAACACTAATTGATTTAATCTTCAATAGGTAAAAAGACAATGGTTAATATGTGAAGATGAGGATAACTCTGAGAAGAAAATAAAATAACGAGATGAAAAAAAAGGAAAATGATTAACAAATTATAAGCATAACTAATGTTAACCCGATTTAAGTAACCATGTTGATTTCATTGTTGTAGTTGGTTCTTGGTGCATGATAAAAGTAACTTGGTCATTCCGAATCAATGAAAGGTCAACATGATGATGATGAGTAACTATTTTCTCAAAAATCATACAATAAGATCAATTGTGATGATAATGCTTTCAGTTGTTATTATCATCAAAACAATAAACAAAAGGTAACACAGAAAGCAGAGGCTGAGTGAACACAACCATTGATGATTTTGACAGTGATGGAGATGCGGAGGTGGAGGAGGAGATGCAACATGATAATTGATAAAATATACACATTATATCCATTATGTTATCATTTGATTAACCGGCTTGTGATTAAATCACCGTAAATGTAAAGAGATTTACTAATTTTCTGTTGAAATTCAATTTTCACTAATATTTAATTTGATTAACTTGAGAATTCAATTCAATTATTAAACACAGACAAAAATAATAACATGACTATAATTGATGATGATTATAAATACTATTCAATGATGTAACTTTTTTCACGTTGCTGTTGTTAAGGTTCATTTCCTTAACCGATAATTATAATTTCAGGATCAATTTGTTGAAAATAATTCACATTTTAAATGATTGATTAATTTTGTTGCTCAGTTTACAATCAATTTTCACAATCATCATCATTATAAGAATTGTGTTTATTTGTTTGGACTAATTGAGACACAGTGTTGCTTCCTATTGCCAATACCTCACATTTTCATTGTATTGGGATGAAAGAAGAAGAAAAAGTTTCAGCGATAAATTCAGCTTACAGGGCATGACGGCGATTCGTCGCTGTTATCATGCGAACCAAGGTAAAATTGATCAATATTTGTTTCAAGAAGGATGAGAAAGAGGAGGTAGACAGGGAAGGTAGATAAATTCAGGGAAACAAGCACAAGAATAGAAAGAGATATGATGAGTAAAATCATCATTTGAAATTCATATCCATGAGTTCTGAGGGCTTTTCGGGTTCATTATTATTATTATCAATATTGTTTTGATTAATAATATCCTGATGCATGTGACTGAAATGCTAAACAAAATTAAATAAATTACATTGAATCAACTTAAATTTCCAACTAAAATCAAATATAAGTATAATGGTAGAAAACAATGTTATCATTATCTTAATCTAACAGTTTACATGATGAATGATTGTTATTATTGAACTGGTTGAAATTCATATGTTAATATCAGGTAAGTGGTTATTTTATCGAGTATCATAACCACCGGAAGGTGAAAGTGAGAAGAAGGGGAGAGATAAAAATGTCAGACTGGGAGTTGATAATAAACAAGAATAACACCAAATAGGAAATGATGAGCATGAGAACATCATTTTTTTCTTCTTAATTCTGTTTGTCAATTATATTATTTAATAATAACAAGATGATGAGATAGTTGAGATAAAGATGATGATAAGTTTTGTTGTCAAAAGTCAATCGAAAAGGTTTGAGGGCTGAAAAGCAATTGAGAAATCGTTAGAAAACTGGACTAACAATTCAATGAGTTCCAAATAATTTGAAGCAACATCTCAAACAGCATAAAAAGGTCAGTCAATAATAATCATCATCATAATAGTGATGACCATTGGTCACTTTGGTTTCTTCTTTTTACTTTTTTTCCTAACAATCAATCGATCGATAAATTATATAACTCACAAACAATTTAATAACCATTAGCATCAACATATATCGTTTATCAATGTTTTCTTCATCTTCTTCATCATCATTATCATCGTCATCAAATGAAATAATAAAAATTCATTTTTTCCTTCTCTTTGTCTTCATTTTTAATTTAGAGAGAGAGAGAGTGAGGAGAGAAACCATTTTCTTTATTTTCTCTCTTTCTCTCTTTCTCTCTTCTCTCTTCTTTCTTTCTTTCTTTCTTTTTTACCTCAGAATAAATTGAGAGACTTACAGGTTCTGACAATTTATATTATTTCTTGAAGATGAAATGAATTCTTACTTTTTCATTTTCTATTTTTGGTTAACTTCATTATTCTCGTGAGTTCTTATTCTGATAAATTCGTTGCTCATCCCATCAACTTTCTTCGATAAACTTAATCATTTCAATTATACCATGAAAAAGCCCGAATTTCATTCAACTATTATACTTTTTCATTTCGCATCTACAATACTGTTTATGCAATTACGATTTAATACTCTACATGGTTTACGAATTTATCATTATTATTATCATTAGAACTCGACTTTTGTCATCTGTTTTCTCCCTTTGTTCATGATGACCTCAATTGAAAATACATCAATTCATAATTCATCTTTTTCTTTGTCATCTTTTTTTACCTTCGATAATCAGAGTAACCATAGCAACTGTCTCACTCAGCTCATCATCTTTTTATCAATTCTCATTTTTTCTCATCTCAAATCATTTTAAATTCTGGTCAGTCAATAATTCAAAATCTTGTAATCATAACACAGAAATACAATAATAATTTATCGAAACTTTAATTGTGGTAGATTAACAGGTTAGAAGTACAGGGCGTAACAACCAAATATCCGGACTTTTGACGCTTTACCATTTCTAGGCTATTTATTAGGTCAGATTTTTTTCTGCGCGATTCAACAGAGAAAATGTGAAAGTTTTGTTGTGTTCTAATTCGGAACTTTTCCATAAAGCCGTTACCGAGCAGTGGCCTCTCAAAGTCGGAAAAGTGGTACATTTAGATGCAAAACTTTTTTCGGGAAATTTTTTCCGGCCATTTGAAAGTTCTAAAATTATCGAACAAACTGAGCTAATCATCTTTTTGATCTGACTTTTTGTTCAGGAGTAATTGGCCTTCAAAGGTGCGTACTTATCCCGTTGACATTCACATGAAATTTTTGACCTTTTTTGATTGTCTTGAAATTGAGTCCTAGTAAATTCCCGATGCCGAAATTAGTATCTAAGACAAAAAAATTCATTTCAATGTACTAGCTGGTCTGGAATCAGCGCCTATTTGTTTTATTCAGTAGCCTAATTGGCCTTATGGTAAACTTGTTAAACGACCAACGATGAGGATAAAATCGGCTTTAATACTAATTTCGGCATCGGGAATTTACTAGGACTCAATTTCAAGACAATCAAAAAAGGTCAAAAATTTCATGTGAATGTCAACGGGATAAGTACGCACCTTTGAAGGCCAATTACTCCTGAACAAAAAGTCAGATCAAAAAGATGATTAGCTCAGTTTGTTCGATAATTTTAGAACTTTCAAATGGCCGGAAAAAATTTCCCGAAAAAAGTTTTGCATCTAAATGTACCACTTTTCCGACTTTGAGAGGCCACTGCTCGGTAACGGCTTTATGGAAAAGTTCCGAATTAGAACACAACAAAACTTTCACATTTTCTCTGTTGAATCGCGCAGAAAAAAATCTGACCTAATAAATAGCCTAGAAATGGTAAAGCGTCAAAAGTCCGGATATTTGGTTGTTACGCCCTGTATAATTTAATCGTCACAATATATAGTCTATTATTATGGAAGAGTCACTTTGAAAAATATTGAACTTTAATTAGGATAATGATTAGTTAATTGTTAACAGAATAAACTTGGCAGTTGATGGAGAAACAAAGTTAAATCATATTGAAAGAAAAACAAATTGATAATGGCAATTTAATGATTCCCTTAAATTCATTATTATTATCATAACGGTGCTCATCATGAAAATGCTAAGCTTCATTTGATAATGATAATGATGAAACAAAAAAGTAATACAAGGAGTTTGATTACATAAATGAGTTACACAACTAATAATCAAGTTAATTTCTTTATGGATATTGTTACATTTCATGATAATATTACCAGAATCAGGGTAGTTTTTGCAGCTATTCTTGTGCTATTTCAATTCTTTGAGAATTCGAAAATATTCATCAGGAAAGAATTAATTATGATCTTAATGAATGATGATTATGATTTCGAAAGAGATGAAAAAATAGAAGCAACCGTTCATAGTAGCGACGAATAAAAATCCTCATGAGATTCATGCGAATCTTCTTAATGGATGATATTTCGAGCAAAATAACATGGAATATCAACCACCTCAGAATAATATGAAAGCGAAAAGAAAATTTCTGCTAACACTGCAGAGAAAAAAAAGAGAAAAAGAAGGATAAATTTTAAGAACTGGGAGATTAGAGTTCAATGGGATATTCTTTTTTGTTAAACCTTGACAAAAGTTGTAAATCTACAAACAGATTTCAGGGAATCCACTGGATGGACAATAGAAGAGGAGAAAAAAGGATTGAAATGATGGGAAAACTTTCTGAGTGAATGAAAGTGCCACAGAATTTGAAATCAACATCAATTTAATGTCATCTTTTTGTCTAAATTCGTTTTATTTTTGCATTAACATCATTATCTGAAACACTATTAGTATTATGATATCATTTACATTGAGATTCAATTGTACCCACAACGAGTCATATTCACTATTATCTGTCTGAAAATTCATGTTAACTGCAAAGTGAGTAAGTTGTTTGCATGTCACTTTTTTACGTTATGATTCTGGTTTAGCAAAGATGATAAAATATAAGTAAAGGATTGAATCAAAGTTTGTGTACCTGATTGGTTTTCTCAATAGTAACTTCATCTTTTTTATCCTTTTTTCTGGTGTTATTGTTGTTATATTTCATGATAAATAGTGAAAAAGAAACTCAATATATTTTATATTGTGTAAAAGCAATGATTTTGCTTGAGCTTGTCAAGTTTTCCATTCAAGCGAAAGATACTTTTTCTGTATTTTTAATACGATAAGAAATGAAGTCATTTGGGAGCCATTAAAAAGGCGGGAATCAGTTCATGGAATCAGAATCAAATGAAAGCTCATTGGGTGACAATGAGGCTCATGTTATAAACCAGATTGTTTTATCAATCTTCAATTTGTATTGTTTTTTATTTGATTCGTTCAATTTTTTTCTATTTTATTGAATCTAAGATCATGATGAAACTCATTCTAATACAAATTAAATTAATAGGTTTAAGATTCTCAATGAATCATGCTAATTTACAAAACTATTAATACATTCGAGGCGAAATTTGAGACGATTGCTTTCGAGAGATAAACATGGAAGTTTGTAAGCAAATGGATGAGCAAATGATGTGGTGAATGAGACAAACTGAGAGAGTGAAAAGTAACAAACTCGATTATTGGTTTTATTGATGTTTCATGAAATGAAGTTTTCGTTGCCTTGGTGTGAATGAGCAAAGCAATTTAAAATATTCAGATGAAAAGAAAAAGATGAAAATCATGATTGATTTCAAATTTAGTAGCAAAAAGGTATTGTATTATTATTGTAAATGGGGAAATGATAAGGTAAAAGATTAAAGGACGAGAAAGAAAAACCTCATTTTCACAGAATCAAGTGAAGCAAATGAACATGAAAACAAGTGAAGATTGAAGATGATGAAAAAAAGGATGAGGTAGAATAAGAACTAAAGGAAGATGATGATCATGATCAGCATGATCATCATTCAGAGTAAGAACAGGATGAAACTAGAAAAAAAGAGAGAAGTAAAAATAACTATATAAAAGGTTGACAGAATGTATCAAGGAAGAAGATAAAGAGAGAGCGAGAGAATCTCCATCTTCTATCCTGGTTGTCGGTGTGAGTTTTTACTGTTATCAGATTGTATTACCTCAGGAGAAGTTTTCAGAATAGAGAGAAAAACCTATTTTGGAAACAATTCAAGCAAAGGAGAAGATGAAGATGATAAGAAGATAATTCAGAAGGATGATGTTGATGATAAAACGAAATAATCGAGGAAAGAAAAATACTAAGCAATGTAACGATAGTAATGATAATTATAATAAAAGCAATAAAAAATAGTCTGGTTGTTTAGTGTTACTATTTTCTGGAGAAACAATGAGAATGAGTTATACGTGATTGAATGATATTAGGAATGACTCAGTTTCCATGGAGGAGCATCAGGATTGACCAAGGGAGGTAAATATTATTATTATTTTCATTATGTAACTAAAAGTTAGCCTACAAATGTCAGGCAAGATTGAAGATGACCTTAGGCCAAGAGACTTAAGAGATTTTAGATTGGACAAAAAATTAGACAGTCAGTAAGTGAGAGAGAGATTCAGATGATGATAATGATTCTGATAAAAGTGATAATGTTCATTTTCATCGTCGTTTTTATCTTCATGATGAGTTTGCGTTACCTGTCAGTGGATGATAATCAAAGGCAAAATATTTAGCTTCATGTTAGAGTTCATAAATCATTCATGATGAACTGAGAAAATAGAGAAAAAGATTTAAGAATCAATGAAATGATAATATTAATATTTATTAGTCTCCATGAATGTTAGTTTTTTTCTTCCTCATCCTAATGGCTAATACTTTTCATCTTCATCAGTTACTTGTTTAACATTATTAGTTTCATTTGGTTCATCGTTACCGTTGTCATTTGATTTAACGTCGATTATCATTTATAATCAGATTGTGATTAAATTCATCAGCCAATTCTGATCATCATTTGCACTGAAAAAATACTCTGATAATAATTGTTTACTAGATTATCATGAATTAATGAGAAACAGGATTATTCATTAACCTAACGTTACCTATTATTATTAATGGACATGTAATAACATTCACTTGAATCCAGTCAAAGTTAGTAATTAATTCCTGATTAATCTTGCATATAATTATAACATTAATTATGACGATAAATAATTATATTAGCAGTTTTCAGTTTCCATGATGCTAATCAATGTACATCAAAAACTGAATCTCAACCAATTTAGTTTTGAAGGATAATGAAAAAAATAAAGTGCTCAAAGTGTTTGGTGAAAAAAAAGATACATATGAAAAGTTATAAAAGTTCAGTGTAGTTAATCAGTATCACGAATTTGAATTAACAATTTAAACAATTTATCAAATGATAAACAGTTAAGGTAAAGTTTGGTAACATGCAATAAACTAATTACGGACAATGTGACATTGTTGATTGTTGATGTGATATTGTGATCAAGGTAATTATTGATTTTCATATGGGGTTAATCATCAATATGGAAATTATCATTTCCATGAAAAAAATTCAGTATCATCAAGATAATTCAATAAAAAGACTCAGGGTTTCAGGTTGAATTGTCTTATTTTATTTAAATGGATTAGTTTTCCTTTTTTCTTCAATATTATCTGAATGATGATCTGAGAAAAGTTATTTATCAAGTTAACTGGACAGTTTTATCTGGACAATAAGGAATTACAATCAAGAGTAATCATTGATTAAGCTAACAAACGTTGTGTTGAGTGGCTATCATGATGTTCAATCTAAATTTATTTCAAGTAACTAATATAATTGTTGTTTACTCAGTCAACTTATTATTCAATCAGAGAAACTATTGCTTAATAATTGGATTGTAAATTGTAATTTATTGAAAATGATACAAGTGAACTGATTGGAAATTTAATATCGATTCCGAATGAGCAATAAATTAAAATTTCGTCTTTTAATCATATTCAATTGTCGGTATTGTGCTGACCTCTGCCTTTTCATAATCAAATGATTAACATCATAATTTGTTGACTTAATTGGTGGATGATTGATTGATTACATCGATTGGAATAAATTAACAGACTAATCAAGGTAATTGTTGTTATTGAATTAAAATGTAATAGAATATAATTTTAAGGAAAGTTCTGAGAACTCAAGACTTGCCCTTGAGATGCTGAGATGATTATAATTGATGAAATTTATGATTGATATTAAGAAATAATAGATCATAACAATATAATAGATTTTGAAACGAAATTGATTAATGTAATTGCTTCAATTTAAGAAAGTAACTGAATCAAATTCAAGTTTATATTTGATGAATCCGAAAATTATTTAAACAATTTTAAAATTGTAGAAAGTTAAATGTCTTTTTGGATTAATTTCAAGAGACTTAATCCAATTGGGATGTTAAATTTCTTAGGGCAACTCAATGTAAACAAGCAATCGATTGAATTTTCATTATTCTCAATTTGGGAATTGTAACGATTTTTAGTTTCGTAAACTCTGAACTTCGAGCAAAAGTGATGATTAAATGATGGAAACTGAATGATCAACAGTGAAGTAGAGGATAAACGGAAAGAGACTTTGATTCCAACAGATTATTTGAGAATAAGTGAAAAAATGGATTTTGTCTGATGGAAACAATGTTTACATTTGTCATGAAGATAAAGACGAAGCTCAAGTATGATTTTGATTCACCTGAAGGCACAGAATCCATCAGAGTCTTTATTTAGAATCAATGTTCACGTTTCATTCTCTTAAATAATACAATCCTCTAGAGAATAAACTTCTTTTCAATCATCACTCTCATTTGTAATACATCAATGATGGAAACATTAAGTTGAGTAACTGAAAAGATTTACCAATAATATTGCAATGGGAGACAAAATCAAGAATCAAAGACTATGAATGCCGATGAGAGGAACAAAATATGATTAAATACCATAACGATATTGATTTGGCAAAGAGAATATTAAGATAATTAAAGAACACAAGGTGGAATTGAGTGTTAACGATGATAAATCATCAGCGTATTGTGATCACTTGAGTATATTAATACTTGGATGAAATGAGACTTAGTCTCCCGAGTGTCAAAACGATTGAATGATAATCATTAGAAAGTAAAGGAATTGATTAATTGGTTTACTCACCAAATCGAAGTCATTAACAATCTTATTGTAAGCAGTGAGCCAACGAAGTCGAGATTTTGACATTCCCGTTGAGTTTTGAGGAGCAAATTCGTAAAAAGCACTTTTAGTTTCACTTGGAAAGTTTTCATTGGAAGCATGAGGAGTAATTGGTAGGCCACTTATATCACTTGCATCTTTTATTAGTTCATTTGGCTCATTTGTATCGATTATCGATACTGAGCTAATGCCTGAGCTGTCGATGGTCGATCCTCGTTCGGAAGAAAAGGTTTCCTCTTGAATTTGATCTGAGAAAGTCACTGTTTTAGGTTCACTTTGGGCTCGGGACTCACTTTTCAATGCACTCGGTGGAGGTGGTTGGGTTGATGATGTGGTTGTTGTCGAGGCTGATGGTGGTGGCATCAATGATGGAGGCAGGTTAGTTGTTATTGTCGAGGCTTGAATCAGCCCTGTAGATGAAGAGGCAATCGTGTTTGATATATTAGGAACAGTGACTGGGATAATCAATGAAGATGAGCCCAAATCACCGGTGGAAACAGTGTTGAAAGACATTTGGTTGTTTGAATCGCCGATAAGCCCAGAATCTAAACTGGCAGTTTTTTGATAATTGGGCAGTGACATTGAGGTTGAATTACTTCCTGTTATCGATTCCATTAATCCAAGAGAACCTTGATCACGAGTATTGTCCATGTCAATTGAGGCTTCTGGTGTTAAGTAAGGAGGGGAAATTTCATCTTTTTCAGTTGATTGGTTATAATAATTATTCACATCTTGTAATGTATCTTCATAGTTATCATCTTCTGAAACAGTTTGCCAAATCATTGAATCAGTTTGAATTGAGTTTTTCCATTGTTCTTTATGGTCATTGTAATTGATGTAACGTTGATCATTTCCTACGATTCCGCTTGTATTGTTGATACTATTTTGTTGTTGATCATCGATGCTATTTGATTCTTGACTATAACGTCCAAAAATTGAACCTGATTCACTTGGTTCATAGGCATCGATACTTGGTTGCGATCTTAATATACTCGAGTCCAGGGAATCGCCTCGAGTATTTGTTGAACTGACTGCATTTACCATTCCACCAATCAAATTGGTAACTTTACTTGCTACAGAATTTACCATACTAAAAGAATTTCATATGAATAGAAACAATTAGAAATTAACAAAAAAATCAGCTTACTTAATTACTCACCTCGAACTCTGATTCTGATTCTGATTTCCTGAAATATCAGTAGTGATCATTGGAGCGGAAGCTGATGATTGTTGATACTGAGGCTCAGATGATTGAGATAAACTAGCATCGTTATCAATAGATTGATAATTTCCTTGAGTATCAATTGATGTCCAATTGTCTTGGTCATAACCTGGAAGATAAAAATAAATTCAATTACTATGAAAAGATTCAACTAACCACAATATTTTACCTTCATTTGTACATTGTAATTGTCCATTGTCATCATAATTCGCATCCATTGTGTCACTCCTGCTCATCCAATCTTCATTCATTTCTGGCTCTGTCCCGATACTCGTTGCATAACTTTCGTAACTGTCTTGTCGAGTTGTTTCTTGTTCGTAAAAATTGTACAGTTTATTTTTATCGAAAGGAGGAACTGATGGCATCTCAGGTAAAGATCGTTGAATTATTTGTGATAATTGTGGAAGCTTCTTGGGAATTGCTGATGTTGTCGTGATACTTGTTGGTCCAATTGATTGTGATAAACCTTGTTGATCTAATTGTTGACTATTATTTGATATCGGTTGGCTCATAGCCGATCCAATTTGACTTCCATGAGAAGATGTATCTTCATATTGCTCGAATCCTCCTTGACGTTCGAGGCTACGTTTTCTAGGGATCGGTGGTTGTTGTCGACGAGTTCGAACTGTTGTTGGTGGTGGGGCAGCCATAGAGGGTGAACCAAATTGATTGAAATTCGTGGGAGTTGATATGCTTTTAGTTTCGTCGGAAAATAATGAATCGTCAGGTAAATATTGTTGTTGATTCAAGTTACTATTTTCTTGGGTCATTTGACGGTTTAAAGGTATTCTGTTTGATCTGAGAAAAAGAGAGAAGTAAGAAATGTAATCGATAACAATTAAATTAAAAAAATCGTTCGCCAAAAATTATATTCTAACCTAAATAAGTTCTTAACGATGAAATGAAATTACGATTAATTAAAAGATAATCAAGAGAAGCGAAAATGGTTGATTAAATAAGATAACAATTGAATCTTAATAGAGTCACGATTTAACATTAACCACATGACATGAGCTAATTTTTATATTCAATTGATAAATTATCTTAAAACTTGATTGTTTGGTTTTTCGGGTTCAAACAAGTACCTAAACTACTCAATAGAGGACACTAGAGGCTACAACCTGAGACTCATTATTAATCTGGTTCATTGAAAGTGAGAGTTAATTGTGAATCAATTTTTGTGATTACGGAAGAGAAATTGTTACTATCAGATGATTTGATGGAGGAACGTTTCACTCAAGCATAAAGTTAATGGTGTCATAAAGTAAGATCGATAAAACGAAATAGTAAAACGTACTTTTCATTAAGATGAAGATTGGGTAGTTTTCGATGAGGTCGACTATTGTACGAAAGAGGTTCGTTCTCATCGCTAAGTTGTTTCTTAAATGGCCTGGGAAGTTTTCGAGAACCAGCCATTTGTGATGTCATTGATGATATTGATTCTCTGGTTGATGTTTGTTGAGCCGATGATGATGAACCGGGAACTGTTTGATATTGTTCAAATGAACCTTCATCGATATTTGATTTATTTGGCTGATCAGTAGATAATAATTGTACAGTTGATGATGAGAGGCCAGAATTGGTTGATTGTAGGTGACTGGATGAAGCCATTAATGTTGAAGTTGATGCTCCCATCATCTCCATTGATGTATTTCCACCACCACCCTCACCTCCTCCTCCCACTCCACCATCATAGTCTTTAGTCCATTTCGTCAAATTTGGATACCCACCGAACTGAGAGGCTCCCGCATTTGCATGATGACTACTGTAATTAGGATGTTGTTGTTGAATTGGATAACTAACATCGCTTGTGTAATCACTATCTTCTGAAAGACCTGCTATTGAAAGTAAACACACAAACAGGAATAACAATTAGTTTGAAGAAAGTTAATTAAAAAACAATAACACAAAACAATCGGTTTTTAGATGATTTCAATTTGAAAAGGTGATCAGATAAATTGATAGGAATATGAAAAACGTCAAAATAAAAGCTAATGAAAAAAAGGACCATTTTGTTAATTCACACTCATGGTAATTAGAGTGATGATCAGGTTAATTTAAGGTCAATAATTAGGATAATAATTGAACAAACTCTTCAAAAAAGTGTCAAAAACATTCCCATGGTAATAATTTTCACTCTGTCAGTTGATTGTTTAATCATCATAATCATCAATTCACTTTCTTATCTCATCACAATTGATTGGATTCAATGGTAAAACTATTGGACAATATCAATCAATAATCAACTATCAGCACCAATGAAGTTATAATTAGGTTTTTTTTTTCGTGGAGAAAAAAAGTTCAAAGTGATTATGTTGATTGTCCTTCGAGGTGATGAGTTGACTCTATTATTAAAATGGTCCGTAATTGTAATTAAGATGATGAAATTTAGCTGATAACTTATTGACGTAAATTTGATTGACTATTTTCGAGGTGTTGAGTTAATCATTTAATGTAATATACATGATAATGATTAAGGAGGTAAAATTGTTCACCCCAATCAAGCAATTAATCAATGGCCAATAAAATTGCTTATATGTAAGTAATTTGATGTCTATTAATTTGGTAAAGTTTATTATCGTTAATGTTATTGAGATTCAAATTGTAATCAGTTAATTGTAACTGATTATCATAACGGTGAAAGTTAAATTGGACAAATGATAGAGCTTAAAAAAGGATAATAATCAATAAGGAAATTGATCAAATATTAAGCAAAATAATTTAAATTGTTGTAACTCAATGATGTATTATTAATCACTTCTAATCATAAACATAAATTATGATAGTCAAATTGTGACAATCAGTTAATTTAGTTTGTTTTTCTTTTAACTTTGATGATCAACATCGATTCTTAATCATAATGATCATGATTAGTACTAACGAATGATCAACAATCAAGTTATTACGAAAATACGATTGGGAGAAAAAGAAAGTTAATTTTCTACGTCAACAATTAACGATAATTAACATTTGTCACCAACATTTTTCGCACTCATAGTAAATTAATTGAAATTTATCATTGCAATTATATTAACCAGATGCTGTCAAGTAAATCATCAAATTGTACATCATTTAAGGTGAGTAATTAGACAAGGTTAACATTAATTGTAATGGTAGTCATTAGTCAAATTACAATAATGATTAACAATTAAATAAGTTATTTACATGAAAACAATAACAACAATCAACATGAGCCACTTTTTAATTTAAGAAAAGTGAAACTTATTAAAGAATTGATTACTTTTAAATTGCTCGAAATTACAATTAAACTTTTTCTTCCACTAATAAGATGACCATTATAATCATTTTCCAATGCAACCATTAACCTGATTAAATGTCATCATCAACCAAAGGCTGATGAACATCTAATTTACCTGTTCAGTTCTGAAAGCAGGTCAAATGACATTCATCCTCATCCTTTTTTTGTTATTGTTGTTTGGCTATTATATTCCGACCTAATCGTCTTTTATTATTCTGGTTTGTTGTGTGTGTTATTTAATCAATAATAACGGTGACCTACTATCGACAATCAAGACTCGATGTAGTTACACTTTCGTTTTCCGTTATATCAAGAGAGAGAGAGAGAGAGAAATTGATAATCAAATTACAAGATTGTTGATATTCTTTGGTCAGTTTGTGGTCACATCAACTTATAAGATGATATTTCCTATTTACAATATGATTTACACCAAGTTCATTTTGTGTATTTACTTATAATTGAATGTCAGTTTAGTTGTTCAGCCAGATAATCAACCTAATTGTCTTTTGACAAACTTAAATTGATTTGGATTCATCACCATCATCATTAACTATTATCGCGTCATTTTGTTTGTAACTTTTAATCAAATTATATAGCTATTTGTTTACAGCCTTATTCTAGTCCTTTTAAATAGTAATTAGCTAATTATCATAGATTAATTAACTGATAACCTTATTCAATTTGTTTTCAATCTGATTAGTGGTTTGAAAAGTTTACTTTGATTAAATTGTTTCAAATTGATTGAGTGAAAGTGAGAAAAACTTATGCTAATTGTTACAATTAAATGAAGTTAGTCAATATTCAAGTCTAATTGTAATAAGAACCTAAGTAAACAATTGATTCAATTGTTCAACGTGGTACAAAAGTGCCCATGTAAACTGTTAAGGTCTCATTTGATTCTGAGGTGTTCATGAAATTGATATTAATTATCTGAATTTTCAGGTTTGTAATGGTATTAAAGGGCAATCCTCGATTATTGATTTCTGTTAATCATCTAATAGACTAATGATTATAAAAGTATTCTAACTCGAAATAAATTGAATGTAAAAGAATACAACTTACAGTAAAGTGAGTATTGTTGCATGGCCTTTGATGGATCTTGATGTTCGGGTTGCCAAGTGATTTTTCCTGGTCAATGTAATTATTAAGAAGGTCCAAATTACGACTGAATTCTGTGACATCTTCAATTGTATATTCTAAGAAAAGAGGAAAATAATACAGATGAGACGAGATTACACCATTGTAGATGCTAAAGTAAAGAAAAGTAAACATACCAAAAGGAGGTTCGAAATGAGCTTCAATTAGAATATAATTGCCGGTCGATGTATGAGTACCACACACTTCGCCTTCTTCGATAATAAATTCGGCATCCAGAGATAACCATTGGCCTTCATCCAGAGCCTGAACATATCATCAATACAAATACACAAATATTCATCCAATTAGAAGAGTTAAATTCTAAATATTCAAGATATTATAAAGACGAAAGAGATATTGACCTCTGTAGCCATTGGAATCACTGTCAGGGGCATCCAGTGGCATCCTAATAGCTTGTCCCATAGTAAACCCTTATTCCATAATTCAACTATCAAACCGGTGTCCATACGATTAGTTTCACTGAATAATTTGAAATATAAACAGTCCAAATGAATATCGAATTCAGGGTAAAAGAATAAACTGAAAAATGATCTTAACCGCACAATAATCGCCTCCAATACTTACAATAAAAAGTCCTGTTCCCAATTGGGATTGGAACCTTTGACTGTGATTGTTGTTGATTTAACATTTTGCAACTTGAGAGTAACATAAGTGCTGAATTGTGATGCTATTGAACGTGATTAAGGAGAATTGATCCAGATAATTAATAAGCGATATCACAATTGATTGTGATCCGATCCAATGGAAAGAACCAGGTGAAAACGTTCAATCGAAATAATAATAATGATGAGAGAGAAAGAGAAAAGAGAGAGAGAGGAAAGATGATGAGAGAAAGACATTGGGAAGAATAAGAGAAACAGAATGAAAATAGAAATAAAAAGAAAATGAGAAAATTGTTGGAAAGAGAATAGAAAAATAATACTCACCATCAGGTCCTATTAATCGTGCTCGTCGGACTATCGAGCGAAGGAAGATCATGGGGATCGATTAGTCGATGAAATAAAGAGTAAATTGGATTAGAAAGTGATTAGAATATCAATTTGGCTCAATGGGAAGGGTTGCATGTCTATTACTTGGTAATAGGTCACAGAGAGACAGAGAGAACTGAGAGAGTGGGTCCTATCGGTGTGAGTAAACTCCTTTACGAGGGATTCAAGAGTTAACTTGAATCTCCTTAAAGCTTTGGAGTTGATTAAAGGGAATCCAAGGGTTTCCCGAATAAATGGAATTACAATCAAATGGACTTACCGTTAACGCATAAAAGGGACATAACGGATCAAAATCTTGATAACATGAAATCAAATTGAATGTATTTAATTGAGAAACATTCAATCCAATAATAAAAAATGTTCTCCATTCAAACATTCAAAGGAAATTACATTTTTTATATTCTTTGTCTATTCTCACGAACCTTTTATTTCTCTGTAAATAACCATAACTGTTATTCGTACGGAGGCTGTTTCTCTTACATGGGATCGACATTTCCAATTGCAATTTGCGTTAATTGTTTGGTTGTTTCTCTCTATTTAATTGGATCATTTTTTCTCGTTCATTCAAATGAGTTAGATTTTCATTGTTTCTTTTGGGTCTTCGATCAATTTGTTGTTGTCATGAATTTCCTATGGAATTGTAATTGTTGCAAATGTTTCGAGTGAGAATTGAATGTTTATATTGATACTTTTGATTGTATTCTCTTTTTCTCAATCTAATTGGTTGCTATTTATTTCTTGGATTTAAGCTTTAACCTCAACATGATAAAGGTCACGTTTGCATTGGTTTTAAACTAAAAGCTCGCATTGATTAGTGAGTTTGTTGTTGTTTACCTGTCACTTGGAATCCACTCTAATCCACAAAGATCCGGTTTTGACCAGAGAGAGACTCAGGTCGATTTTGTTTTCTTTTCTTCTGACCTTGACCTGACCTCTTACTCTTGATACTATACATTTACTATCCATGGACGGACTATGATATATGTTATCATTTACAAAAAGTTATTCTTTTCACTTTCAAAAGGTAAAACGAATCAAAGTCAAAAGAAGAGACTAAAAACTTTCCTTTTATAATTTTGTTTCTTCTTTTATTCACAACATTTGCTTGAAATTAACAATTGAGATCGACAATTTAATCTAATCCAATTTACTCAATTTCTTGAGGTACAGAAAAAATCAAAATAATTTCAAAGAATCGATTGACTGGATTGAAATTCAATCAACAACAAATTGATTGTTGTCAATATGAAACAATATTTCTCTGTTTTATTAAATAAATTGCAGATCATCAAGATTTGAGAAAATTGATTCTCACCTGATTCGGATAAATGATTAGATATTTTAATCTGATTGTTGATTGAATTATTCCGCCAAGTATTTAAACTCCACCTTGTTATTAATGAAAAAGTGAAAAGTTTCATGAAAAAAGAAAGAGAATAAGAAAGGAAAATGGTTAAGCCTTTGGTCGAAAAAGAAAGAGATTTTCATAGTGACATCTATTGGATCCTAGAATTAATTTCTCCAAGTGTTAGAGAGTTAATTTCAAATCGATTTGTTTGTATATTCAATTAACTTAATTAATTGTGTTTTGTAAGTAATTGATTTTATTGCAAAAGTTATTCTGTTATTCTGTCTTCACTTTTTCACTCGTTAATCCATTAATCGAGTCTATTTTATGGCTAAACGATAGAAATGTTTCCAATTCCTTACTGTTTATACCATTAACATGCTTTCAACATCTGATGTCAAGTTGATTTTTGTTTCTTTGCTTTTTTTGTATTCATAGCTTGCGATAAATTAATTGATTATTGAATATTCAAAGTCTCAGTGATAAAATGTATTACTGTGACCAGAATCTTGTTCTGTGAAACTTTTATCGGATCAGTTAACCTGGAAAAAAGTTCCACAGACTTAACATTGATATTGTCTTTTTTTTCATCCGTTTCCATTCACATGTTGATCCTTAATCATGTTTTTATTTACTCTTTGGTAGTTGGAAATTGGAAATTCTCAAATCAACTATAACCATCTTATTCTGTTAATTGTCATCTAGTCATGGAGTCACCAACGTAATTATATTCTACTATTATTATTTCCAATTTCTTCTAATTGTTGATCTAATTATTAAGTTTTAGAAAGTTCGCCAATAAATCCATGGGAATTGATGTTCTATTTGATGAATGTGATAAAAGGCCGAGTTGTAAACATGGTAAATATTGAGAATTGTAACAATTTAATTTGAGTGAATTTCATTTAGTTGATGTTTTATCTTCGTTTCCAAGGTCCTGCTTTATTATTGTCCAAGAAGGTTGGTAAAGATACGAAAAACTTTTTCGCCTGTTCTGCTTTTCGAGATAACAAATGTCCTCTATTGAAAAATCCTCTCGATACCTCGAAATTTGTTGTTCAAAGGAAAAAGATTCGAAAAAAGTTGGTTAAAATTCTTCAATCTCGTAAAGAAGAGCGAGCTTTTTGTCGGCGATGCGAAGAGCTTTTTCTCTATCGTGATTATCATAAGCACCAAAGACACGATGTCATTGATAAGGTTCCACTCAAATTGATTAGAAGACCAACTTTATTACTTCAGGCGACTACCAAACGGAAAAAAGAGGCTCAATATTTTTTCGACAATGTGACAGTTGCTTTTATTGTCCAAACCTTTCAAAAGTTAGAGTTCGATAGGATCATTTGTATTGGATGTCCATCTATTCACGAACAGGTAAAAGTTTTTGTCTGCGAATCATAAACAAGAGAAACAACTTAAAGTAACTTTGTGTCTCTATTTACCTTTAGGTTCAAAGTAATAAACGAAGTTGGAACATGGAAAGTGTACTTTTAGATATTGACCCTCGTTATTGTCAATTCTATCTGAGGAAACATTTCATCATGTTCAATATGTTCAATGGATTTTTCTTTGAGGGTCGTGAAGGTGAATCTAAATTAGATCGTTTTCTTCGAGAATGTAAACCAGGAAAAGCTTGTATTGTGATAGATCCGCCGTTTGGAGGTTTAATTAAAGCTCTCAGTTTGACTTTGGACAAGATTCATGATCGATATCTTGAAGTACATGGTCATCCGGGAACCACAGGATCAACTTCTGTTAAATTACATCGTGATAGCTATCAAATGGCGGTCATGTTATTCTTACCCTATTTTAATGAACCAAAAGTGACTCAATACATGAAAAATTTAAAATTAACTGATTACAAAGTGCATTATACTAATCACCGAGCATTAAAGGACTGTCGGTGTCGCTCCTCCTTAGGGTCAATTGTCAGGATATTCACCAACATCCAAGGATATATTTTCACTCTGCCCACCGAAGAGGGTTACAAATACTGCGAAATATGCAAACGATACGTTTCAGAAAACAACAGGCACTGTGATGATTGTAATGCTTGCACCTCGAAAGATGGACGATCACCCAAACATTGTAATATTTGTGAAAAGTGTGTTAAAGATACTTGGACTCATTGTCCGGCCTGTAAAATATGTCGCCTTCCGGGTACCTGCAAACACCCACAGAAAAAAATGTCCAACAAAAAGTCATCGCTCTGAGAAAATGATATTTATTGATAATAAATGAAACGAGAAAGAAAAAACTATTTTATATCAATACAATAAATCATTTTACCTTTTGTTACCTTTAAGACTCAATAGTATTGATTATATTGTGAATTAGATTCTCACATCCAAGATAATTTACTTTTTCTATCAAATTAATTAGATTAATCAATTATTGATCAGTTCGCAATTGTTTCAACGATAATCGAAAGAGAGAAAGTGAGAAAGTTAATCATGTCAAACAATCAAATTGATTCAAGAGATTGTTACAAACAAACCAATTGCAATCAATCGGAATTGATTTAAGACCAGGGGAGAAATTGAGTGTGAAAAGGAACAATTTAAATTCAATTAATTTGGTTGTTGAAACGATTCAATTGGAGACTTGAGTGTTTACCTTTACTACTTAGCTGAGTTGACTCATCAGCTGCCACCGCCTCTTTTTGCTTGTTAACTTATTGTCAATTGGAAACATTTTCATTTAACATTTTAATTAAATCGATTCTCTTCCTATTCCTCTCTTGGTTCTTATGTTACTGTAACAATTATCTACTTAATATTCATCTTATATTCACTCCTGAAGGTCCGATAACATTGATCCTTAGGGTATCATCATCATCTTCATCTTCATCTTCATCGTGTCTGTAACTCAACATTCATTTGATTTGAAACCCAAAATGGCTAATGAGGAATACGAAAGGATCCTTTTGGTTAAAAGCGAGGTTTTGTTTTTCAAAATTCCTCCAAGAACAACTAATCGAGCTGTAAGGTGAGATTCGTTTTCGTAATCAACTCAAATTTCATCTTTTTTCTGATTTCCTTTTTCTCTCATCGTTTGTTTACATTTCAATCTCTCTCTTTCTTATAGAGCTTCAGATTGGAAATTAGATGCTCCTGATTGGACTTGTCGCATGAAATTGGTTGCGAAAGGTGACAAATGTATTCTCAAGGCTGAGGACAAGACCAGTGGTCAATTGTTTGCCAAATGTCCGGTGGATGGATACCCAGGGCCTGCAGTCGAACCGGTTTCCGATTCAAGTCGCTATTTTGTCATTCGAGTTCAGGATGACAACGGAAGATCGGCTTTTATTGGAATGGGTTTTGCGGACAGGGGAGATTCGTTTGATTTCAATGTTGCTCTTCAGGATCATTTCAAGTAAGAATTGGACCTTTTATAGACCAATTAATTTGCCTTCTTACCATTTGTAATCAATTGATGGAATCTGTTTAATCTATAGATTAATTTATGCTTCTAATTGCATTTCCATTTCTCTCTCTCTCTCTCTCTCTCTCTCTCTCTCTCTATTACTCCGATTTTCATGATTCTCTTTTTCTGTTATTCTTTTTAAATCCACTATCCACCCATTTCTTGATATGAATGATGTGTATAAATAGATTGGTTGAAAAGCGGAGTAAATTGGAGCAAGAAGATGCATCCGGAGATAATCAGCCCAAACTGGACTTGAAATTTAAAGAAGGAGAAACAATCAAAGTTAATCTGAATATCTCAGTATGTAAATTGATCCACTTTCACTTTCCAGGATTTACTTTTACTCTAATCTCGTAGAGATATTTTCTCTCAATCACCATAATTCTAATTGTTTTTGTTTTTCTCCTTTTCATTTCAATTGACCAGAAAAAATCAGGGTCTGCGTCTAAAGCTAAAAGTAAAGTGTCTTCTGGCCCAATAGGTATTCTACCTCCTCCTCCGGGTGGAATTAAGATTCCAGGCCCGCCGGGTAATAACAGCACCATCACTACAACCAACTCCAGTTCTAAACCAGTATTCAGTGAATCATCTGCTTCTGATTCTTTGCTTCAAACTTCCTCGAAAGAGGATAATGATCTGCTTGATGGTAAGAGCTTAAAGCGATAAAAAATTAGTAAAATTTTAGTGTAATGGTTGCGAAAAAAAAAGAAAAGTCACTTGAATGATTATCTTTTTTTTCTTCTCATTACTGTTCATTCAGATGCTCTCAATTTAATTTTCTCTTGTTCTTGTCACTTTCACAGATTTTGACAGTTTAAGTCTCTCTCGCTCATCGGCTCCATCAACTGTCCAACAGGACATCACAAAGATATTTGATTCTAACAGTAAACCAAACAACGATTTGTGGGCTGATTTTGAAGGAACCTCCGATACGAATACAGCCAATACCACGACTGGTGTTGACGTGAATCAACAGTCATCCAATAATTGGGCCAGTTTCTGATGAACACGACATAATAAGCGCACATTTGAAGGCAGAAACGCTTCTCAACTCACTTACAATGCAATAACTTCGATACTTATTATTACCTGTTCTCAATCACTTTCAGCTGAATTCAATCATTGATTAACTTTTTCTTTTTCTCTATTTGGTAACTTAATCTTTTATTCCAAAGTTTAGATGATGAAGATGAATCAATCCGAAGAATACATTACATTAATAGTAATCGATAATTAACCGGCAACACAATTGGATAAATTCTATAGATTGATAAGGAAAAACTAATATTCAACTCGTTGATTAACTAATCAACTTCTGTTACTCTTCTTCTTCTTAATTAACTATTATGATCTTCATGTTATTTTCAATCTTCTTCAAACATTCACATGTACTAATGTTGATTTAATACTAGTTCTTATTGAACGAAACAAATGATTTATTTTCTTGGGATTCCAATTGGATTAATATTTATTTTAACAAACAAAACCTGATTTAAAATTAACTATTTAATGGTTATATTATGTTTACAATTCTATTGACTTTAGAAAACAATATTTTCTGTTGATTAGAGTTTATCATAAACATTTGATCGTTACAAAAATCACTCTAATTGTGTAACAATCAACTTGTCAAATTATAACTATTGATTGTTAATATCTACTCAAAATCTACATTGTATGTAAATAATATGGATAAGGTTATGATTATCTTAGAACTGTAATTATGATAATAACAATGGCGATAAAATATAAACAATTTTATTAATTGAAAACATAATTTATCTCGAGCTTTGTAACAATTGATCAAAAGGTTAATCAAACAATCAGCTGATTATCACGAAAGACGATTGAAAATTAAAGAGAATGAAATTAGTTATGATTACCCAATATTACTGTTCATCTCGATTGGGGAAATGTAATCATTTAATTTTCTTTATAATTTACTTTTATTAAATTGTATAAGATTTAAGATTAATTAGATTTTCATTAATTGATTGAAGGATTATTATTACACCTCCCCTGAGGTTAATGTTTTATACATTCAGCATCAGACTGTCGTCTGAAGGCCCGAAGGCACTGGGCTAATCGCTCAGTTTACAAATTTTTTCTTTCAGTATAAATACGATTTTTTGAATATGAATTGTTTTTCTTGTCCTTTGTCCATTTTACATCTTTGATTTACATTTGTGGATATTTTATGATGGGAAAGGCAGCCAGTTCAGCATAAGCGGTGTCGACATTAGGGTTCTTCTCATGATGTTGTTTAGATATTTAGGTTTAAATAGAGAGTTTAAATATTAGAGTTTGAATATTAGAGTTTAAATATTTGGTCATTTAAGACATTTTAATCAGAATTTTTAGATAAAGCTATTTTAAATCAAGGAAAGAAAAAAGAGGGAAAATTAGTAAGATGTATTATGTGATACTAACCTTAGATCAGAGGTGGTTGTAGTAATTACGACGCAATAAGAGTCTCAGTTTTAAGAGTAACAAAAACAACCAAAGTAACTGTCGAACTATCATAATTTTGGCATCGATTTGATCCGTGCAATGAGATTAACAATAAAAGCACAAAATTAAATTTTTTGATTCACAGGTAGAGTTAATCGAATTAAAATTTAACAGGAGCACAAAAAAAGATGAAGGAGATTAAGGTTACTCTTTATTCCTGTAGGTGGCTCTTGATTCGGTTTTCTGGTTACCATGGAAACGAAATGTTTTGATTTGTTTTGTTTCATTTTAATTTTCATGTTAATTAACTAGATTCAAGTATTTAACTAGTATTCCGTTTCTTTCTTGTTACAATGATAACTAATCGATTAACTAAATTACTACGTCGTTCTATTCACCAAGAAGTTCGTCATGCTATCGTTTACATCGATGGTTCTTGTATTAATAATGGTCAACAAAATGCTCGAGCTGGAATTGGTATTTATTGGGGACCAGATGATGAGCGTAATTTAAGTATTCCTTTGAAAGGATCACAGACCAGTAGTAGAGCGGAATTGAATGCTGCCCTTTGGGCTATTAGACAAGCGAAAGAGCAAAATTTTTCATCTTTAACTCTAAGAACGGATAGTGAATATTTGGTAAACTCAACAACCAAATGGATTGACAAGTGGAAGGAAAATGGTTGGAAAGCTCAAAATGGATTAGGGATCAAGAATAAAGATGTTATTTTCGCTTTAATCAAAGCTCTAAAGACGATAAGTGTTACATTTGAAAAGATTCCCGGACACTCTGGAGATGCTGGAAACGATGGAGCCCATAAACTGGCCAAACAAGCGGCAACTTTAGCTTATCAAGAATGTAAATTACCAGTTTGACAATTTCTCTATTTTAAAATATTGATTATTGACAATGAATTAGTTTAATTGTTTTGACTAAAACACAATTACATGTCAAAATTAAATGATGCAATATACTAGATTCATTGTTTAGCATCGTTGTAAATTCAAGGGTTTTTTGGTTAAAAAACTTCTTCGAGTGATCATCAAGCTAAATCGATACAAATTCCCATGTAATTCAGTTGAACTGACAATCCGATTAGCGAACTTGATAAGATTTTCACAGACTTAATTTGTATTTTCATTTGTAATCAATGATTAAGATGATAAAAGTGCCTTACCTGCCCTCGAGATGGCGCATTGACTAAGGTGATTTTAAGGCGGAGCAAAGTGTAAGTTATATTGGTAATGAATTAAGGTCACGACCTCCTTAGACGTGGTGAAGCGTTTCTCAAGTCAAAACCTTTTTACTTTCCTTTTTACCTTTAGAGAGTAGTGATTTCAACACCATCTTCCTTACCTTTTCCTCTAGATTGTTTGATTAACAAAAGTGACCTGAGGATCGCCAATTTAACTTGAAATCTTTTTAACTTTTTTTACTTGTTGAATCTTCATCAGCCCCGAAATGGGTGCACCAAAAGATTTAACCGTGTGTAGCAACAATTCGGTAAAAATATCGGTTCCGTGGCAATCACCATCAGCAGCACTTCGTCAACAGTTATCAACTTCATCATCGTTGTACAATCATCTTCATCACTCAACCACCAACAATTCCAATTCTTCGTCTTCTCCTGCTACAAATGGACTTGTTATTCGTGGTTTAGGTTATTTGACCAAAAAGAAGGAGGAAATTCTGAGGGACATCAACATGACGGTTCCAAAAGGTACAATTTACGGCCTATTGGGACCCAGTGGATGTGGTAAAACAACTTTACTTCGTTGTGTCGTCGGTTGTCTTCGACCTCAATATGGACAAATCATGATTTTTGGTAAACAGCCAGGCCGTGAAACCGCTCAAATTCCTGGTACTGGTGTGGGCTATATGCCTCAAGAAAATACGCTCTATGAGAATATGACCATAGAAGAAGTTTTAATCTATTATGGTCGAGTATTTTTTCTATCGATTGAAGAGCTTTATGAAAGAATCAAAGGATTAATGGGAGTTCTTGAACTTCCGGATAAAGGTCGAATGATCAAAAAGCTCAGTGGGGGACAAAAGCGACGTGTTTCTTTCGCTATCGCTCTCATTCATCGACCAGGTCTCTTGATTCTAGATGAACCTACTTCAGGAGTCGATCCTTTATTGAGGGAAAAACTTTGGCAACATTTAATGTGCATTTCTAAAAATCAAGGAGCCACAATAATCATAACAACCCATTACATTGAAGAGGCTCGCAGGTCACATAATGTGGGCTTCATGAGACAAGGAAGACTTTTAATGCAAGAAGATCCTGATCGCCTTTTAGCAGATCGTGGGGTCGAAACACTGGAAGATGCTTTCCTCGATATCTGTAGGAATCAAGGTAGAATCAGTTGTGTTCCTGAACAAGAAAAGATAGAGTACAAGGGAAATGTTCCAACTGCAACTTTCGTCACCGATCCAGTCCTGATTAAGAAACGAATCCGCGAATGGTTTTTCATATTCTTTGGTGCCCTTTGGCGACATTTAGTCAGTGATATTCGAGAACCTTTGACTATTGGCTTTCAATACGTCATTCCAATTCTGTCCATGTTACTGTTTGCCCTTTGTATCGGTGGTCAACCATTTGACATTCCTCTTGGAATTGTGAACGAAGAAGTTGGATTTGAAGGATTTTTGGGTCGACAGTTTGTTGGCTCTTTGGATCCTCATCTTTTCAATGTTTTCAACTATTCGGATCTTAGTGAGGCAGCTGAAGCGGCCAAAGTTCGTGAAGTTTGGGGATATCTCCATATAAAAAGAGGATTCACTGAATCGCTATACGATGTTCTGTTTCCCGATAGTGAACCACTTAATTCATCAATCCAATCAAGTCATATCAACCTCCATGCCGATCTAACAGATCGAGTAATCACAACTACGATGCATCGCTATTTAGATGAGTCTTTTATCAGTTTTGTGCAACAGGTTATTAAAGATTACAACAAAGAGGATCCTGATGTCCGAATGCCACAATTTATCGCCAATCTTCCAATCAAAATGGGATCACCGATCTATGGACGATTAGAGAAGAAAAGTTATCGTGGTTATCGTGATTTCATGTTGCCAGGATTAATTGTCAACATAACTTATGCCATTGCCTATTCTCTTACAGCACTTAATCTAATTAATGAGCGTAAAAATCAAACTTTCGAGAGAAATTATGTCGCTGGTGTTAAACCTTCGCAAATGTTATTAGCGTTCGCCCTAAGTCGTGTCATCATGATGTCCCTTTATCTCTTCTTGATCATTTATCTTCCCATCGCTGTCTTCAGTATGCCAGTCGATTGTATTCATATTCTTCATTCACTTCCACTTTTGATGCTACTCAATATCTCTGGAATGACCTATGGAATGGTCGTGTCCGCTCTCTGTGATTCAATTGAACAATGTGCCGTTTTCTCGGCTGCCACTTTATTTATAATTCTTTTCATGAGTGGAACAATTTGGCCTATGGAAGCAATTCCAGCTTATTTCCGTTGGCTGTGTGAATACGCGCCGACAACGGCGGCCAATGAAGCCCTGCGTGATATTTGGTATAAAGATTGGAGTATTTTCTCACCGCGAGTGGCCACCGCTCACGGAATTACACTTGTCTGGACATTTGTTTTCTTTTTAATTGGTTTAAGATTTTTTAGACTAAGCAAATAATTAACTTTCAATTTTTACAAACCATTTTCTTGTAAATCATCATCAATCTAACCACCATCGATAATTTCATCAATCACCATCATTTTTATCACTTTTATATTTTAATACTTTTTGTAAAACCCAAATGCCAAAGAAAACCTTTTTTTGCATATTCATTGAGCGCAAAAAAATGATCAACAATCAACACAAACACACAAACACGTATAAAGAAATTAAAATATGTATTTTTTATATTTATGATTTTAAAATCAAGAAAATAGATTAAAAAAGTTGAGAATTAATCAGTTTTGAAATTAAAAAATATAAACGAAACACATTAACCGACTTATCAAGATAATTTTTTTCTTCTTTAATTTCGCCGTTAATTTTCAATTGTGATAACAATTTAAAACATTTCCGTCCAAATTAAAGCTAATAACTCGTTGTGATGATGAAATAACGGGATTTTCATACAAAATGATTGAAGTAAAGGTGAGCAACTCGATAGCGAAAGTCCGGTTTCAAGTAATTCGGACATGATTAATATCGTCATCATCATTCACTTTTAAGTGAAAGTGAAAATCATTCACGGAAATTGGACTTGAATAACATAAATTGTTAAATAATCTTCATGATTGAATACAATCATTTGTCCTTATGTTACTGATTAATATTATAATTGCTGTGATAACTGTTGATTGTTGTGATTGTTGTTTTTGGTAAATCCAATTTGATAGATGAAGCTGAAAAAAACAAGGCTAACATTTGATTGAAAAGCTATCATTAAACACTATTGAATTTATAACCTGTTAACATAATACTAATAGTGAAAGTAATGGTGGTTAATTATTTAATGGTAAATACAATTGGCGAGGTAACAATCAACAATCAACAATCAATAAAATCAACACAATAGAGTTAAAGTAAACCAGAAGTAAATAAAAAAAGTTAACATCAAAAAAAGGGTAAAAATCAAGACAATTGTCTCTTTATTTATGTTATTTGGTTACAGTTCAATTTTAATTGTGATTAAATAATAACAATAGACAAGGTAAATCAACAGAAACAATAATAACTTTTGTTTAATTGAAGATCCAAGGTGATTAATTAATAGCCATTAGTGATTAAGCTTAAAGGAAGGTGAAGTTTAACTTTTCAGCTTCAATTGATTCCCTGTTGTTTAAATGTCTACCCTTCATTATGTTTTATTGTCTTTCAATGTATCGATAGCTAATCCAGTTAACTGGATTTTTTGAATAAAGTTTAATGAATAAATTGTTCCCAACATTTTAATTGATTGCACAAAAGATTAACAAAATCAGAATAAATTTTCCAAGTTACTGTTAAAGTTGCACTTTTTGCTTCATTAATCTAATTAGTTTTTCTCACAATTATTGATTAAGAATTAATATCAGTTTTATGATTTAATTAATTAAAATTTCAACCAAACTGCTTAATTGTTATTGCGAAATAAGGTAGTGCAACTGAAAATTGACACATAACTTTAATTATTGATTATTAATCAATCAGTTTGTTTTAATCATTTAAATTTTCACCAACGATAGAACAGTTTATGAGCATTCTAATGATATTAAATAATATTAAATCCGATAATTAACATAAAATTAACAACTATTTTAAGACTAATTGTTGAAAATTAATGAAACCTTAATGCTCCCTCTATGGAGAAAACAATGTAAAGCGCTTCATAGGCAACCATTATAAAAAGAAAAAATGATTTTTAATTTACTGATTATTTCTTCAAATTGAAATTATTAGAAAACTGATCAAGTTAATTACAATTTTTACATACCACCAGGTAGATGAAATTTCCATCTTTAATTTTCGATTTAAAAAATTTAAAAAAAAATTTTCCTAAATTTAAATTGAACAAAACTCCGACGTACATTACGAACTTAACAATTAAAGTCCGTAAGAATTAATTTAACTGATAATAATCGAATTTTTTCTTAATTACGATTTTTTTGGTAGCATCAGAATTCTCATAATTTTCGCTATTAATTATATCAATTTCAATGATTAAAATTCACTGGCTGATGAATAATCAACATTTAAAATTGTGTGTCAATTTTCAGTTGCACTATAGTAACAATTAAAGTGACGATGTATCGAAATTTATAATTACCATCGATTCTCAAGATGAGAGAATGATTGATTTTAATGAGAAAAGCGCCATCTAGGGTTTACATTTAAATTTCATTTCGAAATTTTAATAAATTGACCTTAGTGGACATTAGATTTAATTGATAACAACTAGTTGACTGAACCACAATTAGTCGATTTTCGAGCTGATCGACAAACCTAATCAACTTTTTGGCGAAACCCAATCAAAGTTATTATCATTTGATTGACCTTTCTGACCTGGATATCAATCCAATTTAAGTAATTATCAACTTGAAATCGAAAAGTTAATCTCTATGATCTTACAATAAACTGGAAGCAATTGATTTTGATTGAACAATTAGTATTTTAAAAAATCACAATCAAAACAATTCGATGATTTTTTTAGCTGGTGGTTTAATTGTCGTTTGTTAATCTTTTGATTTAAAGTAAAACTTGACAATTTTTTCCAACTCGAATTACCTGATTTTTTATTCACGTGGCTTTCTCAATAAATCTCGGCTTCTAATCAGTAGATTGTAATTTAAATTATCATTAAAATTTAGAGGCACTGATCAGGATTAATCAGGGAATTGTTAACCACAATCGAAAACATAATATCAAATATATAGTAAACTATTTAATCTCTGAACTAAACTTAAGCCACGAGCAAGTACTTAATACTTATTATAATATCAATCCAATTGGTTATAGTTTAATCCAAGACAAATCAATGTTTGCAATCATTTTAATCCAGTTGGTGTCATTTACAATCATAATAATATTTGTCGATGGTTGTAACAATAATCAATGATGATAATCATTAAATTTAACTTGATTTACTTCTCATGTCAATCCAATCAATTAAAAGCAATCGTATCACTGACCAAGCAAATAAATACACATCAAAACAATCAAACAATTAAATTCATGGGAAGAAACCGAAAAATGAATTACAGCAATTTAAGATGGAGCAAGAATCAATTACTAATGGTAAATTTCGTATTGAATACTTCGAGAATTCATCATTTCTAAAGTTACAATTATGTCCAAAACTCTTGATACTAACCAATTGAATTGCGTCTTTTTTCATTGTTTTTATTTTTCTATTCAAAGCAAAGAAACCGTTTCGATTGTTATTAGTACCATTATGAAATTGTACCGCAAGTAATTGAGGCCAATTGGTCAGGTTTTTTGCTTCAACTCGAAGAAGTAAAGACGCTCAACATAAAAACCATTCTATCGTCTAGTGTAGCTCAGTTTTTGGCATTTGTTATCTTGAAGATCAAGCTTTGTAACATTAATCGATTGGCTCTTTCATCAATTGAACGAATTACAGGGAATTCCGCCAAGTCATGTTGACCTTGACGATAATCTGAAGGTCATTGTTGACTCAAAATAGTGACCAAAAACTAAACTTTAACACGAAGTTATAAGTTCGAAAGTACGAAATTACAGAAATACACTGGACTTACCTGATGAAATTTTCGAATTTTATTTTCGAGTTCGATCATAAAATGACCTTGATATTCAGATATTTTCTCATAACGTGAATATTTATCTAAATACTTGAGAGGAAAAAAGTTATCTAAAAGAAACTTGGTGAAATACACTGAATATGAATTTTATTAATTGATTGTTGAATTTTTTCAAGATTTTCAACAATTAACAGTCTATGTTAATCCATTTTGTTTAGATCTACATTTAAGCTGATATTTAAATCTCCTGGGAACTGATGTTTTTTTAATTGATTCAGTTATCAGGATTAACAGTTATTAAAAATTGATATTGGTTATGTATAAATTGTCACGAGGATTAAAAGTTGTTTTAAATTACCCGGAAACGCAGTCAAACTCATTAAACTTGCAAACAAACAATTTAAATTAAATCACAGTGAATATAAAGTTTACAAACCTAATAATAATAATAAAACATACGAAGTAAATTGCAACAATTTATGCAAAGTGATTGATAAGTAGTAACAAAAGTTTGAATGGCGATGAAAAATTGTACGAGAATTTATTTTCTAAAGTAACCTAATCACTAGTGCGTCGATTTTGCTGCTCCAATTGATTTTGGAAAATTATTATTATTGTTACAACTTGTTAACTGGTCATAGAAAATAAGTGAAAGTAAAACGCGTGCCAAGGTTGCAACACGCGGTCTCAAACACGCAATGTGATATTCAACAAAAACATTGTTATGAAAACCAAAAAATGTGATATCCACTTGAAGATGTGAGCCAAACTATAATATCAATAATAAGTCACGAGGTTTTGTGGTCTTCTTATCATCTTTATCCTCATCCTAATCTCCATCCTTGAGATTCTCATGGTAATAGATACATTTGTCTCTCTCAAGATCATTTTCCAATCAATTTAATCTTGATTACCAATGATGAGAGAATTGGTAAATTGTTACAATTGAGTATTTTGGTTGACCAAATAATTGTTGAATAATGATTCTTGCCAAGGGTTGATTAAGCAATTAACCATTAATTTTACATCATTAATAACAAACCTTTTTGTCCAAGTTTAGATACATTATTGTTTCTAATTAGGTAACAATAAGGAAACAATCAAATTGATTGTGTATTCAACTAATTAACTAACAGCTTTTTGCCAAGAAAAAACTGAATTCAATAAAATTAATTACTTTCATAAACTACTTTATATTGTTGCATGATGATTAAATTGTTTAATGTTAATCGAAAAGTTTTGCAAGTGAAATTAATTATTAATCAACAATTGATTTTGATCACATTAACCTAAATCTATTGTTTGTAAATAGAGATTGAGAAATAAAAAACTTATCTAACAATAAGATATGATAATTTTTATATTAGTTGGACATTCGCAAGCAACAATTAAGGGCAATGTGATCGCAACTCTTTCATTGAAATCAACAGCAATTAAATGATTGTTGATGATTAGAATCAAATAAAGGTAAATGACATATTAGAGGAAATGATTACAATGATGATTATGATGACAAGGATGATGACGATCATCATTTCCATCATCTCTGTTGGGAAAAAAGTTGATCAACATTATATAAGAAATGAAATAAATGTTGTGTTACTTTTTCGTGGTTCCTTTTTGAGACTGATGATGCCTCGTGTTTGCCACGCGTTGAGTTTTCATCTTTTCTTAAGGATTCAACATATTCTTGGGATGAAGATGATGATGATGAGGATGATGATGATGGAGGAGGAGGAGGATGGAGATACAGTTGCCCATCAAAGCGGAAACAAGCCTTTAACAAATCATCATCATCAACATTATGCATCAATTTTCAACATCAATTATCATCATTTTCATTATACTTAATCATTATTTTTTTACCAATCATAATTGTCACCCAAATCATTAGTTCATTGTTTTGTGAACGTGTGTTGATCAACAAATGATTTAAATCATTATTACAATCAATTAGCAACGTAAATCAATCAACAATCAATTGTGGTTGACATAAATATACTGTTAACATATAATTGTTTGCGATTAAGTTTCAACAATTACTTCAACTCAATGAATTTAAATGATACACTAATTTTGTATCCATCCAATAATTCAATATTCGATAATTAATAATTTGTTAATTCAAAACAATCAATTTTTTCTTTTGGTTCATAATTGATTGTTCATGTAAATTGATAGTGTAATAAGATTTAAACTTAATCTGTGTTTCTAGTATTGGATTAGCCACTTGAGCAATCAAGTTGACCAATGGTCAGCACAATTTAAATATTTGTGAGTAAGTTGTGATTCAAATTGCTATTTTATTTTGTTAAGTTGGTCACTTTATTATTATAGATTATCTGTTGATTCATAATTTGGATAAACAGTATTTACATTTTGAGTGACCACAGGTTATTGTTATTGTTACTTTTTCATTGAATTATAATAATAATAGACTAGGAAACAATAATAAACAATAATAATGTTTTCTGAGATCAGCAGGTTGATAAAAACACTGATAATTAATTTGAGTTGCTACAAGCTAATAAATATTACAATCATTTGGATAATTTTAAGTTTTTTTCTTTGTTTTGATTGCAAAGGTGATTAGTTAATTGCAGAAACGATTAGAATCATATTCCTCCTTCATATTTAGCTGAGTAATAAGGATGATGAAGGTGATGGTGGTGATTATGGTGATGATGATGAAGTTGATGTTGGTGTGGGTGTGGATGAGGATGAGGATGATGGTGATGAAGGTGAGTATTATTAGGAGGTAAGTGTGGAATCGGATTAGATGAAGGTTGGACTGGAACTGCTATTTCAGGTTCTAATTCTTGTAACTGTGATGAATTAGCTGAAAATTGAGCTAAAAGACTGGCGAAATTACGGAGATTAGGATTAACACCAAGATTTTCCCAATTAATCCAATTTAATCGAGCAGTTAAGTCTAAATTTATAATAAAAAATTAGAAAAGAATTAATAAAAATCAGAAACTCAGTTTACTTAGATAAACTCTATGTTAACCTGAATACCCTTGAATCAATATCTACTCTCATCCTATAAAACATTTTACTTGGATGATTCAATATAGGCTAAGACTAAATATTTATCGAAACTCGAGATTATAAAATCAGTTTATCTAATACAATATAGTGAACATTTTACTAATTCAATTTTATTCCTTCAAGTGAATTATCAATTAAATGACGTGTTAATTATTTCTAGTTAGATGTTGGAATTTAATTCTGAAAATCGGACAAATTCGCATTTTTTCAAACTAATTCGATTCGTAATTCCTGAAAAATATATCGAGCTAAGTGATTTCTTCGCAATTGCAATTGAGCTTCGCATTCGAAATATTTAATTTTATCAAATGAACTCACCGCTTGTTTTCCAGCCTTCGGTGTTTTCTTTTCGAACTTGACCATCCAGACATTTTTCGAAATAAGTAATAGTATCATGTTCTGAAGATAATATCTCTCTTAGAAGTGCAATGTAAGCGATTGCTAATCGAAGAGTATCAATTTTAGATAATCTGTTAGAAGAAAAGATAATTACGATTTGAGAGTAATAATTAAATGTATTGATAGATTATTGATTTTTACCTTTTTTCGAAAGGAAATGTTGGCACGTGAATTCTTAATTCTTCGAATCCAGAGTTAATTGAGATCATCCTTCTTCGTTCACGGACGTTTGCAGCTCGACGCTCGACTTTAGGTATTATGTTCAGTGAATAGTCAGTTGAACATTGACCGATCATTTCGATGTCGCCATTTTCATAACAATTAGTGGCGTTGTTTGTAGAGTTGTTATTATCCGATTCTGTTATTTAAATGGAAATTAATTGTCATTACAATTGCTCGATTAATTTGTTGTTCAATTAGCCTTACCATTATAAAGAGGAACTAAGTAAGTTGATTGAACGTTTGTGTTTAAATTTTCACTATAATTAGTAAATTGTTGATTATTGGAATGATTAACAAGTGAATATGATTTCAACTGTTGTTGGTGATTAAGATGATCAGGTGAACAGTTCAATTGTTGCAATTGTTGTTGATGTTGATGAAGAATTGAACAAGATATTGATCCTAAATCAGTGATATCCTTTGTTGGGCTTGGAGTACTTAAGTTACTTGAATTATCCGAGAAATGAACTTGCTGATTGTTGTTGATTAAATTTGATTGTATCGATGTCGTTGTTGTAACTATCGTTGCTGATGGTTCAATGATTGTCGTAACATTTGTAATTGTTGATAAAACTTGATTGTTATCAGTTGTATTATCAATATCACTTTTATTATTATCGCAATTATTACTTATGTTATTATTATGAGTATAATTTAATTCCAGTTTGTTGTTGTTATTTATATTTGATTGTTGTGGATTATGTTGATTCTGGTGCTGTGATTGTGATTGTTGATGGACTGATGATTGAATTTGTTGGGACGATGACGGGTTAACTGAATTTGACAAACTATTAATAGGAAAAGAATAAGAATTGGAGGTAAAAGAATTCGAACAACAAGGAGAAGATGAAGATGAAGACGATGATGAGGATGATGAAGATAAAGAAGACATTTTGCCTGCTGATGACATTTACTAATAAAATCTCAATTCTTATGGCCAGAAGGAATATAACAGAGACAGCAAACTGGGAGGGAGTCAGTTTCAGAAGGAGGGAAATGATGAGGATGATGACGAAAAGATGATGAGGATGAAGAAAGTTGAGATTAAATTAAAAAATAATTCAACTGAAACAGGGGAAAATCTCAATCAGAGATCTGGAATCGTGATGATTAAAGTTCCAACTGTTATTATCTAAGAATTATAATGTTGATTTTTTGCTCATCGAAACTCAGAATCATCTTGAAGTTTGTTGTTCATGGAATTATCTTCATTTGGTTAGATGAAGTCTATTTGGTTAAAAAAAGTGAAAATCAAAAGGAAGATAATCTAAGAGAAAAAGGAAAACTGGATGAGGATGAAAAGGAGATGAAATCAAGTGAACTCACCTCTTCCCTGTTGGAATCATTTCCAGCATCAGCATCATTATTGTCAATTGAAACTCTTGTATGGTTATGACAGTTTCTTGATTACACAAACAATTCATACATTTTATGATAATGGCCTTTGCTTGTCAGTTACAGAGAGCTTGAGGATGACAACGGGAGAGAGAGAGAGAGAGAGAGAAATGATAATATTACAATAGCTTCAACTCCCAGTTAAATCTATTTACAAAAAGTCTGTAAAAGGAGGAGCCAATATCGTGATTCTGTCCAATCACAAGCGATTCTTTGAGCTAAGAACCATTTATATCAACTTGAGGTTATGTTTGTTTATAAGTTTCACTTAATAGTTAATAAATTGTTGTATAATTACATTAATTCATCTATTTATGTAAAAACATTTAGTATTAATAGAATTTTTGAATATTGTAAAGGGTGAATGATTTTATAGTGATTATTTTTTATTATCTACATTCAGAGTAAAATTCACAAGGAAATTTGCATAAAACCGTAGTTCATTTACCAAGAAGCTTCAGCATCATGTGATTCTGAGTTGATCCTTTCTCTAATTAGATTAACATTTAACTAATACCCATAGATTGGAACAATTTAGTGATGTTGAAAAATAAATCAGTAGCTTCTTGGGTAGTAAAAGTTTCTCCTTGGTTCATTAAATAAAGAATCTTGGTTAAAATTAAGGTACATTTTCTCGCATTGACCGGTGTTTCATTGAAACTCCTCGCATCTTGAAGAGCCGATGTTTTTGTTACTTTGGCAAAAACGTTACCAAATCTTCATCGTCTTTTTATTTCTTTCATATTCGCTTGATAAATTCCAGTGGATTAATAATAAGCTTCATCTAGAGATTAACAAGAGTGATTCAAAGATAAAGTTAATCTTGTATCGATGATCAGTTGAAATCTAAATAAAAGAGGATAAATACTTTCGAGGAGGTTGAGTTAATGTCGTTAATGAAGATGAAGAAGATTATAATGATACTGAGAAGAAAGAGGATAAGGATAGAAGTACTATCATCTTCCTCTCTTCTTGGGCTCTCTCTTTCTCTTTTAGGGTTTTCAAGACCATCTACCTGTGTCCGTCTTGAGAGAGTTTAGATGAACAACAGCGATTGAAAAGTTCGATAAAAAGTCACAAGTGAAGTTATTGTTTCAAATTGAATGTTGTGCTTAACCATTGATGTTGTTTCCCAATAATTTCTAAGTGCCAATAAATTACAATATTTTTGTTAACTGTACAATTAATTTCGATCATGATTTTAAAACTTCATAGGAGAAACAAGTGCTCTTCACAAAGTGAATCATCGCCTTTGTCACCTTTGCCTTCATCCCCGTCACCGTCTTCATATTATTGTCCATCATCTTCATCTTCATGTTTATTCACCAACTTCAAAATGCCATCAATCTTTTCATATTATTTCAACTATTTAATAATTTCATCATTAATTATTTTATTTTCATCGCTGGTTCATGGAGCCGATTCAAGTGCTCGACCTTTTTACAACATTGCCCACATGGTGAATTCAATCAAAGAGATCAACACGTATCTTTCTCGTGGTGCCAATGCAATCGAAGCTGATGTCTCCTTCTCGTTGAGCGGATCAGCTCTCTACACTTTCCATGGTTATCCTTGTGATTGTTTCCGCCATTGTACCGAAAGAGAGGATATTGAGACATATTTGGCCCATGTTCGAGAAATTACAAAACCAGGTAAGATATTTTCTCTTCTTTCATTCTTTCCTCTCCTGTTGACACTTTTATTTATCGCTGAGAAATTTTGAAAACTGTCCAGTAATCGTCGTCTTTTGTTGGGTCTCAAAGTTTCCGAATTAATAACAATCAAATTCTCGTTTAAATCTCGATAGTGAAACCACCTGTTGATCAAAATTAGTTAAAAATTAGTGGATTAATCACTTTCTCTTTCTCTAAACAGAAAATGCAAATTACAAGAAAGATTTCGCTCTTCTCTTTCTCGACTTGAAGATTTCCACTTTACCTGCGTCAGTTAAAGCGAATGCTGGAAGTGATTTGGCACAAAAAGTGATTGCAAATTTATTTGAATTTGGATCAACCACTTCAAAGATCAAATTACTTTTATCGATTGGCCATGTTTATGATTACGATTTTGTCTTAGGTTTTCAAAATGAACTCGAGAGCAATGGTCTAGAGCATCTGAATAAGAAAATCGGTTGGGATGTCGGAATGAATGACCGAGTCGAAGATGTGATCGGGATGTGGCAAAGACTCGAAATCACCAACAACATTTGGTTGGGTGATGGATTTTCCAATTGCATATCTCCTTTTTATAATCTCGGTCGATTAACTCAGGTCATTACAAAACGTGACACAAGAAGCGGGATGATCCCCGACCCAGTTATCGATAAAGTTTATCATTGGACAATTGATCTGCATCATAATCTAAGAGCTTCTCTCAAGTAAGTTGGAAATTTTTGCTTTTATTATCGAAATATCAGCAACTTGCTAATCAATTTCTTTTATTGTTTAATCAAAATTAGATTTGGTGTCGATGGAATTATCACCAATCATCCAGAGAGATTGTTTAAAGTGTTAAAGGAACCAAGTTTTCGATTCAGGTACAGATTAGCGACAACGGAAGACGATCCATGGGAACGAATTCAGTCGGACCCGGAAGAGAAACCAGCGCCAAGTGCCAATGTAATGCCACCTGTTAGTCTGAGAGTAGTGACCAGTGCGGCCGATATGTTCACTTCCTTCACCAAGTATTTAAGAGATTTCGTTTTCTTGAGATTACCGGTTTACGATGATGATTTTTCGATTTAGTAAAATTCAATCGCCACTTTATGGACTTTGTCTTTTCCTCAATTTCTTCAAATATGCGAATGCGAATTCGCTAGAGAAAAGTACTTTTTTAATTAATATAATGATGTAAGTTTATTTATCTCTTGGAACTTTTTGATTTTGTTGACAATTGATTGATATGAAATTGATTACTGGACAAGAATCAATTCGATTCAATAAAACAATTTCACTTTAATTTAAATCCGAGACAATAATTTATTCTTAATTATGATTGTTGCTTTCCAATAATTAATTGATTACACTTGTCACTTTATCCATTCAACGTAATTTTCCAAACGCTGTCACAGGGAATCTTAATTGTCTATTAACTTTGTTGAGACGACGGAAAAAATTCAACGTTGATGAATTATAAGTATATTTATATAATAATAATAATTTTTAAAAAAGGTTTTGCTCCGTATAAAGTGAGAGAGGCTTTAATTTAGGCAATTATGGAAACTATAAAATTGGAAAGATCCAAGTTGTTTGATCTGATTGATAATTTCATAGTAACACCATCACTAGCAGAGGTTGTTACAGCTAATTTGGCTCTCGCCAAGATTTCGTCATCTCCGTGAAATACACCAGATAGATATAGAGAATGGGACAACTTTCCTTCAGGAACGACGTCTGATCGGTCACAAGGAGCCATGCCCATGAAGCGAACGATATTTGTTATTGCTTCACCGATTGTTTTAAATGATAGAAGAACAAAAGTCTCTTCAACTTCGGCGTTTGGTCCCAACTCTTCCCATGCTGAAGCAAAATTGGATTTAATTGTTCCTTGTATGTAATCTGATATATAAACTTCAACATCTTCCAATGCGTACTCATCATCATACCTGAAGAGAGAAGACAAAAACAGTTAATCCAAGGAAAGTAAACAAACATATGAGTAAACATCATACTAACCCAACTTCATCATCTGAAACTTTTCCAGTATCCGGATCACAATCTTTTACGATGTATTTCAATAAAAGATTTTCAAATGTTCCAGTGTAAGAAGTAACATCTTCGGCCACAAGTTCCACACATGTGTAAGTTACTCCGGGCACATCATATTCGAGTCTTGGACATTCAATTATGCAAACTTTCCTGTATCCCTCAGGAACCTGGGAAGAATAGGATAGATTTTCAAGTTATTATTATGATTATGTTGTAAAATTGAACGGAAATGAAAAAAGATTGACTGAATCTCACCTGCATTGAAACTCGAACATTTTCGAGAACTTGATCGTTGAGAGTGTTGATACAATCAAATTGAAATACAATATGTCGTTTGAAAACATGTTTGATACACTTGACAACATATTCCGTCTCTGACTCGGTCAATTCAATAGGTTGCGAGGATTTGGTTAGTGGTCCTAATTTCAACTCTTCTAACTCGGGGAAAAATGTTAATAACTCCTCGTATTTAGCTCGTCGTGTTTCACCAGTTTCAACTGAAGCTAATTTCTGATTTTGATTAGCGTCAGCTGATGGTTTCACTCCATTCACTTGTGGTTTTTTAATTATCTCTTCGATGGGCTGTGGATGTGTGGCAAGTGGAACCGTTCTTATATCGAATGGACTTTCTTTCGGATTGGAGACATATTGCAGAAGAGCTTTTTCAAGGTCTACAATTGATACTTGTATTGGGTTTAAGATGAATTGATTATACAAAGATTTTTGATTTGTCATCAAGATACCAAGATAGAATACTGCTCGATCTCTCACTTCGTCGTCTGTCTCCAGTAAAGATCGGCGTAACAGAACTAATATATCAGGTAACAAGCCTTCACATTGAGCACCAAACTTAGCAAGTGAACTAACAGCAGCGGCCTGAATGGGAGCAGATTCCAATATCAATCTGTTGTAAATATATCTAATGTATCGGGATGGTCGTGTAGTCTTGGGTCCCTCTTTGCCAAGAAGATGAAGGATTCTGATCATTAGGTCAGCATGTTCACAGTCTTCGATGAATTCACACAGATGAGCTAAACCAGCTTCTTTTGCATCGGGATTATCTAAGATGATGTTGAGAATAGTGTCCACAATTGCTTTCTTAAATTCACTTCCACCGTCTTCTCTCAACATGGTCTCCAAGAAATTCATCATAACTGAATGTTTACGAGGGAACTTTTGACACAACTTTCGGGTTGCAGTGATGACTACGATTTTAAATTCGTCGGAAATTTCATTCATAAATGTAGAAATTTGCTTAATAAGACGATCGACAGAGCCTTCTTGTCCTGTTTTGAGTAACGTTGTAATCGCTAAGGTAGCAATTGATCGGTTGGGATCGGTTATCAGGTTTTCCAATTCAACATTACACAATTCGACATCTTTCGGTTTGACCATAGCGATTTGATTAAGGGTTCTGACAGCCTCAAATTTGCCCGCTGGTCTAAGGGAAGGCATAGTTAACTGCATAAGCCCAGCAGCAACCAATGTGTCTACTGGTGCTATACACCCAGCTTTTAAAAACAGCTTCAAAGCTTCATACATGACCATATCAGATGAATGGTCGAAATATTTGCTAATCAACTTAAGATATTGAAAGTTAGTTGTATCTTGGGAGAAAAGGTGAGCTGCCATTCGAAGCATCATGATGAGGGCATAGGGTGATTTTAGCCCGGTCTGAGAAAACTTCGCCAGAAACTTGGAGACAGCTAAACGATCATTTTTCTTAATATGATAAAGTAATCCCAGAGCATGATACTGGACCATAACATTATTAGAATTGACCGATTCCTGGGCCTCATTAACCCATCTCTTAACACCTTCCGGAATGTTCTTAGCCATATGATAAGCTGATACTAATGCTGCAGAAGCTACTGCTGGATTCTTATCAACTATTGCTTGTTTCATGTATCGCTCAATGCCCTGGGTTTAAAAAAGAAAAGCAATCATTTAGAAAACGGAATAACAATTAAGTAAACAAAAATATAACAAACCTGGAAAGTGGTACCATCAGTGATATGACAAAGAGCTCGTAGAGCTTGAGGTCGACAAAGGTCATCCTTGGCATTCATATCGGTGGTTAAACTAGATGTGACAACGTAAACATTTTCAGCTATTTTCGATAGCTCTTTTATACCAATGTAAACCAAACGCCTTAAAGTTGTATCCTTAGATTGGAACAATTTAGTGATGTTGAAAAATAAATCAGTAGCTTCTTGGGTAGTAAAAGTTTCTCCTTGGTTCATTAAATAAAGAATCTTGGTTAAAATTAAGGTACATTTTCTCGCATTGACCGGTGTTTCATTGAAACTCCTCGCATCTTGAAGAGCCGATGTTTTTGTTACTTTGGCAAAAACGTTACCAGCAATTGCCAAATCTTCATCGTCTTTTTTATCCTTTTTGTGATACATTTTACGAGAGCAATGAATCCAATGGAACACCAATTACCAACACCAGCCTAATAAAAATTAAGCTAAACAATAAAAAACAACAACAATCTAATTGATAATTAATTAAACAAATTGAGACACGTTGACTTCCAGATCAAAAACAGTAAATACCAATTGTCAGACATTTGATCTGTTACACAATTCGTTAGATGGAGTTACCATCACGTTGGAAATTCAAATTGGAATTTGGTAGAAGCGCGATTTCCAAATGAAAAGAACCAGAAAGTTGATTATGTTTATTATTGAAGGAAATTGTTTCATTGTTTGAATTATTTGAGTTAATTGTCTGATTTTTTAGATAAAATTTAGTTACACACCATCGAAATTGTCAAAATGATGGAGAGGTGAAGAAATTTATTATTTTCATGACATAGACAAAAGAACGTGAATATGTTTAATTAGTAATCGAGTAGAAAAATAATCTACAGGTGAGATAAAATCAATACAATTGAGTGATTTAACTAATTGTCTGATAATAAGATTGAAAATGATTCACTGATCAAAATTGATTGTTTCCAAATGATTTTGATCTACAATTGGATAAGTTTCTTGAAATGAATAAACTGCTTTTAAAGATCCAAATAAATGATTACTTATACTAAATATTATTTGAATATTTAAATTTTCAGATCATAATTATTAATAAATAAAATTACTATTATTGGCTATTTGATTTTAATTGTTTAGGTTGATTGATTAAAACTCAGTCATTAGTAAATTTAAAATCGTCACAATTTTAAAGGGATAAAGATCATTGATCAAGATGAAAGAAAAACAATCGTTAATTGCAACATTATCTTTAATGATAATTAACTTAATCATCAACTGTAATTTAATAATTGAAGTCAAAACTGATCCCAATTAAATTAATTCATTATTTAGTTTGAAATAATTACGATCATTAAAATGTAACTTTATTAAAAATGTTCGAAAAAAGGTTCGAAGATGTTTTCGAGAAAAGAAAAAAGTTAAATTGTTGTGAATTGATTGGATTGACCTTTAAAGGAATTAGAGGTCTTTTCCTTTTATTATTAACGGAATAATCAATAAATTGCTGATTGTCCAACAATCAGTAAATTGTTAAAAGAGGAGTGAAAGTGTTTCTTGTTTACGCTGAAAAAAAGTTATCAGAAAAAAAGTTCGAATGTAAAAAATGAAGTGAATTAATCTTGTCCTTGGATGATAATGTTGTTAATTGTGATGATGTCGATAATAATTACTTATCTTTTTGACAGGATCCAGTTAACTATCAATGATTATCACAATCAAAGATCAGGTAATTTAAAGTTTCATGATAAGAAAACCATGAAGACCGAGCAAAGTTTCAAAAACAATTTCATTAAGTTAAAAGGTCAAGTAATTTAAGAGAAACAACAACAAGTTATTGATTCTTATTGATTAAAGTTGATCTTTAAGTAAACATTTAATTAATTATCATCAATATAATTTGACATCAAGTTAATAATTTAAATTAATTGATTTAATGCTCGTGTTATTTGACCAGAAAATGCTCATTGTAATTGGTAAGATCTTTAATCTTCCACAATCTATTCAAAGTTTTCGATGAAAGTTAATCAAACGATCATGAAATCGAGAAGTGAATTTGAAATTGATTGTTGAATGATAATCATGATGATACGAATTTCGTTTTCTGCCCTTCGGGGTGAAAGTTTTGTTGTTCTCATAATGGATAAGCAATTAAGATGATGATGATGACCAGAAGAGATTAAAGTCTTTTTATCATCTCAATGAATCATCTTCTTCTTAAAGTTTTCATCAATTCAATGAATTGAAATGAGAAGAAAAAATTAAACGGAAAACACAATTTACTTATTTATTTCAAGTCTATGTCAATGAAGATAAACTTTTGTCCCATTTAAAGACGATGATGATAATCAGGAAGATTAAGATAATGTTCAAGATGAATATAATGATGTGATTTGTTGATGATGATGAGAGAGAAAGAGAAAGAGGAGGAAGAAGAGGAAAATTGGAATAAAAATTCATTAAGATGAGTGTGATTCCATTTATTTGGACTTTAATTTGAGCATGATATTCATTATAATTACTTAAATAGTTAATTTCCATCCTTAATTACCGTTGGTTGTGATATGTGGATGAGAAATAAATTAATTCCCATAGGTATAAACATGAAACTTGATAAACAATTAACTGTTTGTTGTAAGCTAATGATGATTAGATGGTGAAAGAATCATGGTAACCCGGTAATTGTGATTATAAATGATTATCTGAAATGAACCATCATCATTATTTAGATTGTTAACTAATTGTTGACTGATGAACATAATGATAATAAAATGAATGCATAATTTACCGGTAGAAATGGATGATTAATTTATTTTGATAACAATTAATAGTTTGACATCAATACTTGTTGTCTATGTCCAACTACATTATAATGTATCATTAATGATCAAATGAATGATAATATTAATTATTTTCATGATGGAAATTTTTAAATCGTATGAATCTGAATGAAAAAAGAAAATAAAGAAAACACAATTTATCATGAAAAATTCTGCTCTTTGCTATTTCATTGATGGTGTAGAAGAGCAAAAGATTCAACCTCAGGATGAATAATCTTGAAACTGAAGTTCCATCAATTCTAAAAATAAGAGATTGAGAGGATCGGAAATTTACTCAAGATTAGAGTTAATTTTTATGCTTCTTCTCACTCGTCATCATCTTCATTATCATGCTCTCTCTCTCTCTCTCTCTCTCTCTCTCTCTCTCTCTCTCTCTCTCCACCAAGAATGAGGCTTTAGGAGGATAAATATATCCAGTCAAGTTAAACAGGGTCAGAAATGAGATCGCGCTTCATCATCATCAGCGTCGTTTGCATCATCATGGTGATTATGACGATCGTCCTCAAACCCACCCAACTGGCCACCGGAAAACTTTCGCCGTCCGAAAATGATATTACTGTTGATGCTTTCATTTTCTCGCATTTTCCTCTCCCCCTACACCATCATCATCTTCTCATTCCATTCATCATCTTCATCTTCATCTTCATCCTGCTTCTGGTTTAAATTTATCTCTATCCTTTTCTATCCTGGTTCACATTTTCTACTTGATTCGTTGTCGCTTTTATCTTCTTTTTCAGGTTCTTTTTCTTTTAGAATTCATTTAACTAAATTCGTAATGAAAATTCTTGTTTTTACTTATCCTCATCTTCATCTTCTTACTTATTGAAAATTACTTTTGTTCTTTTCAAATTCTCATTCTCATGATCTTTTCTTAAACTTGTTACTTTTATCAGTACCTTGTTAGAATCTTATCTCATTTAATTGCTCATAAATATTATCCATGGATAGAGTTGGATTCGTGAAGAAAATAATCATGAGATAACAAACAATTGACTAACTGTTGTTATAATTAAAATTTCTCGTTCTTTGCTTTTTATTACCATTATTATCGACTATTATTTGGCTTTTCGCGTTAATGTTTATCAGATTATAATACATTCAGGATTCAACTAATGAATATCAAATAGTCTTTGATTAGAAGAGAGAAACAATTATATAAGTTTACAAAAAAAGAGAGAAGAGAAAGACAAAAAATGTGATTCTTTGAAGTTGAATGAATTGTACTTAGACAGATTTCAAGAAGAAGAAAAGAGAAAAAAAAGAAGGACCAACAAAAAATCAACTTTTTCAGTTCTGACACAACTTGGTGACAAAAAGAATTGAAGACGAGGGAGGGGGAGGAGAAGGAGTGGAGAGAGAGAGATAAACAGACAACAAAATTCTGCAAAAGCAAATGAAAAGATTTACAGATACAGATTAGAAATAATGAATAGAGAGAAAGAGAGAAAGAGAGAGATAGAGATCCGGCTTGAACCTTTGGGCCTTTTTGGGTCTACACATCATATCCATCGTATGATATTGCGATTATTTCTTCTTCTTTGACTTGTGAATATGTAAAACTTTAAATGCTCTTTGAAAAAAACAGCGTGCAGATGCTGAATCTCAATCAATAAGAATAGAAAAAAGAGAGGGAAGAAAAGTAGAAATAAGGGAAGAGGAGAGAGAAAAAGAATAATAATAATAATGGTTAAATTAGAAGAGAAAAATGAATATAGTAAATGGATTGAGTGAGAGTAAAGAGAGAAAGGTTATTGTAGATGTGAATCAAATTCCATCTTGTTCATCATTAGTAGTACCATTATCGTTAACTTCCAGCGCCATCATAATCAAAAGACCATTTTCTTTTCAAATCACCTTTTCTCTTTCTCTTTTTAATAGTTACATAAGTATCTCTCCATTTGACCTTTTATGTTGCTTCATTGTGAAGATACGTTTATGGAAGTTAATAGAAAGCAACGTTGCAGTAGAATCGCAGTTTTAACCCTTTTAATTAACCCTCTTTACGATGCCTTTTTTACTTTAATTACACTGTTTCCATTTCGATGACCGTTTCTCAAAGCTTTCTTTTCTGAACTTTCCTCCATTGAGGTTGAACAAGATGATGATTTAATTGATCCGTTGAGAGATGGCTTCTTGTAGGTCTTCTTATAAAAGTCGGTGAATAGGAACCAGAAAAGTATTCCATGGGATCCGATCCAGAGACCGAAAAGCTTAGGGAAATTACAATCACGGAAGAAGAGTTGGAATGAGTGACCCATGATAGCGATGAATTGGACAAGCTGGAAAGCAGTGAGATACTTTTTCCACCAAAGGTATTTCCTCATGGATGGACCGACACTTGAGAGACCATAATAAATGTACATTACAATGTGAACAATTGAATTAGCGAAGCCGAAGAAAGTTGCATGACCACCAGGCACAAATTTCATTCCCCACCAAACACTGAAGGGCATGATACCGTGGTGAATAAGGTGAAGTTTAGTGATGTGGTCAAACTTTTTCCTCAGTAGGAAGAAAAGGGTATCCGCAAATTCAACAAATTTGAGAATAAAGTAAAAATATGAGTTATACATGGTACGCAGTCCATTTGGGCTATTTGAATAGTCAACTGGATCACATTTGAAACTGGCTTCTGGTGTTAACCAATGGTATTTTAAATCGTTGTAAACAAAAATTATACTGCATATGACCATTGCAAAATTGTACATAATCATCAGCTTTTGGACCTCAAACGGTTTTCGATTCTCCATCAATCGAGGTCCAAGGACTGTGAAAAAGTAAATGTAAGATAAACATATTGCTGCTGTGGGCAAAGGAGAGTCCATAAGAGGCAATCCAACCACCCTTGAGTCACCTTGTAACATTAACTGGTGATATTTGGATATTCCTTTGGATAATAGGTCCATGGTTTCAGTGATTTTTTATCAGGTTACCAATGGTTGGATGGACTTTGGGTGGGGTTAACAGGGAATCAGATGAAATGAGAGAGTGAAGAGAGAAGAGGGAAATCTGGTAGAGAGAAGAAGAGTAAAATCAAATGGAAGAAGAAGTAAAGAGATTGTGTTGATGATGATATTAATGAGAGAGGAAGAAGAACCAGAAGATGATGATGATGAATAAGAAGACGATGAAGTCAAAGGCAGTCGAAGAAGAGCGAAAAACCAATTGGGCAAAATAAACAAGCCCCACTCAGAAAACCACCGTTATAACGATGGATCGTTCAGCGGATCACCGAGACACACAAGGTACTAATTAAATGTGAGTTAATTGCTGATCCAATATAACGGAGTTAATGTTCCTTAAACCACATTTTGGCTTGAACACAATTTAAGTTGAATTAGTGAATCTCTCACCAACTGTTTCTGTCACTCACTGAGTCTCTTCAAGTCTGAGGAGCTTCAGGAGATTTGCTTTTCCTTTTGTAGCGCAAGCGTAAAGTCATCGTAAAGCTTTTCACCTGAACATCTAAAGTACAGTTACAATCATAATAATCATTGGGAATCTCGAGTCTCCTCCTTTTCATTAACTAATTTGTTTCAGGCTTTTCCTTTAATTAGTAAAATATGATCATGACTTTAAGATAACATTTGAACTTGAGCTAATTGGGAAAAGGTTGAACAGGTTGGTTCTGATTCTGGGCTGATTCTCTTTCTCAGTTTTTCCTTTTTCATTTTCCATCTCTTTCTGTGTTGATTAACTCGAATCTCTCTCCTTCAAGCAATTAACAATTTAAGAAATTGTATCATCATGATGATGCAGTTTATTCATTTATCACTTTACTTTTTGTGTGAACAATTTATTTCATCAGATTCTACAATTGTTAACTTGAGGAAATTGTTAATTATTTGCAACAATTTAAATCTATGGAAGTTTGTAATTTGATTTAATTGCTTTCCAAATTCTTACTATCATGATTTACTGATTTCGTGATGTTGATAACCCACAATTCAATGAGATATCTCTTGAAATATCAAGGTAATAACAGGAGATGACTGATTGATCCTTGTGATATTTAATTCGTTAATTTTTGATTGCCAATCAAATTTCTTACGAAGATAAGGAAACAAATTTAATAAAAGTTAATTAGCTCAAAATGGTCATTTGAAAGTAATTAATTGATTGCGTAAAAGTTTTCGAAACAAAACTAATCAAATCTTCATCTGATTGATTTTTAATTCCAGAGGGATCGCTCATTCAATCACATTAACATACAAACAGTCAATCGGGTTTAACCTTTACAATTAAATTGAAGTTTAAATTACTATCATTGATTAACTAAACAGGCAAATACATCGTCAGTATTAATTATCTCGAGGTAATTTTCTAGTAACTTACCAAACTTGATCAATTAATTTCGAATGATTGTTTATATAATTATAAGTTTGCTAATCGAAATTAAGTAGCCATGAGCCAAAATTATCGCATTTATATAATTCGATCCATGAACATGAAATTCTGTCCAGCCTTCGATTAATTGAGTCAATTTTTCCTCTTGCCTGAAGGTATTGTAAATTATTAAATCCAAAGAATGGGAAGATTGAAGTGGATTATTACCAAATCAAGGGAATTATTTAATCATTTGAATCGGGATCAAGTTTAAACGAAAATAATGAAATTACTTTCATTCGATTTAAATTGTTGAGCACAATCAAAGGAAGACTATTGAATCATTGGAAATATTATCACCTTCAAATCATAGGAATTTGATACGAAGGTTAAACCATTTTGATTAATTAGTTGATGAGTAGGTGTTGAATGGCTTGTAACTAACCTTTCAATTCATTTGATCATTAAAGGGAAATCGTATCAATTATGATACAATTGACACTCTATGAAACCTGATTGCAAACAATCAACCCTTGATTCAGTTCATTGAAACTCAATGGAAAACATAAATAATCATTATCTTAATCATTTTTTAAACTTTTTATTCCATCGTTACTTTAATCATTCCAATCAAATTGATACAAGGTCTAACTGTTGTCGATAAAAAGTTACAGTCCATGAACAAAATTGTCTTTCTTTTCTTGAATTCTGATTGATAATCTTCAAATGGCTGCAGTCAAAAAGATCAAAATATGAGAGGTTTAACAGTATTAATTGTTTTCCGCTGGTTTGATGAGATCATATGATTGACACTTTTCCAGAATATTTTTTGCGATTAGTTTTAGTTTATCATCGATATCGTCTACTTGAGGAAGTGTTATTGCCATGAGAACGCTGAAAATTTTTGTTTCAATAATTTTCTCAGCGAGTGATTTGTTGGTGAAAATGATGTTCTTCACAATGAATAAGGCTCGATGTTGAATATCCAAATCGGAAGCCGAGCAAAGTACTAAAAGCATTTCCTCCCAATCTTTCGCAAGGAAAATCTTTTCGCAACATTTCCCGCTAACTCCTGTTATCATCGCTAAGCCACCAGACGCAGCAACGATAGTATCTCGATCATCTTCACCACAGAGATAGAGCCAATATTTAACTCGGTCATTATCCTCTTCAAATATTTTAACAACTTCCGGATTTGTAATCAAGTTGGCAATGCACTGAGTTGCTGCTCGTTTCAACATCGGATGATCATCATAAATGTAATGTTCAATCTTTGAGAATCCACCATTTTTGAGAATGGCTCGTTGAACAGTTTCATCAACTTGGGCCAAATTTGTAAGAGCCATGAGCGATTCAAAATTTTCTAATGCTGAACATTCAACATCAAGTAGTCTTATTAATGGACGGATAACTTCAATTGATCTTTGACCTTGAAAAGAAATAGTTGGATCTATCGAAATCCCGATTCGAGCTAAGGCTTGAGCAGCGATTACTTTTCCTCTTCCAGTGTTACTACTCAAGTAAAGACTGAGAAGAGCCTTAACGCCTCCTTGAGCCACGACTTTACCTCGAAGTTCTGGTTGTTCGCAAATTGCACTGAAAACTCTAGAGATCATTTCACGACTTGAGATACTTTCAGTTTTACAGAGAGAGACCAGCGCCGATGTAACGTCCATTGAGGCCAACATTTTAACTCGTTTTTCTATGAACTCTTTTGAATCTTTGGGATGTTCCTCAGGGACATGTTGCTTTGAAAACTTCGCAAGTTCAATCAATTCAGGCATTATCTCCTTTTATCATGACTGTTGGTGAGATTCACGAAAGTGGTAACGATACCATAAAGTAAAGACAAATCACCAGTTCGTGCCAAGTTGATCAAAGCTCTCATTGCATCTTTATCTTCAACTAAATCCTCCTTTATTTCAGCATTTAGAGTGAGGTAAGCGAGTCCTTCGGAAGCCCATTTTTTTATATCACGATCTTTACTCTGGTCAGTTATAATCTTTTTACATGCTTTGGCGAGTTTATGAATAGATTCATCTGGAAGAGGACGGAAAGAGGCATCAGCTCCGCCAGCGGAACCGATTTTACAAAGTCCGACAAGCGCTCGAACTTTGATACTTTCATTCTGAGATTGATAAAGATTCTTGAGTATTCCCGTTCCCATAGAAGCGATCGAGGTACATTTCTCTTTCTTCGAAGCAGCCGCAATAATCGCTTCCGCTGCAACTTTTTGTTGTATTTCGTCGTCGTCAGATTTAGCCATTAACAACATCATCTCGACGATTCCTTGCTGACTGATGCAGAAATTTCCAACATCAACTGGACCCTGAAGTAGAACTGTTATCACTGCAATTGCTCGAATTCTGTTCTCAACATCACCCCCACGTAGTTTATCTTTGATATATTCCATACATTGTTCCCTGAAAAATGCTCGAAGTTTATCCGAATCCATACATTCATAAGTACGTTCAAGAGCGATTGCAACTAAACTTCTAGTGTTTCGAGTGATCAACATACTTGATTCACACTTCAAGTCTTCGAGCTCCGATGCGACATCTAAAAGGTTTCCTAAACAGTCTGAATCGGCTAGAAGTCGACCTTTGCTAAGAGCATTATGGCCAACATTACGTGAGACAAGTTCGAGTAGAGCATCTCGGCCTTCAGCGCACATCGCCCTGGAACTAGTTCTTTTACCGATTGCAATCAGGATATCATCGATCACGGCTTTATTAGTGGACATTTTCTCTGCGAATGGTCGAACATTATCTTTGGGATTAAATCCAGTTAAACTATTGATTATCGTTTGAACCAAATATTGAACTGCCATCACATTCTCTTCAGAGGTGAACTTGTGAATGAAATAAAAATTGGATTAATTGTTATCAATCTAAATCATTCAAACAACCAACTTACCTGATCAACCATAAGTAACAAAAAAGATTCGATGCTGAATTTCCGTAGCACTTTAAGAGCAAAAGAGTCTTCATGTTTACAAATCTCACTTAGAGCTCGAATCAGTGGTAAGTAGATTTTAATTGACTTTAGAGTATTGGATTTGTTATAAATCTTTTCAATTCCTTTGTTTTCAATTATTAGCTCAGCACCGGCTCTTTCTTTAGCCAATACAACGAGATTGTTAGCAGCTATTGCTTGTTTATCCTCGCCCAGTTTAGGATCAACCAGTACATCAAGTGTTTGCAACACTCTTTGGGCTGTGTCCATGATTGGTTATTAGTAATGAGGAAGAGCACCGAAGTCGAAGAGAATTCAAGTGAAATAAGTCCACAGCGATAAAACACCGGAACAACAAGAAACAAACACACAAGTTGTGTGACACAACCAAAAAAGGTAAACAAATGAAATCTGTTATGTAAATAGACCGAAGGAGGAGGAGAAAGTGAGAGTTGCGGTGAATTTGAATGCGAACAATTTAATTGAATTATTTTTTCTCTTGATTTTCTTTAATTTAGTTTGAAGAAAATTTCTAATTGTAAATGATTCCTTTTGGATAATTGTAGACATCCTGTGATTCCCTTGTTCACCCGAGAGAATTGATATTTTTTAAATTTCTGTTTATTGAGTAGAAAGTCAATGCGATTGAGAGAAAGAAAATAAAATGGAATCAATTGATTTTCAACAAGCAACTTAAATTATATAAATTTATTTATCTACCCTTGGAATAATAAATAATTGTTTTCCATAACAATTAACACTCGAAAAAGAGAGGAGGCAAAAGAGAAGAAAAAGAGAGAAAATGGTGGGAGTTTCATCGATAAAATGATTGATTTGATCAAATCAATCGGATCTTTTGTGGATCTTTTGTGAATCAACATCTCGTTTCGTATAAACCACTTCGGCCAATGTAACGGACCCATTTGATGACATCGTGGTCGGAGTAGTTGAGCTTTGGTTCAAATACTTTCAAATACCGAACCTTGAGGCCAGAAGGAGCGAATGGTACTTCGAAATTCATCGATATCGGAGGTCGATTCCATTTCTTCTTGGTGTCCGTTAATAGTAACTCGATCTCAGCACTTAATTGTGTCTCCTTCATTCCGGCCATTTTCTTGATCTTCCAAACAATCGCGTTATCACTCGCCTTGTATTTCGCTTTTCCTTTCATACAAATCAGTTGACAACCACTTGTGTTCAGGGGCGTTGGTATTTTAACCTCGATCTTTTGCCCGACCACCGCAGGCTTGAAGTTGCTTTTGAGGACCACTTTCACCTCCATCTTGGTTCGGCCTGCTTCTCGGACCAAAGGAATGATTCGGAAGGGGAATGAGATGTCTTTAGTAATTCGGTATCTCATCAATTCAAATTCACCATCGGGGGGAATAAAACTAATACTATGTTCCGACTCGAATTTGGACAGTTTAACACACTGGTGGAATTGACAATCGTCTATTGCGATGGAAGATTTTGTTGGGTAGCCTACGTTTCCACCTCGAGTAGTTGGATCATCCAGAGCTGAGCTTGTCTTTCCTTTGCTCTCTAGAATTAGTTTGTCATTGATTCCAAATTTACACTCGGGCATTCCCGATAGAAAAGCCTTCATGACCACTTTTCCAGCCACATGAGCACTTAACACTTGTCCCTGCGGGGACATCAACAGGTTGACATATTCAAGAACATCAAGGAAAAGCTCATTCCGTCTATATTTGATTCCTTCCCTTCGCCAACCAATTTGTCCAGTCACTTGAGAGGTGATTTGAGACTGTTCCTCTTTAGTCTGAGATTTGACACCTTGTTGGGTGATGAATGTCTTAAGGATTCCAGTGTCGGTGTTTTGAGGGTAACCGAAATCAAGGATTTCATCAAGAAGTTCATAGATGAGAACAAAATTGTTTTGACATTTTCCTCGCTGATTTTCCAAAATAACTTTGCATGACCTCGCACATTTTCAGGAGAAACTCAAACACCATTGAAGCATTCAGATTCTGCTTGGTGACGGCGGCCAACCACAGGTTGGATCGTTTGATATGGAAAAACGAGGTTCGGGCGATGTTGGTAACTGGTGATCTCACTTGTTGACGGGCGTGGATAACGTTAACTCTGAAAGCGTCAACAGCATTGCGACCAATGTCATCTCGGTACATGCGACTGATCAGGACTTCGCCCTTGTGGTTATAAATGAACAGTCCACCGATCATTTTGTCCCCGGACTGTCAGTGGAAACGAAATGAGAGAGAAAGGGAAGTGGAGGAAAAGGTAAATACAAGTGATTCAGAGAAAGAGAGAGAGAGAGAGAGAAAGAGAAAGGAAGTGTTTTTCTTGTCTCCTAGTTAGAAGATGAAAAGAAACAAGTTGTTACTCTTTGAGTTTCAGTGAAGCTCAAAAGGAGGCGGATCATCAGAGGAAAAGGGACTTTATTTAAATTTCATTCAATCAACAAACTTTTTCATTTTTTATCTTTTACTTGGATAATCAGATTGAATTGGAAACAATTAAACGGTTGATGTTAGATACTCTCACCAACAACCTGTTAGTTATTGATTCTTATATCCTGCACACTTTACATAATGTTTTCATTATCGACACTTTTTATTGGAACCATTAGCAACTCTCAACAAGGTCTTATGACAATGAACATAATTTTCTCATCATCATTTAGTTAATGAACTAACGGGCAAATGAAGATCGTAATGTTAATGAGCAAATGCAAATACAGTTCATTGAAAGAAATTCATTCCATTGTTCATCTCCAAGTCGCAAAGCAAAACTTCCCACCTTTTCTCATGTAAATCATGGATCATATTGACGGACTGAACTTACGATTGGCTCTTCTTGATCGTTCTCCCATTTTCTTTGTAAATTCGTCAACACTCAAACCCGATGGTGTTTTGTCCAAGTACTTTTATGATTGGGCTTTGATATTTTACCAAGGATTCAACATGACCTGGTACAATGGAGGGACAAACAACTATGGTTGTAATCGTGGTGTTTGTCACCAATTAGCTCAATTCATTCAACTGAATGGCTCTGACATGGACCAATTGGCAACAAGTGTCACTTTGTATGATTCAGTTTATCCAAATTTAACATTTTCACCTCCAGTCGACGAGAAAAGTTGTTACTTTTTGACTTATTACCGTTATCCATATGAAACATCATCATCACTTGATTGTTTGACTTCATTGAAAACGATTTCACCAACAGTGGCCTTACTTTTGATTGTTTTGTTTATTTTCGTTAAATTGTTACCATTTTTTGTCCACCAACACAATAAAAAGTTAAACTTTCAAAGTTTAATCAAGTTAATTGTCTTCGATGACCAATATTATCGAAAATCTTCATCATCGTCGACAATTGGATTAACTAGTATCTGTTTCTCAATCATATTAACTTTCTTCCAACTTTGGTACTCAGTAAGTTTTCAAACTGATTTAACGGTCACCAAAAGCGCACCTCCAGTCACTGATTTCCAAGATTTGATCGATCGCAATTTAACTGCTAATACAATTCAAATTAATCCTTGTCAAAGAGGAATTGAACTTTTAGATGAGGACGATTATAAGACGGTGCTTTTATCTCATATTGAGCCACATTATTCATCGTTAACTTTTACCAAAACCATTAATGATACTCTCATGTTCGTACTTCTTGCTGGACGATGGGAAGTGAATGCAGTTAAAAGACAAATGGAGATTTATGATCTTGACCAGCCTTCGTTGGGCACTTATTATGACGTTTCCACGACTTTTGGAGCTGCAATTTCCACCAATCTGATGAATTCGCTGATCGAAACCCAACTATTGAACAAACTTAATGCTCGAACTTATCAGCTATTTGAATCTCGCGTTGCCGTGAAATATCACAAAAAAGCGTCAATTGGACCAACTTACACTTATCTACATAAAACATCAACAACTAACGATCTCAACTTGAAAATTCACTTCAATCAATTAACTATCAATAACTTTTTCTTCTACTTTGTTACTCTTTTTACCCTGATTGCTCCAATCTCTACTTCAATATTAATTGTTGAGATGTTAATTCATTTCATCTCAACCAGAATGGATAGAAAAAGTTCATCAATTGGTTAACCAGATCATCATTAATTATCGATGTTTTGAATTTTTTTGTATCAGTACCTTGTGATTGGTTCAGATGAAAACGAAATGTTATCAAAGTTAATCTCGATAAACAATCTTACCATTTCAATGTTCTTTCTAGTTTAATAATGATCTCAAGCAATCTAATCAAATAATCAAATGATTGGAATATATTGTTGAGAAATACTTCGCCTTAAGGTTCATCATTCATCAGATTAAAACTATTTGTTTAACAAGAAAATGAAACCTCTCTCCTTATTATTATTGTTCAGTTAAAACTAGAATCTTATTCACTAGAGTTTAATATCTTCAATTAATTTGTAATCAACAGTCAATCTAATTAATCTTTCACAGTCTCTTTCGTAACTCTTTGAACGTAGTTAATCAGAGTAAGATAGAGAGTAAGAAATATGATTTAGTTGAACAATCGACACAATGATTTAAGGTAAATTACTTTTCGAGAGCACAATCAAGGAAGGTAACAATTATTATTCACAATGAACATTATCGTGATGAAAATAACGATTCATTTGGACTCCATTGATGTTGAATCATTAATGGTGACAATGATTATGTTGATAATTTAGTCAATAAATAAAACATAAGTTTATGATGATGATGGTTTTGTATCAGAAAAACAAGATTATTTTAAATTGTTACAAAATACATTAACCAATTTGATTTTCATGTTAATCATCATGATTAATATTATCATAACAATTGATTTGATAATAACAATAAACAACTTGTTATTTTCTCAGTAGGAATCAATTATGATTAAACGAATTGAATTATAGTTATTATCATTTCTACATGTATTGTTAAAAGCAAATCGTATTGAGAATCAGTAGTTAATTATGTTTGAGTTGTTGAGTTGATTGCATCTCTTAAATAGCTGATTGAGATTATAAATAAATTAACAGTTGATCGTTGATTGAGTAAACAAATTTCAATTCGATTGTGTCTATGATGATCTAACAAATTTACGATAAAAACAAAAAATAGACAATCAATTGGTTGAATTACTGATTGTAAACCTACTTAATTTAGTATTAAAAGACCAATTTATCATCAACAATTAAATGCGGAAATAAATTCTAATCGTCAATTACAATTAACCTTTTTCAATTTTTTTCCAATAGCAGGAGATGATTAACTAGCCGCTAACTAATCGAGACAGAAACGATTTAAATGCTTAAAAATTTTGAAAATTCGTAAATTGTTAAAATTTTCAGGTACCATAATCAACCATTGATGGCAATTCCAATTTACTTGATGTTTTCCATCATAATCAACTAATCAGATGGTTAATTGTCTGATAGCAAAGATTTTACAACCGTGATTTGAATTGCTTTGGGTTATTTTAATTAACTTCAAGTTCATGATTGACAAAGAATTGGGACCAATTATTGATAATCATTGTCTTCCGATTGTTAACTAAAAGAACCCAAGATGATCACTTAAATCTACAATTTATCCTTGAACAATTTAACAAGCCAACAGCTAATTAAGTGAAGACAATGATCAATTTTATCACAACTCATCCCAATTACAAAGTGATTAACTTGATTACTATTATTAAATTCATCCACTCAAACTCTAATTATTCGACTCTTTAATATCGTGAATTGTTGTTTCCTTCCGTCGAATCAAATAAAATTAATTAATCAAAACCAAAAATACCCTTAAACTTAGATGCAATAAGAGAGTGATTGATTGATTAGTTGATTGTGAAAATGAAAATTGGTCACTGGACCATGTTATTCAATGTCAACTGGATTAAAAGGTAGCATTTGATTGTAAATTTTGTAACAAAAGACAATAAGTTTAATTGTATGATCTAAAATTGAATCGTAAATCATAATTGAAAGCAATTGCTTAATTAAAATGCTTTCGGTTTATTAAAATTAAAGTAATCAGATGATCGTCAAATTCACGATCAAATTGATTTTGTCCTGAAAACATGTTAGTAAATTAAGAATAATTAACAATTCGAGGTTGTCCACATCAACAATTTACTCATTTACAATTTGTATCATTAAATTTACTTCCTGATTCCATCTTCATCAGTAGCATTAATCTTGATCCAGTTAAATTATTGAGATCATTAAACTAATCAGCTAAAGTTCAAGTTAATTGTCGTCTAATCCCAAATGATAAAAAGTCAGACTGAAACAGAGGCAGAATTCAAATTTCAATGGAAACTCAGCCAAATAAATTGGACTTTCAGAGCAAAGTTCGAGCATCAATTTTCAATCAACTCTTATAGATTTATTACCTTTGATTGAGACGCGAGAGTATTCATGTTTAACCGATGATGATAAAGAATTTACATTGAAAGATACTCGAAGGTATTAATAAAGTGTGTTCACTAGATTCTAGGCTTGATAATTTCTTACGTTCATTGGATTGTTATCCTGATAATCAATAAAATTACTCTGCAGTTACCAAATACTAGTACACTTTTGCCAGTTTCTATCACTTACTAAGTTTTAATCCTCAAGAAATACTTTCAAAAGTTAATAATGAGAAACAATCAATAATTATAACCTTTTCAATTCTTGCGTAACTTTAACCGTAATTATCTTAATTTCTCATGAAATTCAGCTCACATTTGATAATAACCAAATTGTAGTTACTGTTGATAAAAATCTGAGCTGAGTTACATAGAGTATAGAGTAGTCGTGGTGCTAATGGGAATATAATTTTTGTTGTGATAATTTTAAAACAATACTCATTTGGTTAATACATTAACTATCTCAGTATAGTATTGAAACAACAATTGATAACATGAAGTAAATCAATTAATTAGATTAAACCTTTAGGCTATGGAAGTCGTTATAAACTTTCATTTACCTCTTCATGCACAATCCAAATGCTAAAGGATAATCATGAACGTTGATTGAATCCAATGATAAAGGTCACGATGATGGTGAAATTTGAATCTGGATTTTCCAGTTTCAGTATTGAGTTTATCAGAGAGCCTCAAGGGATCAGCAATGAATTACTCATGAAATTACCTGAACAATTATGAAGTTATGATTAACTCATTTCTAGACAAATACTCAAACAGTTAATCTGATCAAGTTAAACGTTTATCGACAATGTGATAGATATTATCAAATCTTAGTAAATATTTGTAAACACAATTACACAAATCGTAAATTTTATAAGTTACGATGTTGTGAAACCGAATCGACCTTGAGGATCCTCTGGATGAATTTCGTTCTTGATTGTTACACTAACATCGAGCGAAATATTTAATCGCAAATAGATTGATAGATAAGCCAATCTCCTTAATCTTGTTTCGATGTATTGAAATACAAATTCGATAAAAACTTTGTGATAGTTTGAGTTACGATAAAAGCGAACCAGAAAGAGCATTTGATTAATTTGAATTCCTCTGATTCGATTAACTGATGATAAGAAAAGTAATAAATAAATTACTTGATCTGAGATCATCTGATCCATTGTGATTCATTTGATGATTATATTTATTTGATTAGCTGCACTCCGTATGATTAGCTGCTTGCTCAGTTATGGAGGGTCAAGGATAGTTGATAGATGAGTTAATCAGTTAATTATTTGCTTAGATTTCACAATCAGGTTTTGACTATCGAGCAACTTTATCTTGACTATAACAAACAAAGTTAATCTCAATTGTAGTGATAATATTTACCAATTAAATCATATCTACTTTTACATGGTTTAAATCAATCGATTTTTCATTCGATTTCAGCCCAAATTGAGATAATGATTCACTCATCAATTTGATTGAACAGATCTCATGGTAATTACCAATCTTTATATTGTTTGGATCGATCTAATTATGCCAAATTAAGTCAGAATGATAACTTAATTGTGCTCATTGTTTTGCGATCTCAAATTCTTATCATTTTGTACTTCATCAGTGGCATTGAAGCTTTAAAAATTTTCCAGTGGAATCCTTTGAGTATTTATCATAATTAACTATTTTGATTCTAATTAAACTAATTTGATTATAATCAACGGGTTTATTGATAGTTAATTACTTTTATCGCTAAGAATAAATTCTAAGCTGATATTAATACATCGCAAACGTAATTAAATTACTTCACAGAGAAAGTATTAATAAGGAATATTGTTGAGACGATAAGGAGAAATTAACGGTTTAATTCAATTCCAGACTGAACGAAAATCAGTGAATTGTGTTGACAAAGCTTTGGGATACACTTTAAATCAGAGAATAATATTCATAATTAGTGTTACCAAATAGATTATCTATTATTATTAATACTCAAGAAAAACTTAAAAATATCAAAATTGTGATTTCATTATTATGAGTTTAATTGATTTGCAACTTTATATCAGGTCAATGAGTTGATTTGATCAATTACTAAATTGTATTAACTTGCTATATTATTACCCGGTAATTGAATTCCCTTGCATGTCGAGATAAATTAATCAAATTGTATTAATATTTACCCATAGGTTTTATAATTAGCAACTAATTGTCAAAATAAATCAATTAATTTAACTGAGGATCAATTTAAATGTTTTTTCCGTACGCTGTAAACGAGGTAATTGTAATGTCAAGGTGCTGTTTTATTTAACTAAATTGTTTCAATTTAACTGTTAATTGGAAAACAAAATTTCCCAAACAAATTTCTTCCTTTATATTTATCCTGATGGCAATCTAATTATGAGTTTAGTATATTCACTATTAATTAAAATTCTGAGAAGATTATTTGAATTAAATTTACCCGAATCAACTCCAAGGTCACGCAACATAATAATCCGATTGTTTAATTGTTAAAAACAATTGAGCTTCAATATGGTTAATTCGGTGTCTTTAATCCCAAATGAATCAAGGAATCTAACGATCAACGGGAATCCCTTAAGAAATCGGTGACAATTAGATTAGCCATAAACAGAATATGATGATCATGTGTTGATTAGCTAATTCCAGTAATTTATCATTTAAATTTAGAAACAGAAACTGGACCCCTTTGATTAACCTCAAGTTTTAATCATCAACACAAACTGATTTTCAAGGTGACAAACTATTAATAAACACCAACACATGAGATTAATAGCTCTCTCTCTCTCTCTCTCTCTCTCTCTCTCTCTCTCTCTCTCTCTCTCTCTCTGTGTGTGTGTGTTGAGATTGACTAAAGGATTTTCGTTGATTATTAACCAACAGCTGAGTTCATGGTCAGTTTGGTGTCATTGGTCATCAGACGACAAATTTATCATAAATTGTTACGATTCATGGACAATCGTAGCTGTGATCGATGAATTAATGAAGCTTAAGGCAAAGGATTTACCAAATATCTGACCTTGAATTGCGAATAATTGATAATCCAATCAAACGCCTCAGGGTAGACTCTTAGTTGTTTCAGATAACTTTCGAATTATTATTTTCTTTTATTCTTTCATCGTCTTCATCATCTTCATCTTCAAATTACATCTTTCTTTTATATTCTTATTGACTCCTCCTTAATTGTTTGAGTTTTACTGAAACAATTTAATGATTAAATATTATTCAATCCAACCCCTTTTACCACGTTAGCTCACTCGCATTTTTCCAGGTAAAGTTTATATAAGTGTTTAATTTGATTTGATTCAGTTGCAAGAGTAACTTTCGACTGATGTTTTAAGTTAATTGTCCAGTTAAAGTTTTGCTGTAAAAGCATTTCCTTGATAATTCAAAGCAACTAAATATTAGTTTAGTTTCTATCGTGATCAGTTGATTTTAATTTCTCTTTTATTTGTGTCAATCATTATTCATCTAAAAATAATAAGGATTCGTTTAAAGTTAATCTCATCAATTGTTTCGTGTCAAATATCAACAGGATTCATCTGTTAATCATGTTTGCCAGTCTCTTCCAAATGGCCTCCGGTCAAATGAGTTATCAACATTTCAACACAGTCTCTCCATCGATATCTGATTATTTTGACGATTTCATGGAAACCAAGACTCATGCCGATATCGCTAAATTACCGTTGATGGAAAACGGTTTTCTCGTCGTAATGTCGATCATGGCCACTTATTTGTACTTTGTTAAAGTTTGGGGACCACGAATGATGGCCAATCGTAAACCATATGACCTGAAACCTTTGATTCTAACTCATAATGTCTCATTGGCGATATTTAATCTCTTCTTTTTCGTCTTTACTCTACAACACTCGTCATTTGGTGCCGATTTTTGGAAATGTTCACCACTCGAAATTGCCTTAAGAAATGATAAAGATTACAAGCTTTGGGTCATTTGGTTCTACATTATGTCCAAATTTGTTGACCTGTTTGATACCGTTTTCTTTATCTTGAGAAAAAAGTTTTCCCATGTATCGACTCTTCATGTCGTCCATCACACAATCGTACCAATTAACTTTTGGCTTGCCTTCAAATACGCTCCGTCTCTTAATCTGGTCTTTCTCCCAAGTATCAATTCCCTGGTTCACACAATCATGTATACTTATTACGCTTTATCCTCGTTCGGTCCATCGGTTCGTCCTTACCTTTGGTGGAAAAAGTATCTAACAACTTTGCAAATCAGTCAATTTGTCGCTGTTTTACTTAATTACACTTATCTCGGTGCTTGGTCTGATTGTAAGATTCCTAAATTCATGTTCGTCTTGGGATTCCCTCAAGTCTCAATGATCATGGTTATGTTCATCTCCTTTTTCATCAAGACTTATACAACTGCTAAACCACCAGCATCTTCACCCATTGTAAATAAGAAGACTGAATAATATTTCAATTGAAATATCCATCGTTTGTAATATATTATTTTCTGAACAATTGATAACCAGAGGCTGGACCTTCAAAACCCTCTGAGCTCATCCATCACCATTTTCGTCATCATCATCATCATCATCTCCATTCAAACTTTAATACACTTTACATTATATTAATTATACACTAATCGCTTTTGTCTTAATACTTTGTTAATAAAGTAATGATCTCTTTTTTTGCTCAAAAAACAACAAACTTTGACTTCCTTTTCCTTTTCCCTTATTACTTGATTAACTTTTACTTTCATCACAATCATGACCAGAAACTATTAAATTAAAGTTGAAATTGAATATCATGCTGGGTTAATGTCCACTTTTGGTTATTCTTTTTTCTTCTTCTCTTGGAACGGGTTTTCTGTTAGGGAAGTTACTCAAACAGGAATCAAGTGATTCCCTTTTCTTGAATAGATGGAATCAAATTATTTCCGTTTTTACATTCGACAAACTTGTTCTTCAATCATCTGAAAATGATGTTGTGAAGATGGTCAACATTATTGCGGAAATGCTACTTGAACTTAAACAACAAGTAGCTTAACATTAATAAGATAAAATTGCGACACTTGATCATTAAAACAACTCGAAATGAAAGAGAAGATTAAAAATCAGACAGGATCAGGAATCGAAAGGTTCAAGCTCAGATTAATAGTGAAATTATAATTTGATAACCCAAAAAGAAACCAAACAAATTTAAATTATCAAAACCATCGCAGCTCTAATTCATGATTAATCTTATTCCATAGAATCGAATCGATCAAATCATTCGTAGTATTTGATTGATCAATTTTGATTATTTAAAAAAACTTCTCATTACGATGCTTAGAAATTTACATTTTTTTTTGTTTATGTTGATGTTTGAGCTGTGACACTTTGGTGTTTCTTTGGTGCTATAAGCCAAGTGAAAAGGTAAAGATCCAAGCATTGAATATTCATTGACTCGGATTAATGATCGAAACTCAACTTAGAACAATCTAGTGTCCCCATCTAGCGAAGAAAAAGGGAGCTAACGAATCATTCGATTTTAATTTAGTTTTTTGATATCTAATTATAAGAGAAAAGTTATTGTCTGAAATTCACGTATAAATAACTAACTTTGATCTCTAATGAAACTTTTGTTTTTTCACTTTTTTCTTTTACTAACTTTGAATAATTTGAATAATAATCTGTTGATTATCTTCATTGTCTCTCAGGTTAATCTCCTGCGGCCATGGGAGGAAGTTTTCTAACTGAATAAAGAGCAGAAAGGAACTTCAGTGGATTGGTAGCCTCACATTTTCCATTACTCTTATTACTTTAGTGGAATTACAAGTGACCACAAGATAATAGATGGACAACAATCAAAAGAAAAAGAGGTAAAAATAAAAAGTGGAAAACCGGCCAATTGAGATCGTGCATTTTTCATCATCATTTCTCTCCACCTTCTTTATATCTCATCATCAAGTTGAATTGTTTTCCATCATCATCATCGTTTCATCTTAAATACTTGATGATGATCAGATTAAGTTCAGGATAATCTCTCCACTGTTAACGAACATGAAAACTTTCTGGACATTTTAATGACTTTCAACTGGAATTCATTGTAAACTAATTATGATTTGAGTTCATAATAAGATACGTACGATTAGTGTTGAGTTGAACTTTTCATACACGAACATAATTTATAAGTTGGATTGAAACAATTCAGTTTCAACGATCTAAAGTTAACTGAAATGAATTAATCAAAACTGTGAATCCATTTCAACGGATGCTAAGAAAACGTTTAAAAAATACTTCATTTTATTCAAACAATAAAACTTATCAATCTTTTTACTGTTAAATTACAACAATCAAGTTGGTAATCAATCTTCTTGTGTTTACAATTTATTTACAGGAAAAGAAACAAATACAAATTTGAATGGTAAACTGAAACTTTCTATCCACTGACCTTTCAAGTTTCATCCAGTGGTCATTTCATTCGGAAAGACATGATTATGGTTCAGTGGACATCGAATACAATGAATTCTTGAAAAGGATCAGATGAAGATGATGATCAGAAAGTATTCTAATGGTCTTCAAGTTTATCACGTATTCCAATTTCAAGTGTTTATCTAAACTGAAATTGTTAAACACACATAATGGCCTCAGTGATTGACAGATCTAATTTGATGAATGATTTACCATGACAAGGTTAACAATCAACATGAGAGATATTAATATTTACTCTATTTCTAGATAAATAGCCTCGAAATGTCTTATGATGGACCAATATAATAAAAGGAATACGGAAATAATCACAAATTAATTTTCTATTGAAAAACCTTGGGTAAAAGTTGACAAACATCATTGTTGTTATCATCATGATGATTATTACAAGATGAACCAAATTGATCAATCAAACGAAATTAACTTGTAGATTAACCTTGAATGGTTCAACAAAAGGCCGTCTCGTCATGAGCCCCTTGAAACCTGATTAACAGGAGAAAAGTGTAAACAATCAATTTAATCAAACTATTTAACAATTCGGGTTTCACTTTATAAGATGAGAATTAGATTATGTTGAAAGAAAGACGCAGAACGATATAGATATAATGAGTAACAATCGAAATCTGAATTGTGTTCATTTGTTTAGGTTTGATGGTCATGTTGATTGTTTATTTGTCTTTATGGCGATAAAACAAAGTCCAGGCTTAATTAATATCAAATGGATTAGATGAACAAATTCAATTTCTTTCAGAGTTTAATGTTAATTGGAATAAATAGAATTGGTGAAATTAAGATGAGCATCAGGCCAAGTTAATATGTTCTCGAAACACGAAACACAAAAAGGACCATGACCACACGAATTGAAGGCAGTTATGTCAGCACAGTAAATGAACTTTGGTTTCAGTCTTTCGATCACAAAAGGACCTTTTGTACTGAAATTACGTTGACCGAAATCACGATTGCGACGACTTTTTGTCATTAACAAAAGAGAAACAAGTGAAATATGAAAAAAGAGTTAATAAAATAATAAAGAAGAAAAATCGAAAGGAGAATTGAAAGGAAAACCGAATGGAAAATATCAATTCGAGGAAGCGAATGAATATTCCAAGGTTATGATGACTTATTGTTAGTTTTAATTCAGTGAATTGAATGGTACAAATGAAATGAAATTGCGATTGTAAACTTACTCTATTGTTGAATTTACTCCATATCTCAAACCCCAATAGTAAACCGAATAACCCGTTACTTGACCTGGATCATTGGGATCAGTGATACCAAGGACAATGGCATTTTTGGTAACTGCTTTCACCCAAATATAAGGCGGGTTCTTTGGTACTGAACATTTCTCGGCGATTTCATAATAAGATTCTAACCATCATTTTAGAGCGATTGAGACCAAAGGGTTGGATTAGTCACAGATTGAAATGGAAACATGATATTAAAAAGGAAAGTGAATTGGGAACTTACCTTGGCTGTTATGAGCTAAATTGTGAATAGCAAACAAATTGAATATGATGAAAACGATGGTAATCACGATGATCAGTTTATCCATGATTCTGATTAGTTTGGGGAAATCAAGTTGTTAATAAATTAGATTTTTGTCGAAAATCGACTTGATATAAGTTTTCGAAGTCAAGACGATTCTTCATAGACTCGAAGTGATGAGTCCATAGGAAAGGAAAAGGTGAGGGAGGAGAAAGAGGAACAAGTGATGATGATGATGATGAGAGAACACGAGCTGAAATAAAAAGAAAAAGAAAAAATGGCAACAGGTCTCAATGTGATAGTGAGTTTAGAGTTAGATGGAAGAGCGTGAGATCAGGGAGAGAGGGAAAGAGTAGAGGAGGAGGAGTGGATGATGGAAAGAAGATTGAAGATGAAAAAATGATGTTGAGTTGAAATGATGAAGAAACAAAATAATTGAACAAGATGATCAACCAACCATTTAAGATCAATGGACCTAAACCATATTCTGTTCCAAGTCTAGGCCAATTTATCTAATTCATTTTCTTATTCTCAGGGAACCCGTTCATTGTATCGCCATCGTCGGTAAGTATAACAATCGGATGAGTTTTTCCATTGGAATACAAACCAGACCAATGAACAAACTCATTCTTTTTTCTCATCTTTTCTCTAATTAATCTGACATGGACCATGTTTAGAATCCACAGTTATCCACCTTCACTCAATCACAATTACAACAATTGGTTTGACAATTTGATTGAATTTTCGCCATCCTGATGAATCAAGTGGTGTGGAAAATTGAGGTAAGTTAATCTAACCAATGATACGATTTGATAAAAGATGGAAACAAATTAAGATTAAGGGAACATCGATACTTCAATTTGATTGCAAGAATAAGCCGAGTTCCTCTCAAGAATCTTTGCCCACTGCCTCCTTTTGGCTTGTTCATGCTGCTTTTTGTGGATCATCAACTTTTCTCCATTAATATCGTGCTGCTGATCAACATCATTTTCATAATGGAAACTCCTACAGAAAGATTTTCATATTTGATAACTTTTTTCTCTTCCATTTGGCAAACAACATTCGATAATTTGATATACAGTAATATCAAGTAACATTTCCAACATAACACTAATTGTATCTCTTTTATCCGACCATCTAAATCCCAATTATTGAATCAGTGATAGTTGACAAGTTAGTTGATTATTCAAAACAATAATCGTCGCAATTTATTATTAAATCAAGTTGAGCTATTTTTTTCATTAATCAAAATTGAATTAGAAGTATCTGAAAATGATTCCTTTGCGTCTTTAATTGCATCAGTGGTTGTTTCCTGGATAATAATGGGGGAAAAGTAATTAAATTAAATCTAATACGATAAATGGACAATAATCAATAAAATACATACACCTACTTTCTGTCTCGATATCAGGCCAACGTTGCTCGCTGCGGTTAAATAAACTGATCTTTCAGGTACGTCAGGATTGGAATCATCAATTGGAGCTGGTGGTCCAGGTTCTCTTTCGGTAAATGTATGGATTGGGAGTAATTGTAACCATTTCATCATACTTAATTCATTAATTTCGGTGTCAATTATAACTGGATATATGAACTGTTCCACAAATGATTTAATGACATCATTATATTCATCCCAAACCAAAGCTTCATGAATACCATCGCCACTGAATCTTTTGTTATACTTATCATAATGAACCTCTTCCAACATTAAACCCAAACCAGGAGCTTTAGGTATATCCAATCTTACTAATCCGAAAGCTCTGTCGATAACCTCTTCATTGGCGAATCCTTTCATTATACCGATTGCGAGTCCAATCATTTTACGAATTTGATGCATCATGAAAGATTGTCCTCTCACATGAATCTGAACGAATTCCAGATCTTTACGAATAAAAGGTTGACTGCATTCCATCTTGATGATGAAACGCATCGCACTTGGATCAACGGAAGTCTTTTGAGAAGTAAAATTGAAAAAGTTATGAGTTCCTTCATATTTTTTGAGAATTTGATTGAAACGATCAATATGTTCCAATTTAATCCGATAAGAGAGATCATTTTTTTCTTCGAGAGGAGCCAAAGCATACGAAGGCATCAGATAAGCATAAGTCCGACCATCGCAATAGTTTTTACAATCGAATTTGAGTGTAGTCTTTTTGGCTGCTATCACTCGAATCATTGGAGGTAAAAGCGCATTTATTTCAGGAATTGAACTTTGAAAAGATTCGGGCATTCGACAAGATAGAATTTGTTTAATCGCTGAAACACCTTTGTCAGTTCTCGCTGCTCTTTGGAAGTAAAATTCTTGGGGTCTTTCATAATGTTCTTGCTTGATTAGATTCAGTTTTAAGAAAGCATCAAACAAATCGCCTTCTATCGTCTTGACATCATTATTCCTGTGAAAGAAAAACGAGAAAATTAAAAACCAAGAACACGATTGTGATCATAAATTACCTTTGAAGACCATAATAATTGACACCACAATAGCTAATGAGAATGGCAAATTTCTTGTGTTTAACTCTCACCAAATCAGTTTCTGTTTTTAATTTTTTTTCTGCCACTGACTCACTTTCATCATCACATTTTCTTTTACAATCAAATTGACCAACGTCGTCACTTAATGGCACTTGTGAAGGATTTGTCACAGTTTCTTCCATTTTAACTGTTTGATTCGATGAATAATTTCGTGGATTAAAATTGGCGAGTTGCACTTTTTTACAAACAAATCGACGATGAAGACATGGACTAAATCGAGATGAGTAGATCACATCACTAACTAAACCTAGAATTTTACAATTGATTCTCATCGGTCGAGAAAATTAACTAATCAAACCTTTAAATAATCAACCTGTTGATTTTATTCAAATCATTTGAATAATATAATTTTCCAGTTTTAAAAGTAAAAAATCAGCTGATCCGAAAGCATGAGAGCCGATAAATTGGAAAATGTGCTGCCATCGAGTGGCTGGTAAACTCAATCATCTTATTTAACTGGAAAATTAGTTCGGTGCCCTTGGGGCAAAAATGCCTAATGCATTTGTCTTGATGATGAAAATAAACTTAACGATTAAAAGAAGTTAATGAAACAGTTTAATATATTTGGAGATATAATTTACAAGCAATATAATTATTATAATCGAGAGAGACAGTAATCAATTTGATCGTTTCCAATAAACAAATGTCATTTTCTTGGTGTAATTTCAGTTCCATTGAGTCGCTTGCTTGAGTAATCGATCAGTTGTAATAATCAGTTAATCGGTTTATTTAAAGTGAGAAAAATTTAAGAAATGATTGAGGAGGAACAGGAATATGTTGAGGAACCATAAAGTATTTTTCACTAATCTCCGATTCTCCAGATTCATCTGGATTATCCTTGTCCATTTCATTCACAGATCCTTGAGTGATAACACATGGATGACCAAAAGACTAGAGGAAAATAGAAAATAACGGTTAGAAAATTTGGAATTAGGCGAGAAAAATCATCAGGATTATGAAATAATCTATTTTCTTGATGATTTATTAGTGTATCAAGTCTTTTCTTATTCAAGTTGATTTTTGAGCTCAATGATCATCAGTTGATTACAATAATTCACTTGTTAAATTTTAAAAACGCAGAAAAGTGACAATCAAGTGACAGAAAATCAACTGAAATCCCATGATTATGATAATTGCCAATTGATGTTCACCAAGTCAATTGAATCTGGCAGAAGAATCTACGATTCTAGTGTCTTATTTATCCCCATGTTAGAATCAACTTGGAAATAATAATTTGATTATAATTAAATCAATTGATTTTAATTGTTCTATGCTACGTTAATTATTTAAACAATCAACTTTACTTGAAGATCCAATGATTATTGTCTGTTCTGGATTATTGCAAAGATTCATAACATTGGCTCGAATTTGTTGGAAAGAGACCAAAAAACGTCGCTCATTCAAAATATTCAAGTTTCAGAATCAAAAGTCAGCTGATAATTAGCTCAGCCATTTCGTTTTGCATCATAATCAACTTGATGATTGTTGTTGAAAATCTAAATTACTAAATCATCTTGGCTGATTTTCTGACATTCGACATAAAGCTATTCAAGAAACTTAGTGACAACAATAGAATTCGTTCAGATCAAATTGTTGATCGATCGCTAATTAGTTGAATCGCGTTTTAAGTGACCAACCACCTGAAGAATTTAAATCAACAATTAAACTAATGGCGATCATTACCTTCCAGAAAAGTGAGCGGCAATGACGACACAGGAATAGACAGTCAGCATATTCTTCCTTTAATCCAAATTTTCTGTTTACGAAAAAACAAAATTAATTAGATAATTTGCAAGGGAATAAGATCATGAGATGATTAACTTACTTTCTAAGAATGTGGAATATATGTTCCCAATTAACTTTACCATCGGCACTGACATTAGTCATCGATAGTTGACGAACTTGTTGACGAGGGAAATGATATTTGCAAAGTTGTCTCCAAATATGTTGTTCGTCGAGAAGACAATTCATCAGATCATAGGCTTCACCAGAATTAACAAGGTCTTTGTAATCACTAAGACGAAGTAAAATCTCACGAATTAACTCTTCGGGTAAATCAGTTAATCTTTTACTTCCATCATCAACTGGCTGTGGAACAACAACAAAATCAATAGTTAATTATCAAATTGTAGTAAAAATGATCCAGTTGAACTTGTATTTTAATTATAAAACAGATTAACCTTCAATTGGTAAGAATCTGGATTAACTCCAAATGGAAGTTTAAATTGTATTAATAAATCTCATTTCTTTTCTAGCGTAACAATCACTGAATCGAATCAAAAGTCTAATCATGATCAACTTACCTCTTTAATCTCAATTGTGTTTGCCATCTCACAAATTTTCTCGATGGTCTGTAGATGTTGTTCCCAAAGGAGTGTACTGCCCAATGGTCTTCCCCAGCAATAGTATCTTTTCATTATTTTCTTCAGGTCATGAAGCAAAGTGTGAAGAACATGAATGTTTTGTTGATTAGATGCCACTGAAATTACCAATTAAAAAAATTCTTATTAGAATATATGAATATTCATAACATTTTAATTATCAATCGAAAACCGTATAATTAGTTTAATCCAGACTAAAGCTTTAGGTCAATCAGATTAAAATCTTAATTGTTCTCTCCGGTTTTTGTATGTTGTTCATTTAACTGACATACCGGAAAACTTTTCAAGGTAAAACCAATTTCATTGAGATTGTCAAAAGAAATTAGTTGATCTGGTCAGTGTTTAGTTGTCATGTAGTAAAAACAACAAGTTCATGGATACTGATTGTTCAGTCAATTCAAAAGAATCGATAAAAAATCAAGTAATTGACTCTTGTTATTATGCATTAGTATCAGACATAGATTGTTATTCAATCATGACGTTTGAATTACTTGTCAAAATTAAGCTTATTCAAGCTAAATCTTTATCATGACGATTGAATGATTTCACAAAACCACCTGATAATCAATTGATTGCAATGTTATTGTTTGATTGCTCACCTTGCCAGGCAACTTTTTCAAGTAAATTGAAAAGTACTTTGGTCGCTGCTCCGCTTAACGAAGTTAAATTTTGAGTGATTAGTAAATGAAGCAATTTACAAATATAATTAAATCGACGAATGTCTCTGATTGCGTTACAAAAATCCAATCGGTAAAAAGCTTCTGAAATCGTATTGAAACCTGCAACTTCTTTGGTCGATTTAAGAGTAATGTGACAATGAGGTGGTCGCCAATTGATTAACGGATCATCTCGAGATTGTTGACTTGATGAATATGAATTTTCTGATGAATTGTTTGGTGAAGATGAAAGGCAAGATTCAAGGTCCATTCTACTTCCATCTGAGCTTCCATTGCTTTCATTTTCTGAATCAGAATCTCCAGATGATTCACTAGAGCTGTGAAATCCACTTCTTAAGGAAAGTAATCAAAGAAAAACAAGAAAAGTCAATTAGAAAAATTTTGAAAATAAAATCTGTGAAATTGTCAAATGGAACGGAAATCTTAATGTACTTTTGTTTTCAGGTCAACAACCGAAAGTGATTAACATGATTTTGTTGATGATTAGGGTGATGAAGATAGATTGAGTTTTACAGAGGAAAGACCAGAACTATTAATAAACTACAATGAAAAGACCATCAGGAGGAAAAAAGAACGAAAAAAACTAATACAATAAATGAAATTCAATATTTACGAAATGATTGCTCGTTCAAAATGGAAATGTAACAATCAATTAAGAAAACAATAAATTAACAGCAGATAAATTATACTTCTACCAAAATAATCGAGCGATAATCGCAAGATAATCCTCAAAGACCAAAATGCAATGACTTTAAATTAAGTTTTAATGACAATTAGAGAGTTAATTAAGTTCATTATCATCATCTATCATTAGATTACATCGAAACACATGGATTTAAGATTCAAAAATAGTCTTCAATGTATGACATGTTGGAAATCTATTTTTGTACCGACGCGAGTCCAAAGATTTCAAACAAATAATCAAGAGGCGAATATTAAAGTGCAATCAAAGGACAAGAAATCATCAAAAGAAATTGTTAGATCCAAACAACTTAATCATATGGTAAGAAATAATTACAGTTTTTCAATTATTTACAATTAATTTGATTTTAATGATGGAATGAGTCATTAAAAATGGTCCACCGAGATCCAATAATATCAGTTAACTGTTAATTACTGGGAAAATTATTGAAGGGAACTACAATTAGAATGGATATACGATTTATAATTTGTGTTATTCATCGGAATTTGAGACAATTGAATCAAATTATTTCGATTAAGTTGTTGAAAATTACGGAAGCGAAATTGTCAATTGTTTACTTTGAGAAACTGTGATTAAAATGGGAAAAATCGTAAAATAAGCAGCTACAAACACGAAATCCAAATGTAATTCTCTAATGATTACCATTATTATTACGATACAACTACGATGAAGTGAATCATCTGAATCGATCCGGAAAATGGCCTGAAAATACTGACAAGTATCTTGGTAAAGGCTTTCGCTATTAGTTAGCTAACTCAATTAAAGGAAACTTTTTTAAGTTCGAATTGTATTTTTAGTTTTTAAGTTATCGTTATTTAATTTTTTGTGGCCTCAGAAATGTTCAATCATCTTTAATTAACTCAATTTGATGAAAAAAGTGATTATGATGACGAGGATAATGATAGAGATGATCAAAAGCTCCGAGCGATAAAAGTGAATCTGTTTTACAATTAATTTGATTCCTCATGATTATGATGAAAATGGCTTGAGGCAAATGATATTAAATCAACAATTTAATATCAAATTATGGCTCAATTTATTGTTACCTTAATTATCCCAACTATTGTTTAACTAATTGCTTAACTTTGCTTTGATCATTCCAACCTCTTGATAACTGAACAATTGTCAATCCAATTAAATTGCTCATCTTTATGTTATTAATAGATAATCACCTAATCTCAATTAACTAACTTCGATTATCCCTTAATTGTTTGGACATTATACGGAAGATTAATTATAATTGTATTTGTTGAATAAAAAGGCTGATCGGAAGCTCAATTAGTTTGTTAATTGGTTGAAAGAGTTAATTTGACCGAGATTAGAGGTATTATAATCAAATAAACAAATTATTTGGGAAAATCAATCAACCAGGAATTAATTAGTTAGTGGTTAACAAAGTGAATGAGCTTAATTATTGTACAACCTTCCGGACATTAATTGTTACGCTACCAAGAACGATGTTTAATAATAATAATTTAATCTTGATTGTTATGTGAAATTGATTATGATTATCCAAATATTAATAATCGGATCACGTTTTCCAGGTCACTTTCACTTTCATTTTCAATATTTTGTTTATTTTTTTGATTTGGGGTAAATTCAGCAAATTAATTTCAGTAAAACCTTTTTGAGTCAATTCTTTTTGAGCAAAAACAGAATAGAACATTTTTACCTTTAGATTAAATTAGCTTAATCAACAATGAATTTACCAAATCAAATGAAAATCATAAAAGGTAAAAATGTTCTATTCTGTTTTTGCTAAAAAAGAAACAATCGTCATGCACAATCTTCGGCAGCCTTGAACTTCAGTTTCAATTCTGGTTCATATCAATTCTGGCGAGAGAATAACAATAACATGATTTCTACTCTGCGCAGATTAATCTTAAAAAAGTAAACATGATAAGTCTGATAATTGAAAATCTGCTAGATAACCTTTGACCTCGTTCTAGTTAACGAATTATTTAGAGGAACAATAACGGGATTTGATAAATTCTAGGTTCTAGTCAGTTAACTGGGAGATAAGGCCAAATAATTTCATTGGCGAGTCAATGAGATTCAAAGTTCATTTGAATGCATATCGATAAGAAAAAATTTTACGACCCAAACACAAGATTATCAAATTATCTTCAGATCATCAGATTATCGATTGACAATAAAGATACTTACTGATCACAGAATCGCTCTTGGGCAAATAATCGATTTGATTCCAACAATTTAAGTCGTTCCCATGAACCTTTATCAGTTTTAACCCATTGCTCTCCAGGTGAACGCCAATCTTGTCCGATAAATACCATAACTTAACAATTGGAACTCGAGTTGATTATTAATAGCTAGTAATTAATTATCACAAAATTAATGGTAAACAATGAAAACAGAGTAAACAGCTGATCAGGATAATACAATCACAACTTTGATCCAAAAACAATTATGTAGAAAAGCAACTTAAATCGTGTCTCTAATCAAAAATCACTACAGTGAGAAAATTACACAATCATAATTGACGATTATGACCATTGATTTATCACGAACAACCTTAATTGTTAATTGCGATTCTAAATGAAAAATCAACAATTTCGTTGCCTTTTTATTAAATTGAACTCAAGATGAAACAATAACATTAAATAATCTCGAAGAAATCAAGTCAACATCGCAATTTGACTTTGCGCAGAAAACTAACCAACAAATAATTTTATCATTCGAAATTAACTTCATCTTTTCTTCATCCTCATCATCCTCATCGTCATGGTGACGAAAGTCTTGCGCAGTTACGAAACAGTTAGTTGATTTACTTTTCCTGATTTAACTGATAACAACGACTGTTAATGGGTTAACAATTAAAGAAAATAACAAAAACAAACACGACAACAAATGATAGAATCAAATCATTTGACTTTTGATCTAATTGTAACCATTTTACTCGTGGCTAAATTACAGTTGAAACTAACGATAAATTGTCTGTCTAATTGACAGACTTCAGGTAATTTCTTCCAATTAGTCTCTTAGTAATCGTACTAAATCTTGAAATTGCGAAAAAACAAAAAATTGAAGTTATAACTCCATCTATTGGTAACTGTTAAAGTGAATATTCGAAAGATAGATTTTTCGATTATAACGGTAATATGAATCCTGAGTCTTAAGCCTTAAAAGAATGAGTCTGAACGATACTCGGTCGCCATGATCAAGGTCAATTGAGATTAGATTAGTTCCCTTAACTCTTACCTGATTCATCGTGGGTTCAATAATTGACCAAGTCATTGGAGCTTCAGGAGATTTGCTTTTCCTCATCATCCTCATGGTAAAATCAAAATAAAGCATTTGACTTTTAACAAAGTACCTGAATCGCTAAGAGCCTTCATTGTACAATATTGAATTTTATTGCTTTGATTGTCATTTTTATTACAATAAATGATATTAATGAAAAACGAACAATAAATTGCTTTTAACTATTTAAAAGTAACAAACTAATTTGCTTGTTAATTAATATAATCCAACAAATTAAGGCAATGATTCCAATAGATTTTACATTAGCACCTCGACCACAATCGTGTTTAGAGATATTGAATTCCTGTTGAGTAAAATAGATACAGAATAGAAAAGGAGGATTCAGAACTTTAATTATATCAACTTTCTAATTGAATTTTACCTTTTTATGGAAATCAAAGCAGGATGTAGGCCGTTTTCTTTCGAATTTTCGATGAGTGTTTATTTTCTCGCATGGATCACCCGTTTTCGATTCATAAGTAACTTCTTGAGGAACAATTGATTGTCTTTTTGGAGATGAAGGACATTGATTATGCGAAACTAGAATAATCAAATTTGTCTGTGGAATCGATTGGACAACATAATTTCTAAAGAAAAAGCGAGAATAATAATTAATCAGGTTTGCTAATTTAAAATGGAATTTAAACCTACTGTTCGCATCCATCTTCCAATGTGTAAGACTTTGCTGTTGGCTCGGTGAATTTCTTAAGATTCTGAGCTTCATAGAGATGGAAAAATTTATCGCATGGATAAAATGAAGTTCTCGCAGGAGCAATCAGATTACCAGCCGAGTTATTGAAATAATCAAGTTTTGCTTGTCTCTCCAAATATGCGACATCATAATCTGATGGTAAAAAGTAATCAGCTAATACATGTGAATAGTGATTAGTCCAATCAATCGTAATCAGAATCTTGATTGTGTTAAGTATAAATTGTCCGGAAATCCAAGTAACAAGACTTTTAATCCAGTCAAATGTTGACCATAAAGATGCTGATCCACTACGACGTTCGCCCTCAGCAATGCAAACCGCTTGATAGTCGAATAGTTTAATCTTGGTATATAAGCCAATTTCGACAAGATCATCCAAAAGATCGCTGTCCAGTTGTCCAAAAAAAAGTCCAGCATAATGAACTAATCCATCGGGATCTTGAAAGTCTCGATCAGAAGTAATAATGTAACCATTGTTATCCAATAGAAGACAATCAATCTCATTTGAATCACAATTAACTTGACAATTTCCTCCGGAACAAATTGCTGGTGACTTTAGGAATGATTCAGCGAATGGTTTATATGGGATTTTACCCAATACTGAGCCGATTGGGACATCAGATACTTTAGAGTTTTTCGAACTCAGCATGACCGCTTTCGAGACAGAAACGTAAACATCCTGCAATTGCTTTTTATTGGAAACTGCATCGAATGAAATTGAAAACAATAGCGAATTCTCTTTGGCTCTTGTTGAAAATTCAACTGATCGTTGGTAGTAAAGGTCATCAATCGACTTAACGGGAATAAAATCATCAGGAAAATTCGACATTGATAATGGATCTTTAATAGGATACAATTTAACTCTTGTTAATCCCGAACGAGTTGATAAAAGCTTCAATACAAGTTTCGGATCAGTTTTCCTAAAATGAGATGACCAATTGGAAGAAATTAATATCAATATAAAATCGTAAGTGATTATTAGAATAGTTACCTCGATGAGTTGGATTTACATTGATCAAAATTAATATTGGTGAATTTAGCATCAAATATTAGTCTTTCAATCAACTCCCGATCGCCTGTTACAAAAAAAAGATACAAAAGTAATTTAATCATCGAGATTGTCATGTTTATAATCATTGATATTTTCTTACAAAATAAAAGTTTAGTTGAAGCGATTCCCCCAGCATTTGTCTCTAATGATCCAATCCAGTCAATCGCCTTCTCTCCTTCTTCTCGCCAACGATTGAGAAAAAGCTTGACCATAGCCTCAGGGGACAATGATTTGTACATTGGATCACCTCGATTTCGAGGATTAACATAACAATAAACCCAATCAGGGTGGACATACCAATCATTGGAAGTGAAGTATTTACTATAATCGGGATAACTGGTTGCATCCAATTGGCCTTTTATTGTACTGAGGCCATAAGTCTCTGGTAAAACAATAGCCGTTGTAAAGGGTGTGTCATTGATTGCAGTCCAGCAGAATTTATTTAATCTTGTCATCCCTCGTTTCTAAATAAAATAAATAATGAATGGAACTTTAATAATCACTTCATCTGAGTAATAATCTATTATACAGGGCGTTTCTTTTAAAACTCATAAGTGATTTCAGATCTTTCTTCTCAAAAACCTTCAGATGACCTCTAAACTAACTCTTTAGAGAAATGAGATTCGGACTTGAAGCTCCTTCAGTTCTGATTAAGCCACTGATCGTGTTTGACTTTTACATAGCTTTGTTTGGGATATTATTAAATACCGGCTAAAAAGTCCCTGTACAGATATCTCTCGATGACATCTAAACGTGATCTTCAGGGAACGATCGCAATGACCTTGAAATTCATGCTCAGCTCACTAATAAAGTCTGACACATTTGAGATATCCAGTGAAATTGCCATAGCGGCTCAATTCATGATAAAATGAGAATACCGAGCATCTTAGATTATTTGAGAATCAAGAAAAGTCAACATTAATTTCAATCTATTTAACAGAATCAATTCTATTTGTACTAAGACTGTAAATATCAGAACAATTTAAACCATGTTAAACATGATACATTGAAGTAAAAATCTAATCAAACTATTGATTAAGTTGATGATGAAAATAATGATCGAGCAAAGATCCTTAAATAAAATTTCATTGATTTCCTGAGGAAATCTGAAGCCAAATGAAAAAAATTCATAAGCAATAAATTGATAATCAATAATTGCGATTACGATGTTTTGATGTGAAGGATAAACAAAATGATCTGAAAAGATTCTCAGGATTAAACTAAACTTCAATTTAATGAAAGGTCAATGAAAAAAGTCTGAAACTAATGGTCACTTTTCATCTATTACTTTTATGTTGTTCTGAGTTTTATCAGCTAACTAATAACAATAAAATATTTTATTTATTCTCCTTGAATCATGAAGCTACTTTCAATTCAATTCTTTTGAAATAAAATTTATCCTATTGGTCAGTAAGATAACATTATTTCAAATGATAATCTAAACTGGACAATGAAAGAAGAAAGAAAACAATCACCGATAAGACTAGGAAATTGTTCTGAAAATGTCATGCTGAGCTCTCAAAATGATTCGGAAAGATGATCCTGTTGAAAGAATTCATTTCTTTTTGATAAACAAACTATTTGTTTCGTACGAAAACAATTGAAAGAGAAAAAAGATTAACCGATAAATAAGATCATCAAGGTGACCAAATGTTTATTTAAACTGACAGATTTTTTCTTATCCTCGAGCACTTTTCAAATAGATTCCTATCATAATATATCGTTCAGAGTTTAGAATTTATTTTCACAAAACTTTTGGACAAAGAAATGCCTACTTTTCGTTGACTGATTCAATCAACTTTAAAATTCAGTCGAAATCATAATCTGGTTCAATCATGTTTATGATCAAGCAGAAAGTCAAAAATTGCAATGAAAACGACAGAACATTCAATATTTATCATGGTTATTATTCCTATTATTCAAGATTACTAGACAACCTGAATTGTTAACGTTATAAATTAATATGTAATCATGTATCTGTCAACGAACTCTTGATCTCTCTCATTGATCATAATAACAATCATACACATCATTCAGCTGATCCATTGACAAGATGTTGAGGAGTGAGAGAAACAAAATTGTAATGATTGACATAAAACAATCTCAATGATGGGATTACATGGGAGTTACTGAATTCCTTGAATATTAAATGCTCTGAGAGGGAGAGACACAATCGACACTGAAGAGATGATAAATTGATGTTGAAAAACAGTGAATTTCATATTAATCCAATCGTTTATGATCATGCAATAAACGTTTTAATAGTTTTATTAATAAACTCAACACGACAATGTCCAAGTGATTAGTTGATTTTTTGACAAAAAAAGTTATTTTAATAGTTAATATGGTTACACCTCGTCAAAGGCAAATGCTATAGGATTTTATCATAATTTGTTTGCATTATTTTACTGATTATTATTACTTTCATGGGATGTATAGGATGTTCAGAGCTTGGGAAAGATATCATGAAAACGATAAGGAAGCAAGAGATTATATTATGTTCTGAGGAATTTAGTAACTGAGCATCTTCAGAATAATATGATTATCATGTCAACAAGAAACCGAAAGTCAATGTAACCTTTGTCATTATCAGTGATCATTGTTGATTTAATGTTGATTGAACGTGGTTAGAACTGATTGAGCTTTAATATCAGAACCGTTAATCCAGTTATCATTTCAATTGTTAACCAGATTCAAGTCACAATAAGGATATTGCACATCAGATACCATTTCATCATCTCTCCATCCTCTTATCTTGTTTTTCTTACATTATTATTACAGATAAATCATATAATCAATGAAGAAAAAAATCAATCCTAAACATTAGTCTTCTATTTATCACCTTAGTCATTATTATCTGAATCATTATCACAATTACTCAGTTTATTTTGTATTCTCATGTTTTATTTTATCGAATTGTGAATACAAGTGAGTGAATCGTTAATTCAATCTTCTTCTAATACATTGTATTCATTGATAGATTAATGGTATAAATTGCACGACAATTGCCAAGAACAAAATATTAATAAGTTGTGAATATTAATTCTGTTTATATTTCTATTAGAGAATCTTATTGAAAGTTGCACGATAGTTTAATGATATAAGACTTTTCATCTCAATTGGCAGTCGATCACTAATCTTATCATTGACAGGGCGATTACTGAGAGAATGGAAAATGTAGTAATCAAATTACTTAATCAACTGATTATAATGATCAAATAAACTTATTGTCAATCTAATTTGTGGCTCATCATCAATGATGATGATGATGTTTAATTAAAAGCTATTATTATACAGAGCTATTCAAATTGGTTTTACGCTCGTTTTAATTATAATTCACAAAACTATTCTCAAGGACAATCAAACCGTAAAGATAAGATTGAACTTTAAAAACTTTTAGAAGTTTCAAGGTCATTGAGATGATTTCTCGAAGAACTCATTTAGAGGTCATTGGAAGATTTTTTTACTCGAAATTCTTCAAGTTATATTGATCTGTATTGTTGTCAAACTGATGAAATTAATGATTAACGATTAATTGTTTTAGAATCCATGTCAATGTAACAATTTGTCAATCAGATGAAAATTGAAAATTGCAACACAATGAGATTTCAATAATCTCCGATTGTTTAATCCTCTTTTTCCCATGAAAAGTAAATTGCTACAATGAATCAATGATCAACATCTATTGATAAATTGTTCATTTGCATGATGACAAAAGCAAATCATTAACTGGATCATTTTTTGAATATTGATCAGATTAAAAAAATAACAAGACTTAAGTTGACATTAAACTAATAAGATTCTGGTGAATAAATTGATTGGGAATAAAAATGATCATTCATATTTGATTAATCTGATGAGGATTAATCTTGTAAGTGAACTGTAATTATTATTGAGTGGTTATGGTTATGTGATGATTGATTAGCCAATGTAATAGTAATTAGATTGTGAGGATAATTAGAGTGAGATGACGATCATAATTGATTGGCATTGTCGTTTGATAAAAAAGTAAATTAATATTAATTAGTTAACCAGGAATCAAAAAATGAGTTAGACATGAAAAGTTTTGAATCAAATGTAACGTTAATTACCAAAGTAACATTATAATCCCATCTTGTCAAAATTATCTTATTCTTATCCCAATTAATTATGAAGATTAACATGATCGTTAATTGCATTTCCAGAGTTGAAATTAAAGCAAGCGAGCAAACAATTAATTCAGTTTATGATTCTTTTCGTGGTAATCATTTCAATGTTACATTAATTGTGGTCGATTTCACCAGAACATTAACTTTCAATGTAAATCAACATTATCTGTGTGAACAGAATTAATCAACTGAAAGCTGTGTTGATTTGTTTTGACGAAATAAAATCATGTTAATTGTGACTATTTAGTTTTATCACTTCATGAGGTGGTCATCTTAATGGTACTAACTCGAAAATCATTAAAAATTGAGTTTCATTATTTGAACAAAAATCCATTTGATTAATGCGATTGAAACTTTTACAATCATAATTCACATGAGAAACTTGAATAGTCCAAGTTAATGGGGTCGGTGACAAATGCAGGGAAAGTAAAAAATTGAAGATCAGTTCATTTCATTTATTTCATGAAGAACCGCGATAACTCAGTTTCTCTCACATTTTCGATGACGATAAATAATGATAATCATCATGGTGAGGGTTCGATTGAACATGAAAATTGTTCAGTAAATGTATTGGAAATGGTGATTCAAGGAGATGTGGGTGTTGTTGATAGACTATTAAATAGGAAAATATTCTGATCAATAAAATTCAGTTGTTAATCAGATTCATTCATCCTGATTGTTCAAATTTCAAAAGTTGTTGTAATCACCAATCTTGATTCTTTCAGGTAAACTTATCATTCTGACAATAACATTAACTTCACACTTTTAGAATTAATTCACAATTTTCTAAAGAATCTGAACAACGTAATGATTTCTGTTCATTTTGGATTCTGAGGCTTATCGGATGTTTCTTATTGATTGCTGGCGATTCAACTAATCTAATTTTGTTAATTTTTGATTGATTATTATTGATCATAGTCGCCCGAAAATTTTTCACTTCACTTAATGAATGAATAAACTGAACAATGAATTTGATTATTTCCATGGTTCTCTGAAGCATCAAACATAATAATAATTATTAACTCAATACTAATAATCACCATTAACAATAACTCTGATACTTTCTGATAACATGAGTGAATTTTTCAACAAAAACAATGTCGACATGTTAACATTAAGGTGATAACTGATAAAATAACACATCAATCTTGAATAATCTCAACTTTTCATCAGAATTTCAGTTAAAAAACATGAGTGTATTAACAGATACTCAGAATTCCCATGTGATCAGTTGAAACTAAATTTTTTCACTACGAAATCAATTGAACCGAAACCAATTCAGTCACTGATTAGATTACATTAGTTTAATCATGATTGAATAACAATCTGATTTACATTAAATTACTTTTGCTTTGATTAACAATGTTCACAACTAATTATTAAATTTTCTTGATTCTAAAATCTTAATTCAATTTAGACGGAAACCTCAACAGAATAATAAATCGGAATCATTACTCACCATTGAATCGACGTGCAATTTAACTTTTAATGTTCGACAATCAGGCTTCCGATAGATCATATTTTTCCGCATCTCAATTAAATCAGGACTAAATTGCTGAAATTAAAAGAGAAAAAACTAGAGCAATGAGATTTTAAATGATTTCCAGTCAAGTGTTGAAGATGGAGAATCACAATTTAATTGGAATAATGTTTAGTCTGTTGATTTTCAACAAACAACAAGTTTAATCACTTAATTAACTATTGCTTAAACTAGAAAGTTAATATTGTATTGTTCATCTCAAGAATCTGAAAGTAATCAAGAAATTAGAAACTTACCCTGGATTCCTTTTTATTATCAGCAATCTCAACTTCCAGAATATCAACTGAGCTGTAATAGGGCTTTAATAGATTTTGAAACTGAAAGAAAACAATAAATTCAGTGGTTAATTATCAAGTTGATAAACAGGGCGGTAACACTAATTAAACGGGTTTGTTTTTTGAATCACTCCTCTACTAAATATCAGATGGACTTTTGGTCAATCTATTCGAGATTTTTGTAGCTTAGGGTCTAGTAAGGTACTAAGATAAAGGTCACTAGCTACGGGCCACGTTTAGAGGTCATTTGATGATTATTTTGGTAGGAAGAACATTTGGTTTGACCATAAATTCAAAGTTTGGAGCAAAAGGAAAGAGAAAAATAATAATCAATATCTTTGATTTGAAACAAATGATTTCGATCCGATTCAATTTAATCAAAAAAATTCGTACCAAAACCTATCAGAATAAGACAATAGGAAATTTATAACAACATTTCTTGTTAATACTTAAAAGAAACGTAAAATTGAATAATCTTTAGAATCGTTCGTTACAGAATGACCGGAATGCTCTTGAAATCACATATAACAATTGAGTGTCACCAAAACTTTTTCTTAACTCGAGTCTGGGTCTGAATACCCAAAGATGAAAGAGTTATTTCAAAAAAACTTGTTTAAATCATTTCAGGTAATTATTAATGTTAATTAACTAGATAGAAGGTAATCAGTACATGTATCCAGCATACAATCAATTAAGTTACATAATCATTTATTTTGATTTGTGGTGTATGAGAATAAAAAATTGCCGAGATACATGATACTAATAGATAGACAATAATGAATCATGTTTATCTGAATAAAGGAAAAGTTCAGTTCACGAATCAGTAGAATTGAGGGTGTTGACTTATTAATGATCATGATATTGATTCAATTAACTCAAATAAAGATACAGCAATTAGGGTCGTTTGATACATTCAATTCAATTATTATCTCAAGTTTATTCAATTAGATTCTGTAAATTTTAATCCAGTTAATTGACATCAATATAAAGTGTTGTAATAGATTTTCCTTCATTTCCATAGACAAACAATTATCCTTGCTAATTAATTGTGATACTATAAGAATAAGAGCCATTTAGTAAATTGACAGAAGCTCACTGATCAAATTAAAAGGTAAACTGTAATTTCAATGAGTTTTAGATTAACCTGAACTAATTCAACAATTATCGAGCAAAGATTATCGAAACTGATTAACTGTTTGTGAGTACATTAGTTGATTGTAGGGGTTATTAATATAGACTAATTATTTTGAAGATTTTGAGTTTATTGTGAACAGAAAACAAAATCAACTGATGATAGAGTTTTAATTGTTTCAAATCTCTTGCTAAATGATAAGCCTAATGAAATTATTCTGAGAATCTAAAATCATGAGTTATTATTTAAAACTCAATTCAATTAAAAATTGGATTAGCTGATGAAAGCAATTAAGTGATTGCCACTTTATGTTTCTCCTAATACTAGTACATTACTGTAATGGTAATTATCCTGGCCGAGGATTGAAACAATAATGAGACTTGGATGGTTCAGATAATCTTTTACCATCAAAATCATCTCAGAGTAGTATCTCATTTCCTGATAATGACGATGAAACTACGTGAGAATGATTCCTAAACGATAAGATGAAGATTTTGTAATCACGAGGATCATCGTGAAGAGACAGAATTAGATTAATGAATCTGGACAGAATTTCAAGCTTTATCATCCCAATGGTGAGCCAATTTAGAGTCGGATAATATTACAGGTATTGCAGAATTGAAAGGATAAAGAATATTGATTCAATAATCATTAAAAGATGATAGTGAAAACATGATATCGAATTGTATAAGAAATGAAATCTTTGAAATCCGATACATCGAATCATAATAACTATTAAAAGGCGATAATAATAATTCAGATGAATTCAAATTATCCAAGAGTTATTAATAGAATAACAAAAAATGATACAAGAAATCAGCTCGAAAATAACATTCATAAGACTGAATATCAATGTTAACAATTTTTGATACTACAGGGCGATTCAGCTAATTTGTATGTACGTCTTTTTGCAATTACGTAGAAACTTATGGCATATTTAAAGGTCAAGGTCATGAAGGTTATTCTTCGAAGAAACCACTTTGACGATTTTTTGTAAACTATAAATTTTTCTAGGCCTACTAGTGAAGTTACGGCTTGATAACATAACAAACAGTGTTGATATTGCACTTAGACTAAATCGATAACTTGTGATGACTTTTTACAGAAAAGTTAGCTTAATTATCCTGTAAGATCTGAGCATTAATCTGATATTCATGGCGAACAAAAAATACCTTCGATCTGTTCAATGGCTACAATGATAAATGGATGAATGTAATTGAATCAGAAAAACATTGATGAGGAGAAAATGAGCAAAAAAGTTCTAATGATGAACAATAATGATAATGATGATCAAAAATAATCGTTGAAGAAAACTCATTTTTCTTTGTTGATTATGCTATTCAATTTGTTCGATTCTATACTTAAGCAGTTTATGAATTGATTATGAAGAGAATACATGAAATTTAATACCCTTATTCTTTGGGAAGAAGGGAGCCAGTAAATATTCAGAGTTTTAGTTTTTTTCGTTTTGTTACTCAGAAAAAGTTCTGATGGTTTCAGATTATTTTTACTATTGATAGTATAGGAATTCTCAGAACATGAAAATAATGGTGTTTAGTGGAAAGGGAGAAAAAAAACATTTATTATAACCAAATTTTATCTATTTATCAGGTCAAATCACAAACACTATTGATAAAATTCATCAATGCATTAATCGTTTACATGTGATGAACTTTCATGTTGGGAGAATTTTTCTGAAACTTTTCAATTTTTTTTCATCACCATTATCTCAATCATGCAAGTATTCATCATCTTAATACTGGCAACTTAAATTGGAGGTTTGTAATTGAGAACAAGCTTTTGGAAAGAAAAAAGTTTATTGCATTTCTGAAAATTTATATTATTTTTCATTCCATTCCCTGAATTTCAGATTTACTATTTCGAAGATGATGAATGTTTTTTGTTTCATAAAACAAGTTGAGTTTCAAGATTATCTGCTTCATAGATTTGCAACTCTGATTCAATTGCGAGTAATGAAGAAGAAGCAAAAAATATCGATATGTATAACAGTCAAGGGATTGACTGTGATATTCAAAGTTCTGGTTGTGGATTTACTGAGGTTGGAATAACATTATCTAGTTATGAATGAACTTAGGAGAGAGAGAGAGAGAGAGAGAGAGAGAGAGAGAGATGAAGAGAAGAATTGAGCAGATTTAGTCATCTAAACCTCTGGTGCTGTTTAGTTTAGATTCTGTTTACTGTTCCTTGTTGAGAGTTTTGTCTCTGCAGGGGTTACTAAGGTTACTACGATAACAAGGAAAATGCGTAAACTTCGATCAGATTTTAGTAATAAATGAGAATTTTTTTGTTCCCCTGATTGGCAAAATTTCATCAATTCTGATAATTCATCAGAGTATTTACTTACCAGAGTGCGAAGGTCTGGATGATAAAGAACGAAACCATTGTTATTGATACTGAACGAATAACCATTTACACCAATCTGAATTATCGAGAACATTAATTAATTTGGTTATGTTAATTGTTGTGAAAATTGATTCCTTTTCAATTTACCTTATAACTTGGAATCAATTTGATTATTTCATTTAGCGGAACATCAACACCAGCAACACCTAAAAGCTTGAGACAGAAAAAGAAGAAAATTAAACAAACAATTAACTAGTCAATCATCGTTGGTTTAAATTGTAATTAAAATCATTAACTTCTCCTTGTGGGAGTAGATTGAACCTGAATACATCAGTGGGTTCAAGGTATTAACCTGATACTTATTATAACGATGTTATTATTGAATAAGGTTAATCCGATTATCTTTTAATCATTTGTTACAATTAAAACCTATTAATATGAATAAAAATAACATTTCATTGGAAACTTTTTCACTCATCTCATTGAAGTTATTTACCATCGAAGTAAGAAAAAAATTGATAAATGATCAAATCAAATAGCCTGAGGGTAAATTGCTCAAATTTAAATCACGTTGTTACTGATATATATTATTAGAAAATATCATGGATCATGAAGATAAATAAAGTTGTATTAATTCAATGTTATCGTTGAAAATGATCATGTTCATGATGACGATAACTGAACTTCTGAGGAATTAAAATGTATAGAGGGTAATGTTATTTTCTAAGGGGCGGTGAACTTGAGTGACTTTTTATCTTAAAATGTTCAATCCTTTCTTATTGTCTAGATTATGTTCATCATGATGATCATTATCTTTATCCTCTTCAGTGATCATCATGACAGAGATGCTCGAGACAACATCTTTTTTATTCAATTCTAACCAAAACTATACAAATTATTCATACCGAAAATGAATGTTACTGAAATTTTTGAAAAAAAGAACAAAAGATGAATGAAGATAAAGAAGATTGAAGATCATTCCAATGATGATGATGATATGAAGATGACAAGAATAAGATTCTCAATAACATTGCATGAAAAGAAAAAAGGAAAACAAAATAAAAACATTATTATTATTAAGACAATTTCATATTCTTTCAATTTTGTTCCATTTTTAACTTTTATAAGAACTTTGTTCTGATTCTGAGTAGATCGGTTTTATATCTTCGCTAACGAAATTTATAAATAATTAAAGTAAATAAAAAGATGCTGTATAACCACAACAAATGATAAATTTGATTAATCTCATGAATCGATTGAGTGACTTGAATTTTCTGTCTAATCAAGTATCGAGCTTAAGTTTCTGGAAACTAATCGATAAAGATAAGCTTACATGGGATCCATCATGAGTTTGTGAAAAGCCCCATGAAGAAATTCTGGTTGAATGAATCGAGTGGAGGGTTTATTGACACCCGATATTAGTGGACCATTGGTTGAGAAATTATTTCACTCAATAGGAAGTTGAAGAGGTTTTTACTTCCGGTCAACATTTAATCATATTTCATGTGTTGACAAAAAACTACTGAAAAAAGGTTGATTGTCAGAATTCATTTATTACTATCATTACTTTCACCAATCATTTCATCATGATCAGAGTTTCGATTAATCTTGGATTGTTTAACTAACGATATCAACATGATAATCATATTACATTTCAAGCATTCATCATAACCCTAATAATAGTTATTATCATCTGACAGAGATTCATTATTCTTGATAATTGATGAAATCATGATCCATATCAATGACCAATTGATAAGTAAAAAATAGCTTACTAATTAATAAAATTTGAAAATGAAACGATTAATCTGATTTTGAATAAACTTCAAGTTATCAACATGACTAATCTCTGTATTATTTATATTTACCATTAAAACTCAAGTATTAATATTATTTCAACCTAATTTCTTACAACATACTGGTCCCTAAGTGTTGCTAATACCTTGATGAAAAATGATCAAGTTAAATTTAATTATCAGCTATGATATTGAAATACTATCATTTTGATTGCTCAAATTGGGTTATTTAATCACTTTATCCATAAATATATTAGTTAAGTAAACAAACAATTAACTTGATATTTACATAAATGAAACTGATTGAACAAAAATTAATAATAAATCATGTTTACATTGTGAATTATATCAAATGTTGAATGACAGTAACGAAAAATGTGAAGCAGATTATAATTAATTTAATAGATATAAAATCGAGATCGATAATCTGTTCAGAGTTCTGAAAGGGGGAAATTTACATCTACAATTTGGACAAATGAAATAACGATTAAAAGTCGATCCAGAAATTTTAAATTCTTTCGAATCTCTTTAGGCAGTTTCCGGTTTAATAAGGAAATAATAATTTTCGATTTTGATTTTTTCTCTCGTTATTCTATCAGTTAAATCGAGTTCTTTTCAAGTTCGAACAATTGAAATTCTATTATTATTATATTTATACACTTTGATGAATAAAGTTTAACTTCAATGGAGTTCTTATCATGAAATCTTTTCCTTTTTTTCTTCATCATCATCTTCATCCTCTTGCTGCAGGGGAAGAATAAAGAAAAGGATAAACGACTTTATCATCTTCTTATTGAAAAAAAGTTTCAAGTTCTCGAAAGAGTAAATTTTATCGTTATATTTTGGTGTTTTGTTTATCATGTCCATTGAGACTTACTGTTGAGTTCCTACGATTTAAGACTGGAATTGCAATTGTTGTCATCAGATCGAATGGAACCTGAGTCAAGTTTTCGAATACAAAGAGAATAAAAATGTTATTATCGTAAAAAAGGAGTAAAAATGAAGAGGAAAAAGTGTCACATGGAAAAAAGAGTATCAATTTACCCGAGGCTTAAACTTTTCTTTTTTCGGTTCAATGTTCGGTTTCCCATTAATTGTGCCTTCAGAATTATTCACTTGCTCTTCACCTCCATTTGCTTTGACTTCCTCTGTTCCATCGACACTCTTGCTATTTGGCTCCGTTTCTCTTGCCGTTCTCAAAGGAACTGAATCATCTTCTGATGCCATCTTTTTCTCCAAATCGTCTTCGTAGTCTTTCTCTTCCGGTGAATCGATAGTGTAACGAGTATTCAAAACATCATCACCTTTTGCTTCCTGTAATCGAATTAATCTTCTTTGGTAAGCTTCTCGAATCGTTGATCGTTCCAATGCATCCCAGATCCATGGAGCTAAATCAATTTCCTGATCAGATCAACCAAATAAGAATAAAAATTTGATTAGAATATCAATGTCAACCAAATGATCCGACAGCTCGATAAATTTAATGAGGATTATTACACTAGATGAACAGGACTATTCGAGTTCGAAATACAATCTAAATTCACAATTGGGTTTACATGTTAACAGACAGTCTCAAGATGAAAGATTAATTAACATGGAACTTCAAATGAATTCTGGTGAAACTTGTTCACGGTCAACAGTTGAAAAGTTCTAATACCCAAGTTACTGTAAATTTAGAGATGTTATCAGTTATCAGGAAGTTTCAGTCTGTAAGATAATTTATCAACATGATAACAAGAATCGGGTGTAAACATGTATCATGAGGTTTCAAGTTTACTATTAAACTGTTAAGGGTTTTCGCCTTAATATTGATGAGTTCAGGAAACCTTTTGTTCCCAGGAAAGAGAACAGAGTAGCTCATGATTGTTAATCTTCCAATCCGATTCCTCGATTCATCTTGTGACTGGACAGCAACGATAACCAGCATACCTGGTTTACCATGGACGATGATGAACATGATGAAATAGAAACTCAGAAAAGTTCAAATCTTTTCTTTGCCTCATATACTTTTCATGATTGTTCAAGTTTTAAGATTAATTTCAAGATCAAAAGGTAATCTTCTTGTGAAAGGATAAGTGAAAATACTCAGTAACTACTTTATCTGATGAACTATGGATTGAAAAAAGCAACTCATTGATTTAAACTCAGAGCTGTCTGAACTTTTTTCACTTCTTTGAAACTTTTTTTCTTTTTCAAGATTGAAGCTCATTTATCAATTGCAATTCCAATGAATAAAAGTTAATCAGTTGAAGTATAAATTGACTCATACAAATTTCAATTGAACCTCAATGAAACTAAGGTTAACATTCAATTGTCAATAATCAGCAGTCAACTTAATCATGATGATTAGTAAGATGATAATCACAAGATTACATGAGTTTCAATTCTCAATTAAATGAAAAGGTCTCATTATAATGTCAATGATTAAGAGCTCATCATCCTTTTCCTTTTAATCTTCTATGTTATTACAATTATCTTCATCATCAAACTGTTTCTCATCAACTGGAAGATGTTGGAGCAACTCATTCATTGAATATCATGTTAAGATTAGCAAGAAAACAACAAAAAAGTAAAAGTTGTTGAGATGATAACAAGTAAGTTTATAAAAAAGGCTCAGTATTTTTCTTACTAAGTATCATCCAGAACTTATTCAAGGGAAAACCTGATGAAGATGAAATTATCATGATAACATGAACATTCAATATCATAATAAACCCATATGATATTATTAAAACTACTAACAATCGATCTAACAACTCACCTTATTCATTGTGACTATTTCACTGAATATCACAAGAAATAAATGTCTTTTAAAGGTCAAATTTGACCGTGGATTTATCAGAATCAAAGTTCTCTAAGTTTTGACTTTATCAAGGTCATTTCATTAATTTCTGAGAAATTCAGTGAAGAATGAGATTATCATTCTGAGTTCAGAATTTAACGTTTTCTAAACTAAAACGATAAATTCTGAAGAAACCTCTGTAAACACCCCGTTTAAAAAATACCAAGGATAAAGAGACTCGGATAAGATTTGGATCAGTATTGTAAATGTTATGTAAACTTGACACAAGCTCGTATGTGAAGATGAAAATGAGAAGATGAAGAAGGAGCATGATGAGAAGATGGATGATGAAGCAAAAGAGAGGATAAGAGGAAAATGAAAAGATGCTGTAACCATAACATTGTCTTTTGTTTATGAACCACAAAATCTAATGAAAAACAAGCCTTTGTATTGAGAAAAGAAAAACTTGTTAGGTCAACAGTTTTCGTCTTGTCATTATCTTCTTGTAAGTTATTCATTGCATGGGACAAGGAGAGATTCAGACTATTGGGGAAGAGGTTCTTACTTTCGCATCCTCATCTCCAGTCGATCATCTCTTGAGCCATTAAATAAGCAATCCACATACTATTTCTCTTTCTCTTTCTCTCTTCTCCTCGTCTGTCTGCTCAAGATGATAAAATGCAGAGAGAGAGAGAGAGAGAGAGAGAGAGAGAGAGAGAGAGAGAGAGAGAGAGAGAATATCATTGATCATCATGAACGTCTTCTTTTTCCTCTTCATCTTTCAGTTATCTTTATTCTCACTTGCTCTACTCTCTTTTTGTTTTCTTTTTATCGTCTTACTCATCATTCATTGTCTTTCATTCACTCATTCATTTTTTTCGTCCCTCGGAGGCTCACTTCCGTTTCCTCTTTTTCTCATCTTCATCATTCTCATAATCATCTAATATCATTCTTTGTTTAAATCCAAGGAAACAATAGATATTTATAATATTACTTTTAATGACAATGGGTTAACATATATCTCTGTCTACTCTTTGCTTTTATCTTCATAATCATGGCAAAAGTACAGAATTGGGTGTAAGGAGGATTGCGTGAAGAAATAGAGAAAAAGACAAGATGATAAAACGATCCTTTTATCTTCGTCTTCATCCAAGTATAAGAAAATGATATAAATATAGAGAAACAGTTGAATTGTTATTACATTTTACTCTAATTATGGGTTTCAATCTAATAATTCATTGCTATTTCTTCAATCGAATTGTGAATAAAACTAAAAAGATGAAGTGATGATATAAAATAATGATGATAGTTTATGATGATGAAAATGAAGATGAAACATCGTGATCTTACTCAATCAAATCCCGAACATATAATGTGCCCACAATCAATCTTCAAATTATTTCCTTTCAAATGATTCTTTTTATCATCAACTATATCTCTCTACTCTATTCATTATTATTCATTCCCTGTTCAGCACCGAGATTCTGATTCAGGTCAAATGATAGATTTATATGTTTTTCGATTATTATACAGGGCCAGGTTTTTTCAATTCTCTCGGTAACTATGAGTTCCAAAAACAAAAATGGTATTTGAGTGATACACAGTTGTGATCGTCTTGTATTCAAATGGTTAAGGTCATTGAGATTATCGATGAACGTGTTTGTCATGAAGGTCATTTCAGAAAAGAATATTTTCGAAAAAAACTTCGATGAAGCTGAATAACCCTGTATGAATGTTACTCGTCCTCAAGTTTGTCTATGCTAAGAAACCTAATGGGTTAAGATTCACAAAAAGAAATGATCATTTTCATCACCATGAAGAGAGAGAAAGAGAGATGAAGATAAAACTGAAAAAAGTTCATTGATAATAGTTGCCCGGAAACATCAATAATCGTCTCTTCCTTTTCGATGAAGAGAAAAAGAATCATCATGATAATCATCCTTCATCATGTTCACCTCCTACTCCTCCCTTTTACCTCCATTTACTTCATGCTCACCTCATCCCCTTAAAAGGATAACATTAAAATGTGATTCACTTAATATCATTTATTATCTTGGAGGAAAAAAGTGAAGATAAAATTTCATCTTTTTTTCAAATACATTTAATCACTTGTTTGTAGCATGATGATTAAGTTTGGAAAGAGTTGAAATCATTATCTAAGAGTCATGGAAATTGAAGCTGAGATAAGCCCAGATAAACTGCAATTGTACTTGAATTCATCTTGTGAACATCTTGAGGAAACGGAAATGAGACGATCAGTGTGAAAAAAAGCTGTTGAAACGGTGTTATTGTTGTTCAGTCAACTCAGTTATAGTTGATGAAAACATGAGCAAAGATTAATCATGAAATTAAGTTATCTGATCCAGTTGACTGACAATGTTAATTTGTTTTCACTTGAAAGTGATGGTTTGATTATCAACTATTCAAAATAAAATAATTTAATTCTTGAGTCTCTGATTATTGTTAATATTAATAAATATATTAATATATAAGCTGAATCTATGTGTAAACAAGAAATGTTGATAAATAATTCATCAGATGAAAAATTCAATTCACTTTTCATATTCATCTCTTATAAAATCCTTCCAGTGAAATAATAACCACTTTTTCTTTGATAGTCTTCAGACACTTACCGTGTGATCTGCATAAACGGCAGTATAAATGTATGGCCTCTCCTCGATCGATTTATTCCCTTGGAGTAGCACAATTGGACGGCTCAAAGTAGCCACATATTGCTGAACATGTTCTCGAATATCAGAGAAGTCTTTTATGTGAGAAAATCTCCCGCGATTATTACAGGCCAAATTTCGCGTTGGCATAATTTCCGTTATTTCTTTACCAACTAAATAGGTGAAAATACGGATCCGATGATCAGTATCAATTTTAGCCAATTCTTTTTGCAGATCTTCAGAGACTCCATCGGTTACCAACATAATCAACTGATTGCATTGAGCTCCTGTTCCTGATCGACGGGCACTTAACAGAATGTTATAAGCTTTGGTTAAAGCTAAAAGTAATTCCGATTGATTGTTAACTCGTAATGACGAAATTGCCTCACGGAATAACTGGAGGTTCTGCCTGGATGCAGGTACAAGATTTTCTTTGAAACAATCCACAATCGACTCGATTCGAGATGAATAGTTAAATACACCAATATGATCGTTCTCTGTTAAGGTCTCCAATATATTCACCACTACTTCTTTAGCGATCGCCTGTCTTTGGCCTTAGATAAACAGAATAAAATAGATTTAATTAGTCAAACAATTAAACAAGTAGTTAGTCAAATGTCATACCTTACAAGTGGTTCTTTACACACGACGGCTCTTGCACTAAATTACTCTGAAATTCACTAGCTGTTAGTTGAAACGAGCTCTACGTATGTTTTCAGAGAGCGGACAAAATGATCTAAGCCGTAGTACGTAAGGAACCCCTTGTTTTGATATTAGAGTCATAATAAATTGTTAACCACCTTTCATAGATCCGCTGGTGTCAATAAGTATAACCATATCTTTGGGTGAGGCCGCGGCTCGAATGAACCATTGGGTCACTCTGCAGTCATAAAGGTCAAGTGGTTTAATGTATTGTGGCTGATTTGGTGGTGGCGTTGGAGCTGATTTCATGAAGAAATCAGGGTATCGCCAGTGATGTAAAGGATAGACGCGGAGAAAACCATCAATGGAGCAATAAAATTGCCAATAAGAGTCAGGATCATATTCATGATTGGAAGTAAACACTTTATCTAATCCCGAAGACCACTTGATGCTATTCTTGGTCGTATTCCGGCCATAATATACATTAACGGGAAGATGGACTGCGGACATTTTATTATTCACTGCGATTCCTTTGAAATGTTCATCCGTCTCGACATGAACTGAAAAGAATCTCGGATCTTCCCATGATTTTCTCCACTCTTCTTCTTCTTTGGGTGTTTCTATTTTTAACTTAATCGGTGGAACTGAAGTATTGGTTAGAACCAAATCAGGTTCGTAAAGTCTTTTGACTTCCGGAAAATCGAATTTCAAATTCGAATCATAAATATGTTTCTCTGCTAACTCTTCGGCTCTTCGAACTATGTTCATGGCAAGAGTTTTCTTCTTTTGGAACATCAATTCCAATTTACTTTTAATCTCGGCCATTAACACTTCGGTATCTTGCTTAACCACTGTAGCTTCACTCATTGCGAATTTCTAACAATCAAGATAAATTCCAGAGGAAATTAAATTTAACAAATTGAATCAAAACACATAATCAAACCACTTACCTCATTGATTTGATCATAACACAATTCCTGTGATATATATTGGTTAAGATTTTTACTTAAATCATTTGCCCAACGACGGATTCTGCGAATTGTAAACAATTAATAAATTAATTATTAGAAGATGGACAATCCAAATCATTTTGATCAATTTGATTTTGTAAATTGTCAACACGAAAAACAAATCACCGACTCTTTTATTGTTTTGTTGTACTTGTCTTTGATAGGACATGTTTTGATTGATAATCATTTAGTTGCGTGTAACAATTAAATTAAATTACAAATGACATTCTATTAATATTAATCTCTGAAAATGTAAATTGTTTGCTTCAGTTAAATGTCACAAAAAGATCAGATTAAATGATTATGATTAACTGATTGTTTATCAGTAAACATGTTTCATTGTTTATCTTGTTTTCCACTTTCTAATCTCTATTGATTTATTGATTTGATTAACTTTATTAAGTGACATTAATATCAAATGAAAAGATCAAAGATTTAAGATTATGATTTATGAACAAAAGATTAAAGGTAAGAAAATAATAAACATCCAATTAATTATTAATAGAAACTCCATTCATTCAGAATTGAAACAAGTTCAGTATCAATATTTCAATTGTTCAATTTATTAATAGTGTTAAAAACTAATCAACATTATTAAAAATCATCAAGAAAAAACCTAGTTGATTTGACAGCAAAATTAACTAATCAATAAATTTCAGTTTATCTACAATATTCACACTAAATTAACTTAGTTAACTACTAATTAAGTACGAGTCATTAACTGGAAATAACAACTATACCAAATGATCAACTGATTCAGTTTCATTCCAGTGGATTTTAATTGTTCCCTCGTCATTATTTGGGTTATAATTTTAGTCAATCAAATCTAATTAACAATAAACTTAAATGAACTAATCATATCACCAATGAACAGTTTAATACGTAGAAAATATTCTTAATTAAAATAGGATTAACTTTTGATTCTACTCCTAATGAATATCCTGATAGATGAGATCGAAATGTTCAAAGGTAATTTAAAGCCTAATGTTGGGTCAAAACAAGCAAAAAATGAACCATTTAAATGATCAATAATCAGCACCGATCATCTCAGTCAGAAATTCATTACAATTTATAATACTATTTTATAATGATGATCGAATGATAATCTTGTAGATAAATTGTTTCTAATGTCACTAATATGCAACAATATAATGTTCTTCTTTTCGAAATGTTCCAATTCCAATTCACATAATTTCTATCATGATCGTCTTGTTGATTGCGTGATTAGATGATGACCCATTTGTCCTGAATTCAGAGCTAAATGGAGTTTCCCCTTTACCTACTATTGGACATTTTGAATACGAATGAAACTAATCTAGTCTATTATTAGCTCAGATCAGATGAATGTAATTGGCTTAATTCATTGATTAGATGAGATAATTTTATGTTATCATTAGAATAACATAAGTAATGAGAGACACAGGATAATGATGATTAGGATGATAAGAATGATGAGAAAAACAAAGAGTAATATCTGACCTGATTAAGAATAAAAAACTGGAAAAGATTAATTAACCCAATATGATTTCGATTGTCCAGATCAACATTAAGTCTTAATTAGAAAGCAATGAGTCTCGATCTTCTTTTCATTAACTCATGTAATTGTTGATAATCACAAATCAATGTTAATTTTATGCTAACACTAATCAGTGAATCACACAAATCTTAATCAATTTGCGAACAAAAAAGACAAGAGAAACCTTTGTCTATCTGAGTGATAAGTAAATAAAAAATCATCTTAATCTCTTGGTGATAATCATCATTATGTTTCATTGGAACAAATAATTATCTATCAGTCCCATTGGGATGGATAAATACAGAGCATTTCACCAAGTTTCCAACCATTTTCATGAATAATTTTTCTTTCTTTGAGTATTCATGCCTCAGATTTGAGCTATGGGATTTTGAGTGATACTCAATTGGCTTATTTCAATTTCAAGGTCATTTGGTGGTCAGAATTCAAATTTTATCACCTAACCTAGCCGGAAAAGTTGTTATTGAAAACTTATCAAAAACTTGGTGAAATGCCCTGGAGATGAGTATGATACAATTTAAAGATTAGAAAAGGTTTCTCTAAGTTAATCGATGCTTAAACTGTGATTTTGTGAATGGTGACATATGAAGATGACCAGTCTAGCCAATCAGTTAAATTAAATCGCTTCGATTCACAACAATTAAATGATTGAAATACCAATGGGGTAACAGTAATTAGATTTCTGGTTATATCAAATTAACTTTGCCAGAAGAATGTAAAAAACAATATAAATTGAATTCGTGACATGAAATATCAAAGGCATTCAGTCAGTTGTTATAAACTTCATATTTCATATTTCACCAGGATAACATTGTTTTCATCTTTAGATGATGAAGATAATGATGATTAAAATGAAACAGAAAGAGGAAACAAATGAAAGTAACACTCGAGGTTGGACTAAAGTGATGTGGATGAATAAAATGATGATGATGCTGAGAAAAAGGAGGCAAAGTTTTAATGGAAGGAGGATGAAGAGAAGGAGGAAAAGGATAAAGAGAGATCGAAGAGAGTGAGAGACAGAAAAAAGAAGAAGATGATGATAAGAAAATGCAGAGTAAAAGGATCCCATTGATATTTTGCTCGAACAAATCGATGAAGATTCTGATTCAGGCCGTGCACTTAAACTTTTTCCTTTCTTTTTTCCTCTTCCTCCAAATTCTCATCTATTTCTTGTTCTTTTTTCATGTTGATAGCGAACCAAAACTCTGAGCCTCCCATGGCTACTCTTCTAATCTCTATTTTTACCATGGTTTTGATTTATCATCATCTTTTTCTTCCTTCTTTATCCCGTTTGAGAACTGATCACATTTTTGCTGCCAATAAATTCCGTCAAGATGAAATTGATTCTCATCATCTAACCAATCATTTGATCTCATCGAGATTCATCTTTATCTTGTTGACAATTGATTTCATGTCAACTTAACACAAAAACTCGAATCGATTGTTCAACTCGAAAATTTCTCTTTTTTTGTCCTAATCACTTTTACTCTTTCACCGATCAACTAACTGTTGTGTCGATACTTTAATCAATCTGTTTGTTTGTCTATCAACAACATCATTAGTTCGTGAAACAACTGAAGAGTTATCGTTTAATACTATGAAACATCAACCGATTACATTACAATGATGTTGATTAAAGTTTTATCAATCATCCCGAGAATAAAATGTGCAATTAAGTTGACAATTAATCGATTACACTTGCATGGATTAACTATTGAAAAGATTTTTATCCAATATCAAGGATAAAGGAAAAAGTTATTTCAATTTCTTACAGATCTTGATCGATGTTGATTGGTTCTTGGTACAGTTCCGTTGGACTCCAACTGATTAACACAATTAAGATGATCAAGTGATGAACAATATACAAGATTAACTTCATCTTTGAATTACTCCCGTTAATCTTTGGATGAAGATTTTTATTAATCCACTTGAATCCACCAGGCAAATATTTTTCAAGGAAGAAGAATCAAGATGATGATGAAGATTCGTTACCAAGTAACAAAGTTAACTAACTTTAAAAATCTATTTATATCGATGAGATGGAAAGAAGATGAGGATCATCATGAAGAGAATAAGATGAAAAAACAAATAATTTTCTAACAATAATTGAGCTAAATGAAAGAGAAAACAATAATGGAAGATCTTTGATTAGAAAGAAATGATTTCGATCTGATTTAATCCATTGGACTAGAAAAATTCATCTCAGAACATATTAAAATAAGACACTAGCAATTGTTAACTTTTATTGTTGTTTGTAAGAAATATAAAAAGCAAGTGAAAAATGATGACAAGGATGAGGATGAAGATGAAGATGATTGTGTTTTGAAAATAGTCAATTGATGCTGCGTAACAAAACATCTCTCACCACCGAAAACATTGCCATCTATTGGAGTTATCAACATCTCAGTTTAATTATAACTTATAATAAATCATGTATTTTCTCTTACAATTCAGATGAAACGAAACTCATCTCTGAATATCTGAGAGCTTTTCAAGAATCATCACCAACAGGTGGTTGTGTCAACACAAAATATTTCATATATTCTGCCAGCGAAGTGATCATATCAGTTCCGATTGCCACGAGTTGTGAACCAACTGGTGAATCGAGACTTTGTGTAAGTCTATTATCAGGATTCGATTCAATTCTTTCCCATGGATCATCTTCTGTTGTCGCTAATCTGTATCTCGATCTGAAACTTTGTTCCTTCAATATGTTGTACAGTCTCTCTGGATAATTTGTCATTATTCCGTCGACGGAAAGTCTAATGTGATAATAAATTGTAAAGAAATTAATGATTAGAAATGAAGAAAATATTAAGAATTTTCCAAGGGTTTCACATACCTAAGTGATGCTCTCAGATTTTCACGTAAATCAACTGTCCAGTGATAAACTTTAGAAAAAACTGTTTCAGAGTTTCTACTTTTTCCATCACGTAGTTTGATGCACTCGATCAATCGACTAGAATCGAGAAAAGGAGAAACACAATTCGTAATACCATCGCTAAGCCAAATTTTACTTTTGATTTCGAGTCTTTGCCACATCCCGAGCACATCTTCGACTCGGTCATTCATTCCGACATCCCAACCGATTTTCTTATTCAGATGCTCTAGACCATTGCTCTCGAGTTCATTTTGAAAACCTAAGACAAAATCGTAATCATAAACATGGCCAATCGATAAAAGTAATTTGATCTTTGAAGTGGTTGATCCAAATTCAAATAAATTTGCAATCACTTTTTGTGCCAAATCACTTCCAGCATTCGCTTTAACTGACGCAGGTAAAGTGGAAATCTTCAAGTCGAGAAAGAGAAGAGCGAAATCTTTCTTGTAATTTGCATTTTCTGTTTAGAGAAAGAGAAAGTGATTAATCCACTAATTTTTAACTAATTTTGATCAACAGGTGGTTTCACTATCGAGATTTAAACGAGAATTTGATTGTTATTAATTCGGAAACTTTGAGACCCAACAAAAGACGACGATTATTGGACAGTTTTCAAAATTTCTCCGCGATAAATAAAAAGTGTCAACAGGAGAGGAAAGAATGAAAGAAGAGAAAATATCTTACCTGGTTTTGTAATTTCTCGAACATGGGCCAAATATGTCTCAATATCCTCTCTTTCGGTACAATGGCGGAAACAATCACAAGGATAACCATGGAAAGTGTAGAGAGCTGATCCGTTCAACGAGAAGGAGACATCAGCTTCGATTGCATTGGCACCACGAGAAAGATACGTGTTGATCTCTTTGATTGAATTCACCATGTGAGCAATGTTGTAAAAAGGTCGAGCACTTGAATCGGCTCCATGAACCAGCGATGAAAATAAAATAATTAATGATGAAATTATTAAATAGTTGAAATAATATGAAAAGATTGATGGCATTTCGAAGTTTCACGCAAAATGAAGCTAAAAATGAAGATGTGCCACTTTGGTTCTATTCCCTCGATTGGGGCTCAAACTGTTAACACGGTGGGTAAATAGTAAAATATTCTCTTTTAAATGTTGATTGTTCTGTTTGGTTACGTGATCATTCAGAGCTCTGACAATTATAAATAGATTAACTTGAGTACATTACAAATAGATTTTCTCACATAAAAGACTTCTCTGGTATTCGAGAACGTGTTCAACAATATGTGGCCACTTTGAGTCGTCCAGTTGTCCTACTCTAAGAGAAGGAATCGATTGAGGAGAGGCCATACATTTATACTACCGTTTATGCAGATCAATGAGATGAAGAATAAAACTAAATTCCATGATCAATATCCAAAAGTGTTCTCACAACTGAACAACAGCAACATCTAAGTAAATTCTTGTACTGGGAAAATTATAAAGTCACACAAGTTGATCTATGAAAAGGATCATTAATTTATTTAATTAACTCTTTAGTAATTCACATTGAGCATTTTGATTGTCTGTTTGTTTATTTGTCAAAAGAAAGATTAAGTAAAATTGGCGGGATTTTTGTGTTCGTTGTGTTGATACATAAGATAATTAAAATATACGAACATGATGATGAAAAACAAAAGAATCGAAAAATAAATTAATCAACAAACGAAATCTTTTCTTTCAGAATATCTCATGTCTATTGTTTTTCTTTACCCATAGGCTACATTTTGTCCATTTTTTATCTTGAGGTGAATTATTCATTTTATCTATTAATTATTATTAAATGTTAATTGTTCATAAAAGTTTTTAAATTATTCTCAAAAAAATAACAGGTAATTTGTATTTGTGGTTTGGGGATTAAGAGCAGATTACCATCAAGATAATGATCTTGTTGAATTATGGTAAACCGGTAATCTTAAGAAAACGAAATCTCTTAAATACTTGGTGAAGGAAGTGAACATATCGGCCGCACTGGTCACTACTCTCAGACTAACAGGTGGCATTACATTGGCACTTGGCGCTGGTTTCTCTTCCGGGTCCGACTGAATTCGTTCCCATGGATCGTCTTCCGTTGTCGCTAATCTGTACCTGAATCGAAAACTCGGTTCCTTTAACACATTGAATAATCTCTCTGGATGATTGGTGATAATTCCATCGACACCAAATCTAATTTTGATTAAACAATAAAAGAAATTGATTAGCAAGTTGCTGATATTTCGATAATAAAAGCAAAAATTTCCAACTTACTTGAGAGAAGCTCTTAGATTATGATGCAGATCAATTGTCCAGTGATAAACTTTATCGATAACTGGGTCGGGGATCATCCCGCTTCTTGTGTCACGTTTTGTAATGACCTGAGTTAATCGACCAAGGTTATAAAAAGGAGAGATACAATTAGAACAACCATCGCCAAGCCAAATGTTGTTTATTATTTCGAGTCTTTGCCACATCCCGATCACATCTTCGACTCGGTCATTCATTCCGACATCCCAACCGATTTTCTTATTCAGATGCTCTAGACCATTGCTCTCGAGTTCATTTTGAAAACCTAAGACAAAATCGTAATCATAAACATGGCCAATCGATAAAAGTAATTTGATCTTTGAAGTGGTTGATCCAAATTCAAATAAATTTGCAATCACTTTTTGTGCCAAATCACTTCCAGCATTCGCTTTAACTGACGCAGGTAAAGTGGAAATCTTCAAGTCGAGAAAGAGAAGAGCGAAATCTTTCTTGTAATTTGCATTTTCTGTTTAGAGTGAGAAAGATGTTAAGACGAGAGATTAGTTAATCCTTGATCTGTTAATCCAGATAATCAAACGGTCATTATAAAGACATAAAATATCAACATGATTACTTTTCTGCCGATAAGGTTAAAAGCAACAAAAGGATTAATGTTACTCTGGATATCATTACAAAGAGAAAAGGTGAAATAATTAGACATGATTAACTTTAATTTTTTATTCTTCTCAGAACTGGTTATTTCTTAATAACATGAATATTATCAGTGTCATGATTAGAAAGCGTATCTATTGAAAAGTCTCACACTCTCACATGAATAGTATTCTAAATCATCTTCCGGCGTGATATTCAAATTGATGAAAACTTCAAGTTAATCAGAAAAAAGAGATAATTAAATGAAAAAGAAAAGGTCATCATATTGTGATTCTCTTGCCCTGGCTACTCAAATTGATGAGAAAATTTGGTTAATAATGAAGAGAGAAAAAGTCTTGATTCCAAGTTTTCATCTTCCATCATCATCATGATCATTTCATCATCTTTCTCACTATCAGTTACTTTTGTGTTTGCAACTTTGTTGCTGAAATAAGTGATGTTCAGTTGATTCTTGTTCAATGAATGGATTTGTATGAATGAAAATAAAAGACGAAAGCTCCTGAACCCTTAATGATAGTCATTTGATTCTCATAATATAACAATAATTCATTTCCATTGAATCACACTTAATCATCACGACCCAGGGAGTGGTTACTTGTCTTCAAAAATGGTCCAAAAATTTCAACAACGTAAACAAAAGTTTTATTTTTCTATTATTATCATGATCATTTCGTTAATCATGTCATAATCATCATCGTATCTATTGTATCTCTCTTGTTATCATTTTCAGACACAAATTATCAATTTTTTTCAAGGCCAATAAGTCACCTACCCTTGAGATAGTAGGTGAAGTTACCGTTGGAATGAAATCTCATTCGGTAACCAATCAGATTATTCATCATGATTACAAAAAAGTCATGATTCCAACAGATTTCAGGTAAATCAAGAAAATAGGCTCATGATCAATATCCAATAAATATTTATCCGCCCAAAGATAAATCCTCTTTGAACAATCAAAGTAACTCAATGCAATTAGCAAATAACTGTAATCCGCTTTTTATATCATTCTGACATTAACATTGACTTGCAGATAAAAACAATTGGATGAAAGATGAAGGATCATAATGATGCTTGTTTGGTGAAACAAAAAGGCTCAATCGTAAAATGAAAAAAAGAAACAATCATTTCCTGTAAATCCTGCTAATAACATCACGGGTTCCATAACTGAACAATTAACTGTTACAAGAGTTAAGCTTAACCACCGATGAACCGTATCGATATTAATGATTTCATTCATTTGGAAAATTGGTGAAACTTTGATCATATCGAATCTCAACCAATAGAATCATGGTTATTAATAGAAATCCGATGATTTTTCATTCTATGATTAATTTTCATTATCATCTAATCATAAACTTTAATCTAGATCAAAACAGAATTTGATTGAATTGTTTATTGTGATAAGTTAACTGATTGATTATTTCTCACATTTTTGTTAATTTTCATTGATTATTTGTAGATTTCAAAAGGATTTCCTTTGAATTAATCATCTTCTTCTTCCTCTTTGCTTCCTCACCTGAAACAGGTAAACAAATTTTTTTGTCAATTCATGAAATAAACTTAAACTTGACATGATTAAAGTGTAGGCTAATCAATTGACTGAACTAAGATTGATTGAAAACATTTAACCGACCATCATGATCATGTTAGTTTAACAACTAATTGTAACTACAAATGGCGAATGACAATTAAGTTAAATGTTCATAAAACTAATATTGATTTGAAATTTAATTACTTCATATTTGGTTTATTCAATTAATTCATTTTACTCTTTGATAATTAGTTGATTCGTGAGAGTTTGTGTATTTGAGGTTTTTGGTTAATTGTTTTTCATTTTTGATTCTTCTCATGATGTTTACTGAGTGAGCTAATTACAAGCGAGTCAGATAATTTAATCATTTAATGTCTGAGTAACTAATAACTTGTAATTAACTTCTATTCATTTTCTATCTTATCACAAGAATAACCATTTAAAGAAAAAAAACATTGATTCGCTTCGAAGCTAAAGTTCAATATCTAGACATTAATTGGAAATTATCTAGTACGAAATAGAGATTAAGGAGTTGAAATCATCTTGTTAATTATTCAATTGATTCGAATTTGATTCATCCAGAATTGAAGTTAATCTTAACACTAATTTTGATTTCGTCCTTGAAAATCATTAGAACTAATTTTGATCAACAGGTGGTTTCACTATCGAGATTTAAACGAGAATTTGATTGTTATTAATTCGGAAACTTTGAGACCCAACAAAAGACGACGATTATTGGACAGTTTTCAAAATTTCTCCGCGATAAATAAAAGTGTCAACAGGAGAGGAAAGAATGAAAGAAGAGAAAATATCTTACCTGGTTTTGTAATTTCTCGAACATGGGCCAAATATGTCTCAATATCCTCTCTTTCGGTACAATGGCGGAAACAATCACAAGGATAACCATGGAAAGTGTAGAGAGCTGATCCGTTCAACGAGAAGGAGACATCAGCTTCGATTGCATTGGCACCACGAGAAAGATACGTGTTGATCTCTTTGATTGAATTCACCATGTGAGCAATGTTGTAAAAAGGTCGAGCACTTGAATCGGCTCCATGAACCAGCGATGAAAATAAAATAATTAATGATGAAATTATTAAATAGTTGAAATAATGTGAAAAGATTGATGGCATTTTGAAGTTGGTGAATAAACATGAAGATGAAGATGATGGACAATAATATGAAGAAGATGACGGGGATGAAGGCAAAGGTGACAAAAGCGATGATTCACTTTGTGAGGAGCACTTGTTGCCTCGATCGAGGCTCCTGTCGAGTTTTAAAATCATTTTGATCGAAACTAATTGTACAGTTAACAAAAATATTGTAATTTATTGGCACTTAGAAATTATTGGGAAACAACATCAATGGTTAAGCACAACATTCAATTTGAAACAATAACTTCACTTGTGTGACTTTTTATCAAAATTTTCAATCGCTGTTGTTCAACCGAAATCAAGGTTTCATCTGAATCTTTTCAAGATGAAAACAGGTAGATAGACATAAAGAAAATTTGACAGTCCTGAGAGAGAGGAGAGAGAGAGAGAGAGAGAGAGAGAGAGAGAAGAAAAGGAAGATGGAAAGTCCCGCCTGCTTCCTCTTTCTTTTCAGTATCATCATCATCTTCATTAACAACATCAAGATCAACATTACCTTAACCTCCTCCAAAGTATTTGCCCTCTACCCCCTGAGGATATAATTTAAAGCTAACATTAACTCTCTAACTAATCTCAGGTGGAGGAACTTTACCTGCAATACAATAACAATAAGAAACAGCAACAATAAGGTAATTTTTATATGTAATGATGATTATACTCAATTCTGAGCTAAAAAAAGTTTTCACTTTAACGTCGTTTTAAAAAAGAAAACAATCATTTTCATCGTTCCATTGAATCGATGAATTAAAGATTAACTGAGAACATTTTTTCTGGATTTAGAAACAACGAATGAACCACTCAAGGCCAATCTTATCCTAGACTTCAATTGGATTCGAAGTACTCTAACCCTTGGATATCAATTTCCGTAGACTTGTCTCTAGAAACAGAAAAGAACCTAAAATTTTCTAGCCAATTGATTGAATGGATTAGTTTCAATTAAAAAAAGACCTTTAAGTCTGTGTCTTCTTCCAGATCTCGAACTTTCATATTGATATCGAGAGTCTCAATTATCAGAAATGGAAATGAACTGAACAACAAAAACTCATGTCAATCTCCGAAAAATGGGTGTTCAATCATTCATTCATTGAATCACTTCCTGATTGTCAACCAATTACATCAAAATGAGCAACTGTTAAACGCATTAATTTGCATGATAATTGCTAAACAATTTGGATTCTTGAGAAACATGTGAGAAAAAAATTTTAGTAAAAAAAGATATCAATGAATTAAATTTTCTAATTGTATAACCATGAGTTGATAATCAATTTATTGAATGAGTGAGTATGTGACAGAGAGAGAGAGAGAGAGAGGCTAGTCAATGATAAAAAGACCTTTATATGACCTTAATACTACATTAATTGACTTTTAAACTAATAATCAACTCGGCATCATGAAGATATTTTTTCACATTGATTATCTGTACTCAATCATCTTGATAGCGTTATTATGTTTACTATCAATTAACTTATCAACGGCTCGACCAGAAGCGGATTTGTCATCGGAAATTGATGAAGGTGAGTTTTGTTTTCGAATTCATGATGAAAGATATACAATTATTTTGATTCTAAAGTTATTCTAATTACCGATATTATTTTTTAATGAAGATCTTTCTGAAGATGATGGTTCATGTGTTCTTAATGATGAAGTATATGAAAATAAAGAGAAATGGAAACACGATGATTGTACCTTTTGCAATTGTAATCAAGGAAAAGTTGATTGTGTAAAAGTTGATTGTCCATCTTTGAATTGCTCAGGAAGGACACAGATACCTGAAGGGTTTTGTTGTCCTGTTTGTGTTGATGAAAATGCAACGATTAATTTATCCTCACCTTCATCTATTCAACAAATTGTTAAATCTCCTGAAAATGAAGATGAGCCTGTTGTATCCAACCAGGTAACTGATGAGGATTATGATGAAAATAGTGATAGTGATGAGCCACATGAATTGCATGAGGTTTTTGAAAAATCTCATGAACTTCCATCGTCATCGATTTCAACTGCTCCAACCACATCCACCATCAAACCACAATTAGCAGCATCTCCTACAACTTCAACAACAACAACAACAACCACCATAGCCCCACCACCAATGCCCATAACAATAACAACTACAACTCAGTCACACTACACGACAATCAGTAAATCTGATGTTAGTTTAATAAGTTATTCAGTTGAGATAAACTATTTTTAAATTTATCTTATTTTCTCATTAGATACCAAAGGAGAGTCCAGTTAATCACGATAATGAAACAAAAGTGCCAACAATCAGCTCATTTAATGGGTCAACATCTGAATTACCTTCAGTTTCACGAATCAACTCAAGGGTAATTACATTAGACTAAACTTTCACCTCCAACCAATTAATAGTTTTCATAATTAAGTAACAATAATTAGTTGAAATTGAAAAATTTCATGAGCAATTAAACTAATAATAAATTGATCATCATAAGATGTAAGTGATATGCTAGATGAAACTTTCTCCATCTCAATACAAACTGTTGGAGGTTCTGATCAACCTGATGATGAAAAGTTTCAGATGAAATGAATTGAATTGAATCCATGTTTGAAACTTTTTTCTTTTTTCTCACATTCAGAACTTCACCAATCAATCTGATTATTACTTTAATCATTTCCTGTCTAAGTTTAAATCCCATTTTAAATGAGAGATTAATACACTTTGCACTCTCACAGAGATGGATAACTTTTCAACCTCCACCTTGAACTTGTTGAACGAGTCGAAACTTTTAGCATCTAATGTAAAGTTGATTGATTAGATAATGATAACACTAAATTTACCTTGATAACTGTTATCGATTTTATTTTCATTTAAATCATTATCACAGTGGAAAGTGATGGTAGTTTCTTCAGGTGATTAACTGATTAACTTGATTACAGATTAACAAGAGGATTTGTTACTTATCATGTAATTAAATGTTAAAATGTTGTCAATTCAACCTTGAAATGATGATCGTCTTCATTGATGAGTGAAAATGGTAAACAACTGATTGTTTTACTTGATTGATTGTCTTTTTGATCAACAATTGAAATTAAATCACAAGGATTTCTGATTACAATTGGAGTTAATTTTCAATTAAATTCTTAACCACAAATTTTTTTCCTTTTATTGATTAAATCGTTTTTTTCTCTCTCACTTGATTGTGATTCAGGTTCGATCCGAGATGAGAGGAGATATTGATGATTTAACAACAGATCAAGTGAGTCAATTGTTTTCTCAATAAAATCGATTTGATTGTTTAAATTGAATTAGAACCGGAAGAAAATGATTGTAAACCTATTATTCAATCACAGGTAACATTAAATGAATGTCCGAGAATGTGAAAAGGTCACTCTCTCAGCATCAATGAGAAATCAATTTAAGGCATTGATAATGTTGATATTTCATTGTCTCCTGTTGATTAAGTTACTCAAGAAGATCAATGTTGATCATCAACATTGGATAGAGTAAAAAAATTAAATCAATGTCACAGTTTTCCTTCAATTCAATAATATTTAAACCATTTGACTGTTTAAATTATCATTTCTAATAGGAAATCAATCAATTTAAGTTACAAACTGATGATTGACTTACCTGTAAGATTAGATTGTCTATCACAGGTAATCACTATCATCTTACCTGATTAGATTAACACTTTATCACAACTTTAATGGTTTCAAAATAACATCAATTTAATAGATGAACCACTTTTTTCCTAAATAATTTGGATTGAAAAACGATGAATTAAATAACAGTAAATGAGATCATTTACAGTTTTTCCTTTTCTTTTATCTTCATCTTTAATGATCATGTCTTGAACTTTTTTTCTGTGTTAACAGGTAAACAAAATATTGGAACCCGGACTCCATGAATTAACACCAAATTCCGGTCAATCTGAATCCTCACCTCCTGCAGATGTATGTTGAATATGCTGAATTTGTTGATATCTTGTTGGTTTTAATTGTCCTTCATTTGAATTGATTCTCATCTCTTATTTGATTCAATATCTAATCTGATACCGAAAGATGGACATGATTATCATCCTCTTACCTCTCATAGCGAAACAATCATTGATTTAACCTTTGCCCTGACCTTGGTGGTCAAATGATCAAATCATTTTATTCATAAATCTCGTCAACTGTTTATATCTATAAATAGATATACACACATACAAGTTACTTTATCTTGTTCTTGACCATTTGAAGCCCAATTGAAAGTTCAAAATTTTCTTTTCTCTAAACAAAAACACTAATCTCGTTGATTTCAATTTTTGTATTAGAATTTTTGCTTTCGTTTCATCTTAATATCCTGCCCATTAATTAGAGTAGTGGTCATCTTAATTACCGAAATTTAACTGTATTCAAGATTAAGGCCAATCGATATCCAGTTTCCATGTTACCAAAAACATCAACCGATATCCGATATCATCACGAATCTTAATCTTTCCTGATTATTATCTCACAACTTTAACTAATCTTTCATCAATTATTTATTACCGTTAATCAACTAACCGTTTATTAGTTAATCTTATTTACTATCATCATGTCCTCTAATTGTTACTCTCATCAGATAAAATAATTCACATCAAAAAGAATCATGTTAATCAACAACCAAACATTGTGACTTTGTTTTCATTTGATTGATCGGAAAAAGAGAAAGAGAAAAAATCAATTATTGGTGATGATGGTCAATTAATTGCTCATTAATTAATGTTGATTAATTCAATTTGAAGCCCTTTGGGCAATTGGCTATTGAATTTGTCATAATTGCAAAACTAAAAATGTAATCAAAACTAATCACAATTTATGTTAACCTAAATTCTGTTACAAAAAGTTTCAGTCACGATTGATTATGATTATTGTTTTATTTTCATTTATGTAAATTAAATCTAATCATTAATAATTGATGATTCTAATAATAATATTGTTAATTTAATTTAGATTGTTAAGTCAAGTTCATTACCAGATTAATGTGATTAGTTAATGGTAATGAGTATAATCAATTCTGACAATCATAATCAATAATGTTTCTATTCAATTAAGATAAGTAGTGATGATGGATTACCAACAATTTAAATTGTAGCCACAATCAGATTAAACTGATTTCAAAAATTGATTATAAATCAAATGAAATATCAACTTTCACCATGAAACTTGTTTCAATAATATCGTGATTATAATCAACCGCTTGTAATTTAATATGTAAGATTTAACATGATTAATTGAATAACATTGATCAACATTGTTTCAACTGTTAAAAGTGATTAGATCAATCATAATTAATGTTTTCGTGATTAATTTTGATTTAATCAAACGATAGGCTGATTGGTGTTGATCGTTAATTGTGTCCATCTTTGAAGTATTAATACTATTATTTAACTGTTTGCGATTGAAAGTGAATCAAATTGTTGATTGTTTATCGATGACAATTGAGCACAATTTGGTTAATGAATTTCGTATTGTCTTTTATGTTTTGTTTTTGTTTCGGTGACCAATTAATTTCCTGTTCATTTCAACCTTGAAATTTTGACGAAAGAAGATTAAATTTAATTGTTCTTTATTTTCCAATTTAATTTAATTATCAATTGTTATTTTTTTCCATCAGTTATCATCTTGGTTCCAATCGGTTGTAGCTTCACAAGGAAGCGGAAACAATGAAAAAGGACCTTCAATTGAACCATTTAATTACATTCAACCTCAAATTGTGAGTAAATTAATCAACTATCACCAACATGATTAAAACGGTCTTAATGAAAATACAACGATTAACATAATTAATCAACACTAATCACACAAAAAGGGAAAAGACTTTCATGGTTTTCAGTGATAAAAACAGAAACGTAAACATTATGAATCTTCATCATGTTGACCCAATGAACTGAATTAAAAATAATATTACTATTAATTAATTAGAATCAAGGTGAAAGCTGAAAGTTGATTATTATGATTGCAAACAAAAAATTACCATGATCGGTATTGTTAACCGACATGAACAGTTAATTAGAATACAGAATTGAATGAATGTTTAACTAATCTTGAAACAAAGTGAATCAACAATTTACATTTTGAATTAATATTATGATGGAAAGTTAAATACGTAAGGTTGGTGTTCACTTAATTGTGATTAACATTGAAATTTGTTTTTTCTTCATAATATATTAATCAAGAGAAAATCAAATGAAATCGTGATGACGATTCCGTAGTGGAAGTGGTTTAAATTTTTCTTCTTAATTCTTACCTTAATTACGATTAACATTTTGATTCAAACGAGTTATAATTAAGATTCTCGGGACAATTAAGGTGACTTATAAATTAACCAGTCGACATTAACTTAATATGTTACAAGCGTGTGAGTTGTTAGCATATATCGTGATTATCATTTCGTTCAATTGGCCTCAACTCTTTGTTGTTGGTTAATGTACATTAAATTATTATATTGTTAATCAACTAACTAACAACAATTTAAATTCGCTCTCACTCACAATTGACCATTTCTAATATCATGTTAACAGTAATTACTTGATTGACCATTGAGGTAAAAGGGTATGAGAACCCATAAACCTAGAAAAGAAGGAGAAATTTCAATTCTAATTAAAACTCATCCTAATGATTAACTATTTTTTCCTTGATTTTCACTTTAAAGGTTAACATGATTGTACTACTATTAATAAATTGATCATGTTAACCTTTGTTATTACAATGCAACAATTTAAATAATTTTGTTTTTCATTAATTGTTATCATGATTAGTTAGTTAACCTCACAAAGTATTGAATATTAAATCAAATTATCCGATATTTGTAATAGTAAAAGTTTTACTATTAATAAATTAACTTTTTATTTTTTTTGTTTTACGCTTTTCATTTTCTATTAATTAAATTTTTTAACATTCAATGAACCATTGATTTATTTAAATTGTTAATTGTTGCATAGTAATTTTGTTATATTTTTAACTTGACTCTTGTTAATAGTAATCATTTTCGCGGGTTATTTTTTAAAAAGAATCAAGGTCATGAGTGATCTTTAATTTAATTAATTTTCAATTTTTTGTTTAATCTAATCTCACTCTATCCATTACAATATATTTGTGCGATGACAGATTAGATTATGATTCAAACTAAAGTGAATTCAAGTAGCGTTTTTTCGATTATTTTTTTCAACTTGTGTTGTCAGCTAATGTTGAAAGAATTATTTTTTTGGATTAAATTTCAATTCAAGGTCGAAGGTGACAAAGGTCCTGTTGGTCCGATGGGTCCACAAGGGCCACAAGGATTCCCTGGACCAAGGGGTGAGCCTGGCGAACAAGGCCCACCTGGCTCACCAGGAGCCCCAGGAGAACGTGGTCCTCCTGGGGCCAATGGTCGCGACGGCGAGATAGGTCTCGATGGTAAGCCAGGTAATCCTGGACCATCAGGGCCGATCGGTGCAAGAGGTTCACCCGGTTTAGCTGGCATTCCAGGCCCTAAAGGACACAGAGGCTATCCTGGTATTGATGGATCTAAAGGTGAATTAATGTAAAATTTGAGAACCAGTTGATTTTGATTTTAATTCAATTTAAATATTAATAATATGAAAGGCGAACGTGGACCATCAGGTGAAATGGGAATTCCAGGTAAACCAGGTGAACCAGGGCCCATTGGAGCAATTGGAATCAAAGGTGATCGTGGTAATGATGGAATTCAAGGCATTCCGGGTTTTCGAGGTAATTGAACAATTTTAAAACTTTTAGCAAAAGAGAAACAATTATTACCATAATTTACTTCAATAGGAATCGATGGATCTCCCGGTCCCATTGGCCCGACAGGAAGAACGGGTCCCCCAGGATTAAACGGTCTTCATGGCTCAAAAGGAGAGCCTGGACAAATTGGTTCGAAGGGAGATACTGGACAAGCAGGAAAAGACGGACAAGCTGGAGAGCCTGGACTACCTGGTGCTCAAGGAGTCCGTGGATTACCTGGAGATAAAGGTACCAATTGATTGCCGTCAATGTTGAATAATAGCACGGACTTATCTCGGACTATTGATAATAACTGTATTCAATAAATGAGTAGGATCGCCGGGCGAGGCTGGGAGAAATGGACAGCCTGGATTTCCTGGAGCAAGAGGTGATTCTACACTTGAATTAGTGGACTTCGTTATACAAAGAACCATTTAATAAAAAGTTCGAATAAACAGGTCCACAGGGGATTCAAGGTCTTCCTGGAGCAATTGGACCTAAAGGTCCACCGGGAGAATCAGGATTAAAAGGAGAGATAGGAAAAAAAGGTGAACCAGGTGCCGAGGGGCCGAGAGGTGACATTGGGCCACCAGGGATTCATGGACGAAAAGGAAAACAAGGAGTTCAAGGAACTGTTGGTCCACAAGGGAATCAAGGGGAACGAGGACTTCCTGGTCCACACGGGTTACCTGGAGTAGACGGCCCTGCAGGTCAAAAAGGCGATAGAGGGCCAACTGGACTAACAGGACCTTCGGGATCTAAAGGCGCAATTGGAGAACCTGGTAATGTTGGTAGGTTTACTTTTCGAATTTAAGACTAGCATAAAATTTTAATAGCTTTTTGTTAAAAAACAAAAACAGGTCTACCTGGAGCGCAGGGCACACGTGGATCTGTAGGAAAACCTGGTACACCAGGGATAAATGGTCTACCAGGTCCGAGAGGTGAGCCAGCTTGAAATTAACCAAAGTTCGATTAAGTGTGATTATGTTAAATGGAAGTAATAAGTTTTATTGAATCGTTGAAAAAGGTCCACCCGGGTTAGAAGGACGCCAAGGCGAACCAGGGCAAAATGGTCCACAAGGACAGCCTGGTTTGATTGGAATGCCTGGTCTTAAAGGTGATCAAGGCCCAGAAGGGAAACAAGGATTGCCAGGCCAACCGGGATCAAAAGGAGACCAAGGGTTACATGGACCTATTGGACCAGTCGGACAACCTGGACCAGCAGGTGAAAAAGGATCCACCGGACCAACGGGTCATCCTGGCTTCAGAGGTCCACCAGGAGTGCAAGGAAAAGATGGACCTGTGGGTCTACCAGGGCCAATAGGGGCTGTTGGAGAACGAGGGGTTCGTGGAGAAAGAGGCAAGTTAAACTAACTTACAAGGAAGCGTTGGCTCGTTAATCAGAAGCACACTTACACACTAAAATGAACCAACTTAATTCAGGTTTCCCTGGTGAAAGAGGTCCTCCTGGTCCAAGCGGTGCAGTCGGAACCAAGGGTGAGGTTGGATCTCCAGGATCAGATGGATTACCTGGATTATTAGGACCCAAAGGAGATCGAGGTCATAAAGGTCCTTCTGGACTTCCAGGATCACCTGGTACTAGAGGGGACATTGGACCATCGGGCGAAAAAGGTGAACGTGGCTACGTCGGACCAATCGGACCTGAAGGTAGTGACTAACTAGATTAGAGCATGACAGAAAACTAAAGATCCATTTATTTCAAAGGGCCGAAAGGAAAGGTTGGAGATCGTGGATTAACTGGATCTATTGGTCCGATTGGAGAGCCTGGACAAAAAGGAGAACCCGGCCTTTTAGGACCACAAGGAGATCGAGGATATCATGGTGAAAAAGGTTCTGTGGGATCAACAGGTAGTCCTGGATTCCCTGGACCTCCAGGTCAGTCTGGACCTCAGGGAATAAAAGGATCTCAAGGTGAAAAAGGTGATAAGGGAGATCAAGGAATTCAAGGACTCGTCGGGTCACAAGGTCCACAGGGCAGTCCAGGAATTCAGGGAATTAAAGGATCAAGAGGTGAAGAAGGTAAAAAAGGTGCTTCTGGATTTCCCGGTGCACCAGGAAGACCTGGCCTCAGAGGAAATATTGGTCCACAAGGGCCAATGGGACAAATCGGTGAGCCAGGAGTCAAAGGCACTGCTGGAGAAACAGGCAAACAAGGAATTCAAGGTCAACCAGGAATACCAGGAGCTATCGGTCCAATGGGTTAGTGTATTTCATTTGACTTCTCAAAAAACTCTATCGTTCTCAACTTTCATTTGATCAATTTTACTTTCGTCCAATCAAAAAAAATGAGAAATGTTTCAGAGCCCAACGATTTTTTTACGAGTTCCAACAATATGAATGATGATTCTGTGTTCATTTTCACTTATAAATGAATTATTTTTGGTTGAGTTTATATCTAAAAGTTTTTATTGATTGAATAGAATTTTCAAGTATCTGACTGATGAAAAAAAGTTTTTTCTCGTTGTCTGCTAATGAGTTGAGGTCAAAGTTCGAAGGGGAGGATCACTTTAAACATTATGAGGACTTCATTTTGTAACTCATTTGCTTACCCTCTCTAAGAACCATATTGGTCTTAAATTTTAAGAAGAGAGTGTAGTTTGTAAATTGTTAATTTTTTGCTTACCTTTGAAGGAAATTGGATATCACTGGTAAAAAATTCTAAAATTTGATCATTCCTCATGAAACTCGAGCAAATTTTTGTAAATATCTGACCTAACGATATCTTGATTAGTAAATATGTTGCTAGTGAGTGGATAAACTCAGTGTTAAAATTTCTAGAATGAGATTTCTCTCTGAAAAGTGATGTCTGAAACTGATTTCTATGATTTCCTTGAAAGTCAATATATAAGGATTCGATAATTATTAAGGACGAAACTTTGGGAAAAATTTAATTTCTCAAAAAATACTTCATCAATCCTTCTGATTTTTTCCAATAGTCATCAGTAATAACATAGCTACAATTATGCTAGATATAAAAGATTCATCTCGAAGAGAAGTATGTGAGGCGCGCCATCTCCCGAACACCCAAATAGTTTATTATTTATGAAAAAACTTTGTGTCTATCTTTTCAAATCTTTTATGGTATAAATCTCCAAGGTCCAAAAGGTGAAACTGGACACGATGGTCCCATTGGACCTCAAGGAATCACAGGTGCGCCTGGTGAACGAGGCGAAAGAGGATATTCTGGACTTCCTGGCGCTCAAGGAAGACCAGGGTCTTCGGGGCAAAATGGCCAACCAGGAGAACGCGGTGTCGATGGAAAGCCTGGTCATGATGGTTCACCGGGATCACCTGGACCTCAAGGGTTTGTACTTTCAATAGATTATTCTTACAATAGTCGGCGAGTTTCAATGATTTTTGGTGTCGCAATTTATTACTATTAATACAATAACTTTTAATCTACTTTTCTTTACTAATCAGTTTAACAGGACCTAGTGGAGAACCAGGTCAAAAAGGTGAAGCTGGAAAGGATGGAAAATCAGGTGAAAAAGGAGATCAAGGAGCTAGCGGACAACCAGGACCTCATGGACCTTCGGGAGCTATTGGCCCAATGGGTCCCGTCGGTCCAACAGGAGAAAAAGGTTCAACAGGCCAACAAGGATCTCCTGGACAACAAGGACCGCGAGGATTACAAGGTTTATCTGGACAGTAAGTTCATTTTCATATTGACTTAAACCAAACTGACTGGAGTGATACCCTAACTACGACCTTCGTCAAAATGAAACTTCTTTGAATCTTTTCAAAAGTTCCTAAGTAAATTTAATTTAAATTAATTTCCATCGTCTCGAATAGAGCAGGTTTGAAAGGTGATCGAGGCGAACAGGGAGAAAAAGGAATCAAAGGGCACAGAGGATTTGTTGGCTTACCAGGATCACCTGGTAAAATCGGTGAAATCGGCGAGAAAGGAAATAACGGAAGTCCAGGGCCACCGGGACCTACTGGACTAACAGGTCCTCGAGGTTTATCAGGTCGCGATGGAGTCCAAGGGCCACCTGGGCCAGTTGGTCCACAAGGTAGTTTATTTGTGTTAAAAAAGCTCAGGCCAAATTTCTTAGGTTTTTTGAACCTCTAACACAAGAATAAAATTCAACATCATTAATTAATCATGATTTTTTTTATTTTCATTAACTAATAAAATCCAAAAGGGGCACGAGGAAGTCCAGGAGAATCTGGAAGACCAGGCCATCCTGGTCAACCTGGCCTACCAGGATCTGGATGCTCTTCGACTTGTGAATCTTATCCATTCGATGCAACTACATTAGCAGCAATTCTGGGACAGAGACAATTCAAAGGACCAGATCCAATTCTCGGGGATGAACCAAGTAAACTGTTATCGTCAAGTATTACCGAAGAAGAGAAAAAGAAAATGGTTAACAAGTATTACAATAATTTAGTCGATGGTTATAATAAAATTCGTAAGCCAACTGGAGAAAAAGAATGGCCTGCAAGAACATGTCGCGATCTTTCAACAGATCGACCAGAACTAGAAAATGGGGTCTATTATATTGATCCAAACGAAGGCGATGTAAGTGATGCAATTCAAGCTTTTTGTAACATGGAAACAAAAGAAACGTGTATTTATCCATCACCAGCATCATTTAAACGACAACATCGACCATCAGCTAAATCGGGATATTCGTGGTTAAGTGAAATGGGCGAAACTGTAAGTACATTACTGTATTATAAATGCTAATCGATCTTCAAGAATCTTCGGTAAACAAAGTCTAACTTCTCGTAATTAACTTTCTAGATCAATTATAAGTCAAACTTTTCGCAACTGAAATACTTACAAATGATAACCGGAAACTGTCACCAGAATTTAACTTTCTGGTGTCACAATGCAATTGCAGCTTTCGATTCAAATCTCAAAACATATCGACGATCACTCAAATTATTAGCATCGAATGATATTGAGCTAACAATCAATGGATATTCACAATTTCGTTATAAGGTTATTCATGATGGATGTCAGGTAATAATCAACTAACACAATAAATGAACAAAACGAACTTACTAATCAAATTGTATCTTAATCTTCACTAGAATGCTAATCCAAACACTTGGGAAAAAACTGTAATCCAATATGAAACAACGAAGACACAAAGATTGCCAATCACAGATATCGCAATTAAAGACGCCGATAACACCAACCATCAATTTGGTATCGATTTGGGTCTAGTTTGTTTTAGTTAAAAATTGTACATTTCCGTTTTGTTTTATTAAATTAATTGTTGAATTATTCTAAAATATTGATTTGAAAAAGGTGCTTCCATCATTCAATCAAGTTTAAAGTCAACCAAAGAGTAGTAAGGTTACCTAAGATAACCGACACTGGAATCCTTAAGACATTCATCACCCAGCAAGGTGTCAAATCTCAGACTAAAGAGGAACAGTCACAAATCACCTCTCAAGTGACTGGACAAATTGGTTGGCGAAGGGAAGGAATCAAATATAGACGGAATGAGCTTTTCCTTGATGTTCTTGAATATGTCAACCTGTTGATGTCCCCGCAGGGACAAGTGTTAAGTGCTCATGTGGCTGGAAAAGTGGTCATGAAGGCTTTTCTATCGGGAATGCCCGAGTGTAAATTTGGAATCAATGACAAACTAATTCTAGAGAGCAAAGGAAAGACAAGCTCAGCTCTGGATGATCCAACTACTCGAGGTGGAAACGTAGGCTATCCAACAAAATCTTCCATCGCAATAGACGATTGTCAATTCCACCAGTGTGTTAAACTGTCCAAATTCGAGTCGGAACATAGTATTAGTTTTATTCCCCCCGATGGTGAATTGATTTGATCAAATCAATCATTTTATCGATGAAACTCCCACCATTTTCTCTCTTTTTCTTCTCTTTTGCCTCCTCTCTTTTTCGAGTGTTAATTGTTATGGAAAACAATTATTTATTATTCCAAGGGTGGATAAATAAATTTATATAATTTAAGTTGCTTGTTGAAAATCAATTGATTCCATTTTATTTTCTTTCTCTCAATCACATTGACTTTCTACTCAATAAACAGAAATTTTAAAAATATCAATTCTCTCGGGTGAACAAGGGAATCACATGATGTCTACAATTATCCAAAAGGAATCATTTACAATTAGAAATTTTCTTCAAACTAAATTAAAGAAAATCAAGAGAAAAAATAATTCAATTAAATTGTTCGCATTCAAATTCACCGCGACTCTCACTTTCTCCTCCTCCTTCAGTCTGTTTACTTTTTTCACATGTTTGAAATTTTGTTTTCTAAAGTTTGAAATCTAAACAACAATTTATCTAATTTTCTGACTAAAGTTTCTTTATGGTACCATTTGTCTAATGGCCGCTGTAACTATTGAGGATAAATGGAAACTTTTACCGGCCTTTCTTGGAATGAAAGGTTTGGTGAAACAACATTTAGATTCTTTCAATCATCTCATCCAAGTTGAAATTAAAAACATTCTCAAAGCAAATGCTGAGGTTCGTTGTGAAAGTGATCCTAACTGGTTTCTTCGCTATGTGGATATAAAAGTGGACACTCCTCGAATTGAAGAAGGATTCAATGTTTCTCGCTCAACAACACCGCACGAATGTCGCCTTCGTGATATTACTTACAGTGCTCCAATTTCGGTGAAAGTGGAATACACAAAAGGCCAACAGAGAATAACTTCATCTGAATATTTGGTGATCGGTAGAATGCCAATCATGGTTGGTTCTAACAATTGTATTTTGAATGGAAAAAGTTATGCTGAGCGAATGGCCCTTAAAGAATGCCCAAATGATCCCGGAGGCTATTTCATCGTCAATGGAAGTGAAAAAGTAATTCTCATCCACGAACAGGTAAAATTCATATTCTTTTATGGCTACAAAAGTAAATCAGTCTAAGCGAATTTTTTTCTCTTTTTTATTGTTTAGCTTTCAAGAAATCGTATTCTTATTGAAGAAGGACCTGTTTGCCAAGTAACAAGTGCCACTGCCGAGAGAAAATCTCGAACTAATCTAGTTATCAACAAGAAAAAACAAATTGTCATGAAACACAACTCATTTACTGATGAAGGTATTCACATATTCATTGTTTTCAAAGCTATGGGATTCTCAAGTGAAAGCGAAATCGTTGAATATATTTGTGGGACTCTCAAGGAAAACAGTGAAGTCGATGTTAACTTCTTGATACCATCTATTGAGGCTTGTCATCGAGCTGAAGTCTGGACATCAACACAAGCACTCCAATATATGGCTAATCGCCTGAAAAACAAATCGATTGGAATAAAAGCTGGTGAAAACCGTCGGTTCTCTTCTATCGATCTCATCAGAGAACTTTTGGCCACGACAATTATCGCTCATGTTCCTGTTTTGAATCTTAATTTCCGCCTAAAAGCCATTTATCTCGCTCAGATGGTTAAAAGACTAATATTAGCCGTTGATAACCCTGAATATATTGATGATCGTGACTATTATGGTAATAAGAGACTTGAACTCGCGGGCTCCTTGATTGGTTTACTTTTTGAAGATCTCCTTAAGCGGTTCAATTCTGAATTGAGAATGATAGCTGATAAAAACATTCCCAAAATCAAAGCTGCACAATTCGACATCACCAAACACATGAGACAAGATCTAATCACCAATGGTTTGATTAACTGTATTGCAACTGGTAACTGGACTTTGAAGAGATTCAAGATGGAGCGAATTGGTGTTAGTCAAGTACTCAGTCGACTCAGTTACATCTCCGCTCTTGGAATGATGACAAGAATCAACTCTCAGTTTGAGAAAACTCGTAAAACATCGGGTCCCAGGTCACTTCAGTGCAGTCAGTGGGGACTAGTTTGTCCTTGTGACACTCCTGAAGGAGAGTCTTGTGGTCTCATTAAGAACTTGGCTCTCATGACTCACATAACTACGGATGTTGATGACAAATCAATCATCGACATTTGTCTTAATTTTTGTGATGTTCAAGATATTAGTTTATGTGAAAATGGTGCTAAAGTTAATCAATATCCGTTGGTATTTGTTAATGGTAACATCATTGGAATTGCAATACAACCAGAAATCCTAGTTAAAACTCTCAGGCAATTGCGTCGTCAGGGTAAAATCTCTGAATTTATCTCCGTGTCTATAAACAAACTACATAATGCGGTTTATATCGCCACTGATGCTGGTAGACTATGTCGTCCATACATCATAGTTAATACTTCATCTGGTCAACCTCGAGTCACCACAGCTCATATTCAGAAACTAAACCGAGGATTAATGGGTTTCTCAGACTTCATCAACGAAGGACTAATTGAATATCTCGATGTAAATGAAGCAAGTGACGCTCACATAGCAATTGAAGTCAAGGAAATAAGATGCAATATTACCACTCATTTAGAGATCGAACCGTTTACACTTCTTGGAGTTTGTGCCGGTTTAATTCCTTTTCCACACAATAACCAATCTCCACGAAATACTTACCAATGTGCTATGGGAAAACAAGCGATGGGAACAATTGGCCTTAATCAAAGAGAGCGCATTGATACGCTTTTGTACCTTCTCGCTTATCCACAAAGACCTGTGGTCAAAACTAAGACTATTGAATTGATACATTTCGATGAAATGCCAGCCGGTCAAAATGCAATAGTCGCCGTGATGTCCTACTCTGGTTTTGATATCGAAGATGCTTCGATAATGAACAAAGCGAGTATTGACAGAGGATATGGTCGGTGTTTCGTTTATCGCAACCAAAAATGTATTTTAAGACGCTATCCAACAATGGACGGTATTTCGGACAGGATTCAAGGGCCCATGGTCGAGGCCGAACCTCCTCATAAGCCCATTTTCCGTCATGCTACTCTTGACAATGATGGTATCGCTGCACCAGGAGAAATTGTTAAAAATCGTCAATTGTTAGTGAATAAACAATCTCCGATTCCAGGTACAGCTATTGATGAAACTGGTACTGGTAAAGTTGGTTCGATGAATTACAGTTTCAAGGATGTGCCAATTACTTACAGGGGAATCGAAGATAGTTGTATTGAGAAAGTCATGATTACTTCAAATACGGAAGAATCTTTTTTGATAAAATTGCTTTTAAGGCAAATGAGAAGACCTGAAGTTGGTGACAAATTCAGTTCTCGTCATGGTCAAAAAGGAGTCATTGGATTAATTGTATCTCAAGAAGATCTACCGTTTAATTGCGAAGGTATTTGTCCGGATATGGTTATGAACCCTCACGGATTTCCATCTCGGATGACTGTCGGGAAATTGAAAGAACTAGTTGCTGGTAAATCAGCGATCATCAAAGGTACTTTACATGATGGAACTGCTTTCGGTGGTACAACTATTCAAGAAATGATCGACATAATGGAGGAGTTTGGTCATAATTATCATGGGAAAGAAGTGATGACCAGTGGAATCACTGGTGAGCCATTAGCAGCTTACATATTCTTTGGTCCAATCTACTACCAAAAACTTAAACACATGGTTTTGGATAAAGTTCATGGTCGCTCTCGTGGACCAAAGGCCGTTCTCACTCGTCAACCGACTGAAGGGAGAGCAAGAGATGGAGGATTACGTCTTGGGGAGATGGAAAGAGATTGTCTCATTGGACATGGCGTTAGTATGTTGCTATTGGAGAGACTCATGTTATCCAGTGATGCCTTTAATGTCGATGTGTGTACAGAATGTGGTCTTCTTGGGTATCAGAAATGGTGCTCATATTGTCAGTCCAGTCGATCCCTCGCTGATATTCAAGTTCCTTATGCATATAAATTACTTTTACAAGAGCTTCAAGCAATGAGTATACAACCGCGACTCAAATTGACACACATGTAATTAAATCTACCGAGCATACAATTGAAATGTTAAATATCTGTGAAATTTATATTTTACTTTTTGTTAATTAATGACAATCATGCAACTCGATGTTGTGGAACTTTTTTAATTTATCGAAAAATAACTCAATGTTTACACAATAAAAGAACAAAAAGTGGACAAGAAAAAAGTCTCTTTAACAATAATAGAAGTTCGATTTTTTCTTTAATTTAGTTTGAAGAAAATTTCTAATTGTAAATGATTCCTTTTGGGTAATTGTAGACATCCTGTGATTCCCTTGTTCACCCGAGAGAATTGATATTTTTTAAATTTGTGTCTATTGAGTAGAAAGTCAATGCGATTGAGAGAAAGAAAATAAAATGGAATCAATTGATTTTCAACAAGCAACTTAAATTATATAAATTTATTTATCTACCCTTGGAATAATAAATAATTGTTTTCCATAACAATTAACACTCGAAAAAGAGAGGAGGCAAAAGAGAAGAAAAAGAGAGAAAATGGTGGGAGTTTCATCGATAAAATGATTGATTTGATCAAATCAATCGGATCTTTTGTGAATCAACATCTCGTTTCGTATAAACCACTTCGGCCAATGTAACGGACCCATTTGATGACATCGTGGTCGGAGTAGTTGAGCTTTGGTTCAAATACTTTCAAATACCGAACCTTGAGGCCAGAAGGAGCGAATGGTACTTCGAAATTCATCGATATCGGAGGTCGATTCCATTTCTTCTTGGTGTCCGTTAATAGTAACTCGATCTCAGCACTTAATTGTGTCTCCTTCATTCCGGCCATTTTCTTGATCTTCCAAACAATCGCGTTATCACTCGCCTTGTATTTCGCTTTTCCTTTCATACAAATCAGTTGACAACCACTTGTGTTCAGGGGCGTTGGTATTTTAACCTCGATCTTTTGCCCGACCACCGCAGGCTTGAAGTTGCTTTTGAGGACCACTTTCACCTCCATCTTGGTTCGGCCTGCTTCTCGGACCAAAGGAATGATTCGGAAGGGGAATGAGATGTCTTTAGTAATTCGGTATCTCATCAATTCAAATTCACCATCGGGGGGAATAAAACTAATACTATGTTCCGACTCGAATTTGGACAGTTTAACACACTGGTGGAATTGACAATCGTCTATTGCGATGGAAGATTTTGTTGGGTAGCCTACGTTTCCACCTCGAGTAGTTGGATCATCCAGAGCTGAGCTTGTCTTTCCTTTGCTCTCTAGAATTAGTTTGTCATTGATTCCAAATTTACACTCGGGCATTCCCGATAGAAAAGCCTTCATGACCACTTTTCCAGCCACATGAGCACTTAACACTTGTCCCTGCGGGGACATCAACAGGTTGACATATTCAAGAACATCAAGGAAAAGCTCATTCCGTCTATATTTGATTCCTTCCCTTCGCCAACCAATTTGTCCAGTCACTTGAGAGGTGATTTGAGACTGTTCCTCTTTAGTCTGAGATTTGACACCTTGTTGGGTGATGAATGTCTTAAGGATTCCAGTGTCGGTGTTTTGAGGGTAACCGAAATCAAGGATTTCATCAAGAAGTTCATAGATGAGAACAAAATTGTTTTTGACATTTTCCTCGCTGATTTTTCCAAAATAACTTTGCATGACCTCGCACATTTTCAGGAGAAACTCAAACACCATTGAAGCATTCAGATTCTGCTTGGTGACGGCGGCCAACCACAGGTTGGATCGTTTGATATGGAAAAACGAGGTTCGGGCGATGTTGGTAACTGGTGATCTCACTTGTTGACGGGCGTGGATAACGTTGACTCTGAAAGCGTCAACAGCATTGCGACCAATGTCATCTCGGTACATGCGACTGATCAGGACTTCGCCCTTGTGGTTATAAATGAACAGTCCACCGATCATTTTGTCCCCGGACTGTCAGTGGAAACGAAATGAGAGAGAAAGGGAAGTGGAGGAAAAGGTAAATACAAGTGATTCAGAGAAAGAGAGAGAGAGAGAGAGAAAGAGAGAGAAAGGACGATTTTCTTGTCTTCTAGTTAGAAGATGAAAAGAAGGAAATTGGTTGGCATTTAAAGATGGACCACTTGTTGATTCTCGGTTTCAATCAGAGAAAGTGACATTGGAACAATTAAAAACAATGAAAACAATTAAGATAAAGGAGGCTTGAACAAGTTGTTACTCTTTGAGTTTCAGTGAAGCTCAAAAGGAGGCGGATCATCAGAGGAAAAGGGACTTTATTCAAATCTCATTCAATCAACAAACTTTTTCATTTTTTATCTTTTACTTAGATAATCAGATTGAATTGGAAACAATTAAACGGTTGATGTTAGATATTTTCACCAACAACCTGTTAGTTATTGATTCTCATATCCTTCACACTTGATTTTCTCATCAAATCTTTTGTTTGGATCAAATTAATTTTAATTCATTAATTGTACTTTAAAACTTCAAATTGTCATGTAGTTAACAAGCCCAACAAATCTTTGGTCATAATGATGAAGTTAACCTTTACGATTATTAGATTGAGAAACACATTATAAATCATCAGTAAATTTTGCATTTGTGCATTTGAGTAACATGAAAATTGTGAATTTAAACTAAATGTACAAAAATACGTGTCATTTGATCAACAATGTAAACACGTAACTCATAATCAACTGCGATAAAACAATCTAAATCTTTGCTTGAGGGAAATTAACGGCCTCGATGAGCCTTTGAAAGCACAAATTGGTCGCTTTTTTGCTGTGGGCACTGATGTTGGCGAAATACAAGAACCCGTGTGATATGTTGGGTACAACATCGAAAGAGACTGGACCTGGAACAAGGGAACGAGAAAGTGAGGGAAATGAGATTAAAGATTCATAGAATCGAATTGAATGAGAACAAACCTTTCCATTTTCTGGTAAATTCAATTGCTTCGTCTAATAAAGGGTCGAATTCACCAACAATTATGTTAAGTGCTACATCGTTTAATGTGGCAAAGTTTTGATAATTTAATGGCGATGCAAATGGATCGGCTGCTATTCGATTGATTGATGCCAATCTCTCTTTGTAATCGGTTTCCTTGTACCACGGAGGCCTCATGGAATGTGGACCTACATCTTGATTCTTGCCGAAAGATTGTTTCTGTTTGATTGCATTACTTTTTTCTTTTCCGTCAATTTTGAGAGGATCGGATGAGTTATTATCGACGAAATAAGCGTCCAAGATACTGAGTAAAACACCAATTGGTAGAAAAGTATCAAAAAATGTCAACAAACGAGATGGAGAGGCACAAGTTTGTAATGAACAGACGGGATAAAACGGAATCAATGCCGAAGGCATTTGAATATTCATCGATCTTCTCAATTCATTTAGAACTAAAGTTAAACTGATACACAGACCACCGCCTGCAGAATCGCCACACAAAATAATTCGCTTCGGATGGAAGCCGATCAGCTCAAGAACTTCGTCAAGTCCACTGGTCACCCAAAGATACAAATCGAGACAATCTTGAAGTCCATTTGGGTACTTGAATTCTGGAGCCAAACGATAATCAACACTAATCAAAGGGACACCGCGGAGCTTTATGGCCCAATCTCTTAAGTAGATCTGTTATCAAATTAGAATTGTAATTAGATTGGTAAATTAAAATCTGAAATTACTTTCAAATAGAAAATGGGATTGGAGCTTGAAGGATTAGAATGTTACATTTTATTCTTAATCAAATTCTATCAAAATAATCCTTCTTCATTCTTCACGAAATAAAGTAATTTGAAAAAATAGCAACTCTATTAAGGTGAGCGATTGGATTGATAAACTAATTGAGTGGGAAATTGTTAATAATCAATTTTTCTCTGTTTGATTTCAACCTGAAATGATTACTGATTAGAGGAAAGAGATGAACATGAGATCCTTGAAATCGTGAATTGGTCAAGCTTGACCAGTGGAATAGAGCGAAAAACATTTAAATCAAACTAATTATTGATCGACCTTGGAAATGTCCTCAGTTGAACAATTGGACTATTGTGATTTGCAAGGTCGAATCTATCGAAGCGATAACAGGACACAACCAATAAAACTGTGAACTATTAAAAGATTGATCGTATCTATAATCTACTTTTAATATCTCAGATACTGATGACTGAAAGCAAAAAGATAATAAAGCTTGAAATTTGGTGTATTGATTGGAAAATCGAATAAGAAACTAAAAATAAAAAGAAATTAACTCTAATCATGTAAAATAATCTCGACTGATTTGATTAGACTTGGAGCAATCATGGTTGGTAGATGTTCAATCGGCAGAGAAATTGAAATAACTTTTTCCCTTTTCTCGAATCTTATCATAATTATCATCGGAGTTGTCACGAAAATTTTCCTATCACTGAATCTCTCCTTGAATTAACTGTTTTTTTCTTGATTAGAAATGAGTGAGAAATCAATTAATAAACTTTGAAACCTCATGAGACTCCGGCGATTGAGCAACAAAACCAGCCCCATGGCAGTGGAAAACCAGAGTAGATGTTGATAAACCACTTTTAGTATCTTGGAGAAGGCGAAAGCGAACAGGTTTATTCAAATTCCATGTATCTTTTAATGAGTCCGACAAGTCGATTAACCCGTTCTCTCCAACAATTTTGGCATATTCTTGTCTTGGTGCGAACATCGTTTTCTTCCGAGAAGGTCGGTTCCCAAAAAGAATCATTGGATAAAGTTTCTTGTAGAAAGCGGCTTCGGAGATACCCCAGACCATACGAACGAAATCGATGGACACGTTGAGGGCATAATCCGCGAATAAACGAGAAGTACTGGCCCGTGAAAAGAGTCGATACATGTCACAGAAATTGACGGACTTGTAGGCGACCAATGAAATATAATTACCAAGAATGGATCGGATTGAAGGGCACAACCAGAAATTGTGGTTACGAGCATAAAACGAATGCATCAAAGGCTCAAAGGAAAAAGCGAATTGGATGAATTCTGGATCTGGTGACCACATTAAACTATTGTTTTCAAATACTTTACGATCATCGAGATGACCCAACATGTTAGCAAAAACTTCAGCGATTTTGACTAAATGAGGAGACACACCACCGAATGATTTCATTTTCATATCATCATAAGCTAATTTCGAAAAGCTTTCCATCAATTTGATCAGTGTGCGAAATCCATTCGCATTTAATTTATCATGAAGATCATAATTTGGTGCATGGATGTCATAAACCATGAGTGATTTACGAATTTTCTCCAAGTTTTCTGAGAATGTTGGTTCAATAGCATTCGATGCTATATCCATGATAAGAAGTTTACTCCTTTCATTATTCATGGTTCCAATTTGAGTTGAGTAATTAAATTTGTGTCGAGAGAATAGATTTTGTTGACAATAAGCAGATAAAGATCGGAACTGCCGATTAAAACGCTGAGAAACTAAACACTTTGATCGTTGATCGTTAAATCTTATCACAGAGAACAACTTGTTAGTTTTGATTAACTTGAAACAATAAACTGATTGAATCATAACATGTTGATAATTACAACTGAATCCGAATTCGTCATGTGAATACGTAAGCAGAAATACTAATAAGAAAGTAAATTAAAGTAGTTAAAGTGGTTAAAAAATCGCCATTAACATTGAATAATTTACATAAGTACAAGAGAAAAACAAAATGAACAAATCAAATTATGATGGAGCAAGTCAAGAATCATTGTTAATAGAATCAATCATAACGGTTAATCAAAGTCTACTGCAGGTGAATGAAACTCATTCAATGAATCAAGACAATTAAAAACCAGAAATACAAGAGAGAATCAGCTGATCTTCGTAGTTGCTTTTAGACAAAGCAGATGGAGCACCAGTTGGAAGGATCGATTGCAATTAATTGGTTGGATTACAATTAAAACTAATGAGTTACAATCGGTTTTGTATTGTTCAATTTCAAGAACCTTTTTTAATGGTCATTGGGGTTACATTAATGTGAGAATATCATCAAGTAAAAATAGTAAACAACAGAAAATGATTAACTCTTAGTGATTTTATCAGATTGACTTGATGGGTTAATTTGATTCTGTTTGATTGTGGCCTCAACTTCAACCAATTGCATTGGTAAATTGACACATCCGATTGTGTATCCCCAATATGTTGACAACGTGAGGAAATAATCGCCTTTAATATTTGGAATTCTTGGGTCTACGTAAAAATCGTAATAATAACTGTATTTTTTTCCTTTTTCGATTGGACAAGTTAATCCATGGTTAGAACAAGCATTTCGATCTAATATTGGCAAAGGGACATTTACAGATAAGAACGAACTAGTTTTCTGACTAACATCGGCATAAACATAATCAGAATCGAACGGAGCCTCGAAATCAACTTCCAATCGACCTTTGATTCCTCGATTCATCAAACAAGGCTCTGTATCATTCTGACAACCAAACAGACGTAATTCCAAAACTTTACCGCCTTGAAAATCGATGAAAAGAATCAAAATTAATGAAAAAGAGTCGATAAAGTTGATTAAATTGATTGAGATGAGAAACAAACAGCTTATACTTACCACAAGGAGTAAAGTCAATTTTCAGGCTGAGACATTGGAGACTCAAAAAACACGAGAACACAAGAAATGATTTGATAAAAGTTAATTGCTTCATGATGGACATCGTTGATTGTACTTGATTATCAAGAGTTGTCTCACCATTTATAACAAACCTCTGGATGACCTGATAACAATATTGCAACGTAATGGCTAATTAATAGTTTAATTAATTCCTTTTTAACAAGAAAAAACAACAACAATCAAAAATTAAACATTTAGGTTAAGTTTATTTTTGATTGTATCAATTTTTATTGGTTATAAAACAAATTTTCTTGATCAATTTGTAGATCAATGGATTGTAAGGATCAAGATCGTTACAGATTTCTAAGAGAAAATTATATTGGTTTAATTAATTGTTGAGATCGCCTTGTGTCTATTGATCAACCATCAACCCTAAATGTGAAGGTTGATTGAGTATAATTAATGTCAACATGAATATTAATCATTTTTTTCTCGGTCATCGGGTATCAGTTCAGTTCATTTTCATGGCCATGATCTTGTTTTTTTCTTATCATTTTGATTTCGATAAGTGTGACAAATTTACTCGTAAATTGCTTTACGACGTGTCTTCAATTTCCTTCCAAAGGCTCGATTCAACTGTGATTGAAATTAAAAGTGAATTAATGGTCCAATAGACGGTGGGTCAATTAAAACTTACTCTTCCTCGGTGATTGGCAATCAAACTATCGGCGATAAAATTCAATTCAAAATCTTTGAATGGGGCAAGTACATTCATTTGAAAATATCCTTTCACATTGCCCGGGGGCTCGTAATGAGCAACAACGATCAATTTACCAGATCGACTTCGAGCTTTACCAATTCCAAATTTTTTCGATTCTTTCCAAATCATTTGAGTGAATTGATCTGTGAGTTTTTTTCCATAATTATAAATCGATAAACACTTTTAGTAATCTCCAGTTTTAGAATGATTATTGTAACTAATCAACCAATTAATCAACTTACTCGCTCGTGTGTGCAATAAATGATTAGGTAAGTCGAATCTGTAATGATCGATTTCAGCGTACCAATACTTTGTTACTTGTTCACCTTGCAAATTTCAATACAAAACAAGAATTAATCAGTGATGAGATGAAATGTAATATTTACTTACCGTTAACTTCAATTTCATGAAGAGAACTGCATTTGAGAATAAGATTTTCACCGATTGTTGATTGATTTTGATGATAGAAAACATCCCAATGAGCTAATTTATTAGCCCAGTCCTGAGCTCTTTCACATAATTGAATCGATAAACTCAATGGAGGAGCTCGATGTTTAATCCTCAATATGTTGTGCCAATGAAGTGAATCAAGAACAAATTTATTCTCCTTGAACAAGACACCATTTTGATCCAGATTATCATGAATCACTCTTAGTCCATGACATGAAATCTACAATTTTATCAATTTTAGTTTGGACAGATTAACTAAATCTCAAGAATACAAGAGTTATGCTTGAATTTTACTAGATTGATAAGTAAATTAAACACTAACACATAAATTATCCCATCAAATTAGTTGATTGTGTAAATTAATTTTAAACTTTAAATTCATTAATTGGTAGAATTAAATGATGACAACAATTTACAGAGTATTCCATCAGTTTTTGTCTTTGACTCCGAATTTAAGTATAAAAGTTAAGATGTTGAGCTCTTCTTGGTCATTGATAACTTTGTTTCTGACAACTAAATGATCTTGAAATATGGAAATTGGGTCAATATATTTAAAGACAAAAAAGTTATCCAGAAAACGTACCTAAAGAGCATTTGATGTAATTTGAATAACAAAAGGCTCACCAGTTACTATTCAATCATTACATTTGTTGTCATGTAAATTGCGATACAAGAAAAACTCATCACATTAATAGAGATAAAATATAGTTTCATGATTAATTCATCTTAAGAAACATCAATTTACCCTTTCGATGTGTTAATAAATTATAGAAATGAAGATGAGCATGAAGAGAGAGGAAACTGAGTGAGGATAAAAAATGATGTTTTGTCAAATCTCAGTGAGAGTGAAGATTCAATGAAAGAGGATGAGGATGAGGAAGATAAAAAATTATCATCAAATAAAAAGAATGAAAATGCTGAGTCCAAACAATCGATAGAATCTCGAGATAATCGTTATCAGAAATTTCATGTTCAACCTTCACTTTTGACCTTCTCTTACTATTCCAATATCAAAATGAGATCAATGTTTCTTTTCATCGATATAAAAATCTATTGGAACTTATCTGGATTATTGTTATCGTTTCTATCGATTTGGTTTCATGTATCAGTTCATTGTTTCCATCGAAAGATTCAGCAACATTTCTAAACGATAAACATCCATTTTAATTCACTCAATCTCTGCAATTGTTGAGGAATTTGAGAATCAGTTAATCTTAGGAACTTTGAAATTGGATGAAAGCAATTCGATTTTACTCAATACATGTATAACGATGTATCTGACGAGTTTGATAATTAATGAAGAATTTATAATGTAATTGTAGCTAATCAAAGTTATCAAAATTTTCCATGCAAATATTTGGATAAATGAAACGTGTACTTACTATTTTAGTTATTAAAAGAGTATAATCATGTTTTGAATCGATTTCATTATTCCGATTAACTGAAGGTTTTGTCGTACTTAATTCTTTCGTTTTTGATGAACTTTTAGAATGTTCGATTTCATTCAAAGGGAAAGAACAAAGATCAATTAAACTAGCACATTTCTCACTAGTATGTTTATATAAATCCAATGAAGAGAATCCACTGAATGAACCAACCTCTTTCCATACAGAGTCGATTAACTTGTTCATTGTAACTGAATTAGCAACAGAATGGAACATTCAACTTGTCGAAAGCAAAATGAGCTTTTGGTAAACATTAAAGGTTATTCATGATTCAAGGAGTTTGCTCAATGGAAGGAATGAAATCTTAGCCACTTTCAAGATCGTTTGATGAACGGAAAAATTATATTATTGTTTAAATTCACGTAATCATCATGATAATCAACAGCCCAACCTCGAGACTTTCATCAATTTCACTTATTCATTTGTCTCGGGCATCTTTGCATCAATAATAACTCATCCAGCTGATGTGATTAACTCCACGATTAATGAGAAGAGCTGCCATGACTGCTTTCACTTGGACTATTTTTGAACATTGTATTCGTTCAATAGGAATCAAATGATTACTATCACAATATTTAGATTCGATTTACAATCTATTTCCTGTAATAATATTAATCAAAAAGCGCTTCAATTTAGTCACCATTTATTTATTTGTTTGTTATCGTTTTCATTAAATTAAAATCATGTAAATCATCTTGGAGTATCAAGATCAGTAATTAGCCAAAATCCTTTGATAACTAATCCAAAGCTAAATGGGAATAGAATTAATCACAATCAAAAATTAGAATAATCACGAAACTGTTTAAATGTCTTCGAGAGAAATTCAACCAGAAATGTTCGTTGAAAGTCCAAGAGATGACGCGCATTCATTTTCTATGGTTTGTTGTGAGTTTTTCGGTCTTTCCATTGGAAAGTTTCCAATTTGTCTAATTATGTAACACAATTTGTGACACAAATTTTGTGTTTATTTATTTTCTTTCTTTTGTGGTTGAAGTTGAATTTAATCTCAGGTAAACTGTTTGTTTCCAAGGATTTATTTTAATCTCTGTTGAAAAATGTCCATTCGTTTAGTTTTCGTCTAGACTTTTTATCCGGTTGCTCAAAAGTCGCGAAAGAGTAAAAGAAAAGTGAAACCCCGTCAATATCAAGAAAGAATTGTTTTCAGATGCAATCTCAAATGAGAATATCTTCAGCTTCTTCGAGTGTGGCTGGAGGTGCCTCTGGCGCTCTCATGGTCGGGCCCAATTTCAAGGTGGGCAAAAAAATCGGTTAGGTTAGGTTAGGTGCCTTTGACTTTTACTCTCTCACCTTTTCCTCTCCTTTCCTCCTACTCCATCCCCTTCTCTTTATATCTCTTTTTCCTCTCTTATCATCCACATTCTCTCTCTATTGCATATTTTTGAAAAATACCTTGGGAAATCATCATAGAAGCTGAGATAAAATTAAAAATATTATCAATCATTTGTTGATTAGTATTGTGGCAAAAAAATGTAAACAGAGAAAATGGTTTACCTGTTGTTAAAGCATAATTTTGGGAAACTTGATAAAAGTCTGTTGAGAAAGGATGCGATTTTCCATGAAATGTTGGCGTTATCGATTCTCTGGTTGCTAATTCCACGGCGACATTGAACAAATCTAAATTGGGTAACTGGCCGTTGATTCCTTCAATCTCAATCTCCAATTGAGTGATATCTTCATCATCAATTTGTAAATTAACGGCTGCTTGTATGGGCCCACTCTTAGCTGTCAGATAACCAGAAGTTAAAACAGGTGATGAGTAAACTTCATGGTAAGAATCAAGCCATGCCTGGAATCCAATCTCTTGACCAGAAATCAAGAATATTACATCTTTAGCTAGATAACTTTTCTTGCTAAAATATTTAGCCATCGCCAACATCAAACCGATGCCAGGTAAAGTTTTCCCATTGAACTTTTGTGAAGATTGGCACAGGGGTGAAATGATCAAAGCTTCTGTACTTGGTGATCTTGAATTGCACAAACAGATTCGCCAAGCATAATCTAAAATTGTTTTGTCAAATTTTTATCAATCAGAAAATGAGAGGAAAAAAATGTTTCTTAAAGCTGATTTGATGATTTAAGGTGACACTTTGATTTAATTTGATGATAATGATGATGATTATGTGACAGGCTTGAATTGTTAACTAATCAGAAAATTTAACAACATTTAAAACCAGAAAATGATTAAAAAATGATAATGTTGAAGATAAGTAAATTGCTGATGGTGCGATGTCAGTTATAACCAATGAAGTAGTTACATTTTTAAACGATGATGATGATGAACATGATGAATTTCAATTCCATGGGTGGTGCCTGTTTGTTTGCCCTGCGCTTCCTGAGTGTGTCTTCCTCTTTTGTGTTGAATGTTTGGAAGAAAACAAAATCGAACATGAATTTTCATCATTTTATTTTCTCTCTTTTCGCAAACTTTGTATAATTCGATAGATTTGTAATCTTTATTGTTAACATTTCCTCCTGTCGATTACATAACAATTAATAAGTGAATTGTGATCGGATTGTTATTATTGTTGTTCTATTGTGTGTCCACTGTGTCCACTCTGAAAGTTCGTTTTGTTTTTCTTTTGTGGATGAGTTTCCATTCGTTGGTGAAACGAATACATGATAAAGTGATTCACAAGTTTTATTTTTCCTCGTGTTCTCATTTTATATTTTACTGAATTTTCGTTAATGGTTCAGATCAATGAATCGTAAACGAAGTATAGACGATGCCGGTGAGGAAATAGCACCAACATTCACCAAGAAACCGCGAATCCGTCAAGAAGATGATGGAAATCGTTTGGTTTTCGAATGTCAACTCATCTCATCCCCTCGTCCAAAGATAACTTGGTACAAAGGTGATGTTCAAATACAAGATGACCAAAGAATCGAAGCTCGAATAACCGAAGTTGGTCCGAATAAATTTCTGGTCTCTCTTGAATTAAACGATGTTATCGGTGAAGATTCTGGTATTTATTGGGTTAAAGCGAAAAACAAACAGGGCGAGGTTTCGGCCTCGATTAAATTAAACTTTACTCGTAAGTTTTAATCATAGAAAAATGGAAATCTAATTGTTAGCAATCTATTAATAATTCAACTATTCAATTTATCTAATTATCAAATTCAATTGTTTTATTTCATTTCCTTCAATCCAAATCTCGTCATTCAATCAGCGGTGGATTCTCCTCATGATGAGTAAGTGACAATTTATCATTTCAAAGTTTTAATCATTATCATGATAGAGAATCGATAATAGTTTATTATTAATTATTGTTTACGAAAGTGATTAAGTTACTACTGAACGGGGGAGGGTGAAAATGTCTCTTTAAGTTAATCATTGAGCATGAAAAGTGCATCGAGTTTTCATCAGAACAATTTTGTTTTCGAAATTATCATTTCCCTCTCCCTCTCTTCCTCTCTCTCGCTTTCTCAATTTTTCTCTGTCTTTTTTCTCTATCTCTTTCTAGAGAACCTTCCCCCCCCTCTCTCTCTCTCTCTCTCTCTCTCTCTCTCGCACTCATCCCTTTTTCTCTCTCACTGAGATGGAAAAATATACTTATTTATATTTATATCTTGTTCGAGTTGTTCCCTCCTCTCTATTTATAAGCCAAGAACTGAGGACGATGAAAGAAAGAGAAAAAGAAAGAAAAAGCTCGAAAGAGAGTAAGAAGAGGCTTCTAAGTCGCACCCACTCTTAGTTGGCATATATTTTAAGGTCTCTCGAAGTTGGCCAAAAATGGACCGCATTCTTGTTCGTATAAGTTCAAAAGTCGACAGAGAAGTAAAAAAGAGAAACAGAGAAAGACCAAGATGATAAGAAAGAGAGAAAAAGAGAGATAATCTCTCTCTCTCTCTCTCTCTCTCTCTCTCTCTCTGTGTCTGTGGTGTGTGTGTATGAGTGAGTGAGTGTTCATGTGTGTATGTTTGTGTAGTGAAAGACTCGAGTCAACAGTTGTTATTGTTGTTGTTGTTGTAACAACGGTTGATCATCAGAACTTCAGTGATTGTTTTCAATTAAGTTTGATTGCTCGATTGATTGAATTAGTTTAATTTTTGTTTGTTTGCTGAATGGAATCAATTCAACTGGATGCTGGATAATTACAACTTAAGGTGCTAATTGTCACCAAATCCTTAATCATCATCAAACCATTATTATTATCATCGGATAATAATAATAATGGAACGACAATTAAAAACTTCGTAAAGTTACCCCTTTGATTATTATTGAAATACTAAGTTTCTAGTTGATTAATTTTAAATAATGATATGAAATATTGATCTCAACTCAATTGATAGTAAATTATTACAACCAAATTGTGACAATCAACGATAATCAACAGTTACAACTATTTTTATTATTATCAAATCGAATAAGAAATTGTTAAAAAAAATAACGAATTAGAACTTGATTTTCGACCTTTACTCCCGATTCGTTTTCATCTTGCTCATCCTCATCATCTTTATCATAATTAACTTAATCATCTTTGACAAGTTTAATTGTTGTTAATTGATTCACCATCCAACTCAATCATTGTATCATTGTCACCAGTTTTCAAAGCATAGTCCTAATTAGGCGTTTGATTTTAATTGTGTTATCATTTGTTTGATTTGTGTTTCTCATCTTAATTGTTGATCATAATCAACTTTGATTGTCCATTTTTCCATCATAGTCCAGTGATTGTTTTGACGAAAATAATTTAACAATGGCTTCGAGGTTTGTAAATTAACTGTTGATTTAATAGGGAGCCGAAAAAACCAGTTAATTCTAGTGAAAATTAATTACGATTTGAAATTGTTAACATGTCGAGTTTTGATAAATCTAACTGAATGCTGAGACTCAGATATCTTGAAATGTTCAAACTCGTGAACATAAAAAAAGGTCGAGCGACAATTTGAATTGTCCATTTGATGTTATATTCGAATTTTAGTTAACTTTGAATTAGAGGTGGTAATGACCTTGAATGTGGATTTACAAGAGAGATATTAACAGTGTTGAAAGAGAAAAAATCAATCAATTTAATGAAGAAAATAGAAGAAAATATTTGCTAATAAAGTTTTGCTTTTGTTTTCTCTATTGTTTATTCCATTCATTTGGTCATCTAATGGTCATCTCATATGGAATTATAGACAAATTGATGGACTAGCACCAACATTTGCTAAGAAACCAGCGATCAAACAGGAAGACGATGGTCGTCGATTAATATTTGAATGTAAAATCACAGCTGATCCACAACCAGCAGTTTCCTGGTATCATAACGGTACAGCGATCGAAGCCTCATCTCGATACAAGGTAAGATAAAATAAGAATTGGATTAAGTGGATTAGTTGGAGATCATTGTGAGACTAGCCAAATAGAAAATTCTCAATATTCTACTAAAGATATTAGTTTGATTCCATTATTAAAGTTTATCACTTAGGTGGTTATGATGATGATCTTTGCAGTATTTTGATTCTCTTAAGGGATAAGTTGAGGTTTACCTTGGTTTCCAAAATAATCTCCATTCCTTTCTAGCATCTCTTTCTCTCTTCTGAGTTTTTCCATTGACTTTAATCTCTGTATCATGTTTCAAAATGATGATAATTCTGAGTATACATGGTGGGTGAGAGAGAGAGAGTAAAGATCAGGGAGGGAGAGAGTGTGCCGTGTGGATCATGTTGAATAAATATAACACATAAACAACCGGTAAACAAAGTTAAATCTTTCAACCAAATTCTGTTCCAGTTTTTCTGATTCTATTCACCGATTTTCATATTATTGGAACACCAGAATGGTGCGCAGAGTGAGAGTGAGAGAGTGAGAGAGAGAGAGATGCTTTCACTTGGACTATTTTTGAACATTGTATTCGTTCAATAGGAATCAAATGATTACCATCACAATATTTAGATTCGATTTACAATCTATTTCCTGTAATAATATTAATCAAAAAGCGTTTCAACTTAATCACCATTTATTTATTTGTTATCGTTTTCATTAAACTAAAATCAAAGTGCAGCAAAATTTTCAATCCGATTTGATTATCTTATTGTTTATTGAAAGGACAAATCTCTCTGAACCATTTAAACTAATTGGAGTAATCAACTTACAATGAACATTTCGTTATCATTGACAATATGAAACATTGTAAATGTTGATGAAACTCACTAATTGAAGATAAATTCATATAAATGGAATAGTCAAAGTCTTTATCGATTTGCGTTCTCATTATTGATTCACGAATCCCAATCAATATTGTGACTGTAGATTAAATTATATGTTGGTCATGTTAAACTTGAAACAAGGATGAAGACACTTTCACAATTTATCACTGTTTTCATTTGCAAGGTAAATTCAATCAATAATTTGAAGCCAGATTGGGAAGAGAAAAGCAGAACCAAAGAGATAAGTCCAATTTCCATAAATGTACCAATCCTCCAGTTGACCAAGTAGCAACGATTTATGATTCTGAAAAGACTGTTGAATATGAGAGGTAATGTCCAATTGAGAATTGAACCATAATGATGTACCAAGTATACAAAGATAACTTATTGATAGAGGATGAATGAGAAACACCAATGGTGAAAAAAGTTTTCTAAGCAAATTGTTTGGAAGAGAAACACAAATGTAAGCAATGGGCATCATAAGGATGGTAAGGAAAAGAGCCAAAGAAATATTAAAAAGAGATAAACATGATAGAATTAAAGCCAAATTTATGAGAGTGACACACTGCCTTGCTTTCAGAAGTTCGATTGAGTTTTTGTTCAGCTTGACCAGAGGATTAAAGATGAACAATAGTGAGGAAACAATTAAAGAATAATAAATGGCCTCTTTAAAAGCTAGATTATGGCTTTGGTAAATCCAAGCAAATCTTTGTAGAAAGAACGGCAAAGACGCGACCAGAAATCCACAAACGTGACAATAAAAGTTGAAAGGCAACGCAGCCCATAAAGACCCCGATTCATCATGGCAACTATCCAGATTCATTTTCAAATAAATATTTAAGGCTTTGAATAGAAAGAGAGATGATGATGAGAAGAACGTAATATTTACAGGCGTAAAGAAAATCTTCCGGGCAACCACAGATTAACAAGTAATTTGGAAAATTTTACCAATGAGATGATCTGAGCTTCCATCATTTACTATTTTTAGCTTATCTTCATCTCTGTCTCTCTCTCTTCGTTTTTGTTATTCATCTTTTCATATCTTTGTCGAAAAGTTTAAAGGTATCAAAGATGAAGCTTTTCTGAGTATCAAGAGAAAAGAGCGTCGGTGATATATATAAATTTCAGAATTATTAGAATTTGTTTTTATCTTTTTTTCTAATTTCATCATCTTCTTCTATCATGTAGTTATCATGGATTGAATAGATCATAAATCACTAAGAACTTTTTTTCTCTTTTTCGAATCTCAAATAACACCAAATAATCTCATCATCATCTTGAAATTGAAGTGATGAGAGGTGATGAATTCCATTCAGGACATTGATCTTTGCTTATCTTACGAAAATTCTTTGAGCTGATTATCAGTTAACACAGTTCGAACTGTCCAAGTCCAATAAACGCGCTAATTGTTGAGGGAAAATGGATAAGAAAAACAATTTTACTTGTTGATTAAAAAAAGAGCAGTAAAAGTGAAGAGCCAAGAAATTTAATGTTAGACAATGTTAATCAGATTGGCATCACATCTTCAAGTGTGTCTTCATCTATTTCTGAAAATTAATCTCATTAAGCGACGGTGACAAGAGGAAAACATGATAATGATGTGGATGAGATGCTGATTAAGGCCAAAGGATAGACACCAAAGGAGCATTGAGACTTCAGGAAGAAGAAAATAATATTCAGCAAAAGATGAGAATAAGCTCAATAGAGTATTTATAACGGTAAAAATTTCGAGAGGAAACAATTTTACAATAGAATAGAATAGAATATGTTACATTCTAATTGATTGTATTCGAAATCAATTCAATCAGAAAGGTTGTTTTCCTTTTCATGTGAATTTCAGAATCGAAAATATCAAATAAAAGATAATCTTCTTCTCTAATCTTGTTAATCCTTTACTTAGAATTTGAACATTTTTCTATGGATTAAAATGGAATCCATTTAGTGAATAATTAACTTATCATCATATTAATCTGTTGATCGTCATTAAGATCAATGTTATTTTGTTTCTTTTTTCTTTCTCCATCTTGTTTTCTATTAATTGGAATAGAAAACAAGAAGCCAAGAAAATTGTGATTCTATTCTCAGTTGATGGAGAAACAAAGAGAATCAACTGTAAGAAAGTAAATGGATCATAATTAATGGTGAAGATAATTAAAGGTGTATAATTATTTAGATACGAACATAGTAATTAGTTTACTTATTGTGATTAAATTAATAATCTAAATATAATGTAACAAGAATCACATGAGAAATGATCAAATGGAAAAGTAAACATTGTTGAAAGAATTTAAATCATCATCGTAATTGTTATGATTCCAAAGAAAAGAGAGAAAACGAATCAACAATTAATTGTGTTTGTAATTTGTTCCTAATCTTGTTAATTATTTTTCTCTAATAGTTAACTGTTAAAAAGGATGCAGATAAATCCAATAGTTACTTGGCTCATATGGAAATTACTGAGGTTCGTGTTGAAGACGCTGGAAAATACAAAGTAATTGCTAAGAATGAGCTTGGCGAAAGCAACGCAAGCATAAGTCTCAATTTTGACAGTAAGTTAATTGTTCATTGATTGCTAATTGTTTTCCCTTAAATTAGTTATCCTAATTGTCATCAATTGCTTACCAACTAATATAATTAATATCTAACGAAAGGGTTGAGATCTTTGTCTTGGCTCAATGGAGAAATCGATTAACACTAGTAAAGACTTTTTTCAATCAATTGTATTAATATTTGTAGATTTAATTGTTGATTCAATTTACTTGGATTGTTAATTGTTCAGCTGATTGTTGAATATTTGACTTTCTCTTTCTGCCAATTTTTAATTTCTCTCAATCAAATTAATTGTTTAGTAATAAATATTTTCTCTTCGTTGAAGAGAATTAAAGTTGTGCCAAGTAGTGTAAACATTTTAATTCTCAGACTAGAAAATGTGTAATATGTTTACAATTAGAATTAGAATCAGGTTTATTCATATTACTGAGGATTTGCCCCTGAAACTGATGATCTTATATTATTTTCTTTCGAATTGGAAAAGATAAACAAACAAACAGCTGATTACCTACTATTCGTTTTTACGAGTTGAAGTTTGTCTGGATTTTTTTTCTCTAATTTCGTTTTCATTTTCACTTTTCATTCATCAGGTGATGATTCTTCAGTACCGACTGATAATGCTAAACCGACATTCACCGAAAAACCTGTGATAAAACAATCAGATGATGGAAGTAAAATTATCTTCGAGTGTCGCTTGGTCGCCGAACCAGCGCCGACAATTGAATGGTTTCATAAAGGTAAACTCGTCAAGGAGGATCTTCGTCATAAATATAAATTAGTCTCTGATAAGCACCATCATGTTGCATCACTTGAATTAAGTCGAGTTGGTGGTGAAGATGGTGGAGAGTATCGATTGGTGGCAAAAAATTCAAAAGGCGAAGGTTTCGCTCACATAAATCTAAACTTCGAAGGTGGAAGACCCAAATTACCCGAGGGTAAAGCTCCACGTTTCCCGAAAAAACCAACAATCCGTCAAGTTGGTGGTGACCTTGTATTGGAATGTATCGTTGAAGCTAATCCAAAGCCCGATATCTCTTGGTACCATGGGACGAAGGTCATTAAAGAGGGTACTCGACATAAAGCGGTCATCAAAGAGATCGATAAAGATACTTTCGCTCTCTCATTGGAGATTAGTGATCCCTCTAATGATGATGGGGGAACTTATCGTTGTAATGCCGTTAACGAATTAGGTGAATCTAATGCCAATATAGCTCTTAACTTCCAGGGAGGTGGAGAAGAGGAAGACCTTTCACCCACCTTTGTGACCAGGCCAAAGATCATTCCAAAAGACAATGGAGCCCTGATAGTAATGGAGTGTAGAGTTAAATCAACGACAAAAATTACGACGATTTGGTACAAAGGATCAACTCTAGTAAAAGAATCGACAAGATTCAAGAGTAGTGTGATTTCTGAAGGTTCCGATGAATATACTGTTCGTCTTGAAATCAAGGTAAGAAGAAAAAAGAACCGAATAATAAACAAAAAGTTTTCTCCTCTAAAATGATATAATAATAACAGAATATCATAAATAGAAAATAATAATAGTAATAAGTAATAATTGCTGAGAAAGATGATAATCGCATCTGGAGTATTTTTCGAAAGATATTCCTTACTCTATCTTCTCTCTCTTCACAAATCATCCTAAAATGACTTTAAACCAACCACCATACGAACACAAATATGCTAATAATAAGGTCTAAAAATGTACTCTAACGGTACATTTTCATCTCTTGAATCTCTATGTGTTTTATGTGTCTCTTTTTACTCGAGTTTCTCTTGATCCTCCTCTTTGAGCTGAAATTGGACTAGAGCCAAAAATTTTTCTCTCTATTAGAATTCCTTCTGGTTAATCTTAGGTTAACTTTGTGTGTGAAATCATTAAATCACCGAGTAATAAAAGGAAGTGTGAGTTTCAGAGAGTATATAACTTGATGATGGAAGATGAAGAGAGAGAGAGAGAGAGAGAGAGAGTAAAGAAAGGGTCTGAAATCAGGTTGCTTATTACAGAGGAACGAGGATGAGGAAAACGTTTCTAAATGCCCTTGGATTCTAGTAACTTGCCAGAAGATATTTCAAACTCAGTAGTATTTATATTCACATGGGAATATTGTATTAACTACACGAGTATAAATGTTACTCAGATTCTTAAACCATTTTATTGGGAAGATAAAGAAAGAAAGAAAGAGAGAGAGAGAGAGAGAGAGAGACGATAATAATCATCAGAGCAGAAAATAGGACAATTCATGATGAAGGAAGAGAAAGAAAAAAATGAATTCGAAAACAATTTGTTTCTTTATTGTGATTTTCATCTAATCAGTTTTATTATCTCTTATCATTTTTTTATCATCATCATTATCATTCATTTCCTCATCTTATTTAATTATATCTCTCCTTTGGCTGTAATCTAATATCATTGGAATGGTATTAAATTGTTATTATTTTCCAAGAGAAAAAGTTTCTCTTTCTTTGTCGGATTATCATCCAACTTGAGAGATAATCCAACCCATAGAATCGTTTAATTATCCAGAGAGAGAGAGAAAATTTTGTCAACTCTTTCATTTTCAAGGTTAAATTGTTCTCATTTCAGTCCTGTTAATTGTCATCATTTTGTCTCTTAATCTCCCTGTAGGATCCAGTTAAAGATGACGGCGGTGTCTACAAGTGCAACATTAAAAATAGTCACGGTGATATTAATGCTAATCTTAATCTCAACATCGAAGGTGGTGATATTGAAAAGGCGGGCGAGCCTCCGACCTTTGTTGAAAAGCCGAAAATCATTCCCGAAAATAATGGAAAGTTAATAATAATGGAATGTAAAGTTCGGTCGAAACCCAAACCAGACATTGTTTGGTACAACGATGGAACTATTGTCCGAGAAACAACTCGAATTAAGTTAATTGTTAAAGAAGAGACAACTGATGTTTATCTTATACGATTAGAATTACGAGATCCCGAACTGACCGATGCAGGTCAATATAAGTGTAATGTCCGTAATCCTGCCGGTGAAAGTAATGCCAATCTGAAGCTCAATATTGAATGTGAGAGACTTTCGATTGATTGATTTTTGTTTTCTTCTTCTTTTCTTCTGATCATTGATTAGCTAATTGATTTTCTTATTTTTCGTTTTCTTTCCAGTGGCTCCGGTAATTAAAGAGAAACCCAAAGTAATTAAACAAACCAAAGAGAGAAAGGTTGTCATTGAGGTTAGAATCGCTTCGGGTGCCGCACCGAAGGTTCAATGGATGAAAGAATCAACGGTTATTCGTGAAGATTCACGGCACGTTGTTCGAATCCAGGAAGTATCTAAAGGAGAATACGCTGTGGCCTTAGAGATCGACAAGGCCGAAAAGTTAGACAAAGGAACTTACAAAGTAGTCGCAAAGAACGAGAAGGGAGAATGTACTTCGCAAGCGGTTACAGTCGATGTCGAAGGTAAAAGAAAAATAATGCTAATAATTATGAACGATTCTAATCAATTGATTTCATTTCGTAGATATGGTTGAAGCTAAAGATCAAGAACCAGCTAAGAAACCGAAACTCGATGAGAACAAGGAAAACAAACCTCAGGCCAAACCTGGAGTAAAAGTCGCAAAGCCAATGTTTATCTCGCAAATCAAATCACGAGTAAGTTAATTAGAGAAATTGAAATTTGCTGAACGTAATTGTGAACATTTTACTCTACCAACTCATAGACTATCAATGAAGGAGCTGAGATTGAATTTGCGTGTAAATTCACATCAAAGGAAAAAGTAACAATCAACTGGTTCTATAATAAGAAAAAAATTTCATCTTCTTCCAAATATTCAATTGTTTCAACTGAATCTTCATCTGTCCTGAAATTAACGAGCGCTTTATTTGAGGACAGTGGTGAATATATTGTCAAAGTGGCTAATTCAGGGGGAGAAATTGAATCAGCGGCTGAATTAACGGTCAAGAGTAAGTTTATCAATTGCAAATCGGTATTGAAACCAACTCATGTTCAATTATCTTCGATTATCATCTAGTGACCGTCGCTAAACGTGAACCGGTGAAGAAAGAAAAAGCCAAACCTGAAGAGGCTCAACCGGAAAAGAAGGCAAAACTTGAACCAGAAAAACCTAAAGAAGAAGAGAAACCGGTCAAAAAGCCGATCGAAAAGCAAAGTTCGATACCAGATATTCAGGTGGAAAAGGAGAAATCACCATTGCCACCACGAGAAGATTCATTCGATTCTCAGGGTGGACCACCTCTGAAAAAGAAAGCGTCTATTCCGATGGTGAAAGAACCCACACCGGAACCAGAGCCGAAACCTGGTGGAAGACGAGGTTCATTTATCGACCCTTCAGGTAATCAAGTTCGACGAGGTTCTTTCATCGATGTTGGTGATGTACAAAGTTTACGAGCCTCTCCTGGTCGACGGACAAGTGATTCACGTCGTCCATCAACCGCTGAATTTGATCCAACCGATAAACCTGGAATAGCATTACAACCTAAAGGAAAAGAACCAAAGATCACAAATTACGGGGAAAATCAGCAAGGTACCGAAGGTAAAACGGCCTTTATTCAATTCGACGTTGAAGGTGATCCCGTCCCTCAGTTTCGATTGTACAAAGATGGACAAGAAATTTACGAGGGCGGACGATATTCAATAGTTACCGATGGTTCTACCAACACGGTTTACTTTTGTATCAAAAAGTCAAAATCAGCCGATGAAGGAAGATACACCATAGTGGCCTACAATGTACATGGCGAGGCGAAAGCAGAGATCGGTTTGTTTATCGGCGGTGAGGAAGGTATGGATTTCCGTGCCATGTTAAAACGAGGTAAAAGACAACAGTGGAAAAAGCAATCAGATGATCCTGATTGGGGAAATTTAAAAGCTGTTGAAGATGAAAGAAGAGCATCACTTAAGGAAATTAAGGTAATTGTAACAATTTAACATTTCTAACTTTTAATCAATCGAAGAAAAAAGTTATCAGCTGATTATCCGAATGAAACATGAAACGAGATAACTTGATAAGCTTTTAATAGATTCTGACAACGAACAAGAGTAAAAAAAGTTCATCACAACAATCAAAGTTTTCCATGAACAATTTAAAATTATCTTTATGTTCAATGTCTTAACTACTATCAAGTATTAATACATGTTTAATTGTCGCTCGAGGGGATTAGATATAATCGATTACATATCGATCGGTTCAATCCAAATTTCGTATTAGTTTTTTTTGTCTCATATCGATACAATAATATTATCGTTTTCATATGTTTATCCAATTTTACCCGAATCAAATTGTTTCGACAATTATAAGAACGATGTGACAAGTCCAAGAGGAAGTCGCCGACCATCACTCGCCGAGATAATACCAGACTGGCCTGTCTTACACCCTCCAAGTAAAAAACGCGAGGTTTGGCATTAAAGCCAATTGACTTAAAAGCTTAATCATAATTACCATAAGTTTTTGTGTTAATTATGAGGACGCAAATTTTAGATAATCAAGAAAACAAATCAAAGTCAATTGGTTTACAAAGATTAATTTTCATTAGTGATTGATTGTTAATCGTTGTTGCCTCTAAATTGGTTGGTCAATGTTGTGGTCATTGCTTTTTAGTATTAAATCATCATCAATGTTATTAAGCTTTATCGTGATGTAATTAACTTTTAACGGTAACAATTTGCTTGAATTAATTAACTGGTTTCATTTGCTTACATTGTTTTGTTTTGTATTGTGACTTTCTTATTGTTGTTTTTATTGGTGTTTTCTCATTGTGATTAGTTGATTGTTTTTGATAATTTTGTTGCAATTTGATTTTAACTGTGACTTTTTCTTTTCATTTTCTGATTTAAATCAATAGAAACCTGAGATTTTTACCAAACCCTTACAGAATCAAAAGTGTAAGGAAGGAAGAGATAAAAAAATTCGATTCGAATGTGTCTTCAGTAAGGTTGGAATTAAAGCTAAATGGTTCAAGAATAAGCAAGAGCTTTTCATGGGACGGAAAAACCACATGGTCTCACAGGGCGATCTTCATGTATTGGAGATAATTAACCCGTTAGTTGAAGACGAAGGCAAATATATTTGTAAATGTTTAGATGCGACCACCGAGGCTTATCTGGATGTCGAACCACCGGATCCCGTTTACAAATTTGTCAAGAAATTACCACCACAGAGTAAAGGTTACACCGATCGTGAATGTGTCCTAGAATGTGCCTGTAACTCACCTAAGGCACCAGTTAAATGGTATAAAGGTGAAAAGAAATTGGAAAATTCTGACAAATACATTATCGAGCAAGATGGTTTGGGGAAGAAGTTTCTCAAAATTCAAAACTGCACCATGGACGATGCGTCTGAATATACCTGTCGAATAAGTTCTGAAGAGTTCACCTCGACCAAATTGACCATCGCAGAACAAGCCTTCAAATTCATGAGGGTTCTAAGATCAATGAGGGTCAACGAAGGTGAAACCATTACTCTTGAGTGTGAGGTTGATGATTGGGAAGCTCCAGTTACCTGGTATTTTCAAGGGGAAGAGATTAAGAAGGATAAACATTATGATATTATTGCAGAAGGTAGGAAACGGAAATTGATCATCAAGAAGTGTAAAGTTACCGATGAAGGAAAATATTTAGCAAAGACCAAAGGAGATGAAACGGAATCTGAGGTTCTCGTTGAACCTGCAAATCGATTCAAAAAGAAACTCGAAGATGTTCACACCCTTGAGAAGAAACAAATTGTCTTCGAAGTTGAAATGACCGATACTCGAGCGCCATTGAAATGGTACAAAGATGGTCAAGAGGTAGCACCCAATGAAAGAATTCACATCAAGTACCATGATGATAAATATACGCTCACCATTGATGCGGCCAAACTTGAAGATGCCGGTGAATACATGGCAGCAACGCCAAATATTAAAACCAAATGTCGACTTACAGTTGATGAGGGTAAGTTGATTGTCACTTAATCGACGATTTCAATGTGATCTAATTTTCATTTCGTTTCCGTTTTTCAGCTGAACGACCTCCGATAATTAAACTTGAACAGACTGACTTTCAATCTGACGTTGGAAAACCGCTTATAATTGATGTTCCCTATTCAGGTAATCACAATTGTTTATCGGTGATTAAGTTATCGATTATTATTTTATCGGATTTTCATCTGGAATTCGGTTTTTTTTGTTTTTTCAGTTCCGGGAACAAGGACTTCAGATATTGTCGCTAAATTGACTCGCAATGGTAAAACAGTTTCTTCTAAGGATGTTGAGGTTGTTGTTCGTCCCGACAAAGTGATTTTGACCTTCCGAAAAACAACTCGTGATAATTCAGATGATTATCAATTCTCTTTAGCAAATGCTGAAGGTGAAACTAAAAAGGCTTTGAAAATTAACTTTATCGGTGTCCCCGCACCACCTGAAGGTCCACTTGAAATATTGGACCTTTTCCGTGATCGTTGTAAACTGGCCTGGAAGCCGACCAAAGATACTGGTGGATTACCTTTGAAACATTATGTCGTTGAAAGGCAAGCAGTCAGTTCTCGAGGAGGTTGGGTTGAAATTGGTACAACCGAAGATTGTAAATTTGAAGTTAACGATCTCGAATACAAGAAAGAGTATCGTTTCCGTGTTCGAGCGGTCAACAAAAAAGGTGCCTCGGAACCGCTTAATTGTGCCAAAGATATAATTGCCAAGGATCCTTATGATGAACCATCTAAACCAAAGTCTCCCGAAGTCACTGATTGGGACAAAGATCATGTAAGTTTATCAAAGATTTTGATCTGAATGTGACCTTAACCTTTGTCTTGATTTGTAACCTCACAGGTTGACCTTAAATGGCAAGCACCAGAAAAAGATGGTGGAAGTCCAATCACAGATTATATCATTGAATTCAAAGACAAATTTTCCCCCGAATGGGCGGTTGGACCTAAAGTACCCGGGAATAAGACCACATGTAAAGTAACGGGTCTTAAGGAAAACATGCAATACCAGTTCCGTGTGATTGCCGTTAACAAAGCGGGTCCTAGTGAACCTTCAGACCCAACAAAGCCTCACATTGTTAAAGCTCGGTTCGTGAAGCCTTACCTTGTCGGCGATGGACTTAAAAATTTGGTCGTTAAAAAAGGAGCCGTCATCAAGTACGATATACAATTCTTTGGTGAACCCGCTCCAGAGATCATTTGGTCACTGAACGGAGAGGAATTATTCCCCGGTAGTAAAATTGTGATCGATAAAAATGAGAAGAATTCAGTTTTCCAGAACAAAAGTGCTGTTCGTGGGGACAGTGGTAAATATCGTATCACTTTGACCAATTCAACGGGAACTTGTTATTCTGAGGCCGATGTTGTTGTTTTGGATAAACCAAGTGCACCAGAAGGTCCACTTATCCTGGAAGAGATTCGAGCTGATCATGTAACGGTCAAATGGCGAAAGCCTAAGGATACTGGTGGAACTGACCTTAAGGGTTATGTTATTGAAAAAATGGACTTGGACACTGGTAAATGGGTCCAGGCCGGTGAGGTTGGTCCTAATGACGATCATTTCAAGGTTGAAGGATTAACCAAAAATAAGAAATACAAATTTCGAGTTCGAGCTGTAAACAAAGAAGGCTTATCTGATCCTCTTGAGACAACGGACCCTGTAGTGGCCAAAAATCCATATGACGAACCCTCTAAACCTGGTAAACCAGAAATCGTCGACTATGACAACACAAAATGTGACCTTAAATGGGCTGTACCTGAAAAAGATGGTGGCAGGCCAATTACTCATTACATCATTGAAATGAAAGATAAATTCAGTTCCGATTGGACTGAAGTTTTGGTCACCCCTGACGCCAAAAACGAAGCCTCTGTTACTGGGCTTAAAGAAGGTAACACAGTTCAATTTAGAGTTCGAGCTGTGAACAAGGCCGGACCAAGTGAACCAAGTGACGCAACTGACCCTCATATCGTTAAACATCGCAACTTAAAGCCGAAAATTGATCGAACCAATCTGAAAAATATAACCATCAAGGCCGGAAGGTCAGTTAAATTTTTGGTCGATATCACTGGAGAACCTCCGCCAACCGTTGTTTGGACTTATGGTGAGGCCAAGAAAAAGCTAACCGACGATGATCACATTAAGATAGTCAATAAAGATTATCAGACCGATTTTAACCTTCATAAGGCCAAAAGATCACACACTGGATTGTACACAATTACAGCATCAAATGCTTCTGGTAGCGATACAGTTACCGTTGAGATTAAAGTCCTTTCGAAACCAGGTAAACCTGAAGGTCCACTAGAAGTGACCGATGTCCATAAAGAAGGATGTAAATTGGCATGGAAAAAACCTAAAGACGACGGCGGGTCAACAATCAAAGGTTATGAAGTCGAAAAGTTCGACAAAGATTCTGGCCGTTGGACTCGTTGTGGTAAAACCGATAAACCAGAATTCGAGGTAACTGGTCTGATTCCAGGTAAAGAATATTTATTCCGTGTTGTTGCTCAAAATGACGAAGGAGATTCCGAACCATTAGAAGCCTCATCTCCGATCATTGCTAAAAATCCTTACGACGAACCTGACAAACCAGGTACACCTGAGATTGTTGATTATGACAACAAATCTGTTGACCTTAAATGGGCACCTCCAAAGAGCGATGGTGGTGCTAAGATTAGTCGTTATATCATCGAAAAGAAAGAAAGATTCCAGTTGATCTGGGAACGAGCTTGTGAAGTTCCCGGTGATGTTAATGAGGCCAAAGTTGAAGACCTTCACGAAAGATCAGAGTATCAATTCCGTGTGATTGCCGTGAACAAAGCGGGTCCAAGTGAACCCTCCGATCCAACTGGTAATCATCTTGTTAAACACCGAAAGTTAAAACCAAGAATTGATCGAACCAATTTGGAAACGATTACGATCAAAAAAGGTAAATCGGTCAAATTAGATGTCAACATTTCTGGTGAACCACCGCCAAAGGTTCAGTGGTTCCTCAAGGACAATGAGGTCAAAAACGATGAACATTATGATATCATTAATGTTGATTATAATACGAAATTTAATATTACCGATGGATTGAGAAAACACTCCGGTAAATATAAAATCGTCGCTACTAATGAACATGGTAAGGACGAGGCTGAGATTGAAATTGTTGTTCTAGCGGCACCGAGTAGACCCAAAGGTCCATTAAAGGTCAACGATGTCACCGCTAAAGGTTGTAAATTGGCCTGGCAACCACCGGATGATGATGGAGGTAAACCAATCCAATCATATGTTATTGAAAAACTGGACTTGGCCTCTGGTAATTGGGTTCCAATTGGACGTACCGATGATACTTCATTCGAGGTCACTGGACTCACACCCGGTAAACGATATCAGTTCAGAATTAAGGCTAAGAACGCTGAAGGTGAATCTGAGCCGTTGGTTAGTGATGAACCAACGATTGCTAAAAATCCCTACGATGAACCTGACGCACCAACTGATGTAAAAGTCGACGATTGGGATAATCAAAGTGCTCAACTTGTTTGGAAACGACCTGCGAATGATGGAGGTGCTCCAATCACTGGTTACATTGTCGAAAAGAAGGAAAAATTTGGTTCTTCTTGGGAACCTTGTGCCGAAGTTTCGGGAGATAGTTGTAAGGCTAAAGTGGAAAATCTTAAAGAAAAGGCTGAATATCAATTCCGTGTTAAAGCCGTTAACAAAGCGGGTCCCAGCGAACCGAGTGAACCAACAAAACCTCATCTGGTCAAACATCGGCATCTTGCACCTCGAATTAATCGTGATAATTTACAACAGATTACCGTTAAAGCGGGTAATATGGCTCGACTTGATGTAGAGGTTTCTGGTGAGCCACCGCCAACCATCAGCTGGTCATTCGCTGGCAAACCATTGGAAGAAACTGGCGACATTAAGATTGAAAATAAAGACTACGAAACTCACATTCAAATGCGAAATATGACTCGAGCTCAAAGTGGAAAATACAAAATCAACGCTGAAAATGCTTCAGGCAAAGATGAAGCCGAAGTCGAAGTTATTGTACTCGACAGGCCAGGAAAGCCCGAAGGTCCTCTTGAAGTGTCTGATGTTCATGCCGAAGGTTGTAAGCTCTCATGGAATCCACCTAAGGATGATGGTGGTGTTCCAATTGAGAACTATCAAATCGAGAAACAAGATGCGGCCACTGGTCGTTGGGTCCCTGTCGGCAAAGTACCAGGGGATAAAACTGAATTTGCTCTCGCTGGTTTGGAACCAAATAAAAGATACAATTTCCGAGTCAAGGCTTGTAACAACGAAGGAGCTTCTGATCCTCTGGAAACTGATCGCTCAACTGTTGCCAAAAATCCGTTCGATCCTCCAGGACCACCAGGATTACCTAAAGTCGACGATTACGATGAGAAATTCGTGCTCTTAAAATGGGAGCCACCGGTACGCGATGGAGGAGCTCCAGTGACTGGTTATTTAATTGAAAAGAAAAGTAAATACTCACCCGATTGGGTTACATGTGCCGAAGTCTCTGGACCTCAATGTCAAGGTCGAGTTAACGATTTAACCCCTGGTGACAAGTACGAATTCCGAGTTAAAGCGATAAACAAAGCTGGACCTGGTGCACCTTCCGACTCAACTGGACCTTTCTTAATGAAACCTCGATTCTTAAAACCTAAAATCGATCGAGCAAATTTGAAAAGTATTACCGTTAAAGTCGGTCAAATGGTTCAATTCGATGTCAACGTTATTGGCGAACCAGCACCGAAAACCATTTGGAAACATGAAGATAAAGAACTTGAAAATGGTCAAATTTATCAAATCGATAACATCGATTATAATACAAAGTTTTGTTTACTTCGAGCCACTCGAAAAGAAACTGGAACTTATAAATTGACCGCAACCAACGAGGTTGGTTCAGACGAAGCCGAAGTTGTCATTACGGTTTTGGGTAAACCTTCAAAACCGAAAGGACCACTCACAGTGTCTGACGTTCACGCAGAAGGTAATTTACAGCACAATTAAAACAAATTCCTTTTTTATCTTTTTCAATCGAGATTCGAGTTGATACAATTGATTTTCTTTTTACTAACTTTTACTTTTATCACTGAAAATTGCAGGATGCAAACTTGCATGGAAACCACCGGAAGACGATGGTGGATGTCCAATCGAATGCTATGAGATCGAAAAGCTCGATGAAGAAACTGGTCGCTGGGTTCCAGCTGGTAAATCATCTGAGCCTCATTTCGAAGTAACGAATTTAACGCCAGGACGAAAATACAAGTTTAGAGTTCGAGCTGTAAACAAAGAGGGAGATTCAGATGAACTTGAGACTGATACAAGTATTGAAGCTAAAAATCCATTCGACGAACCTAATAAACCAGGTCGTCCTGAACCAACTGACTGGGATGTCGATCATGTTGACCTTACCTGGACTCCTCCAGCTTCGGATGGAGGTAGTCCAATCACTGGATACATCATTGAAAAGAGAAAAAAAGGAGGACGAAAATGGGAAAAAGGTCGCGAGATTCATGGTAATGTAACTAATGGAACTGTTCCCGATCTTGAAGAGGGAACTGAGTACGAGTTCCGTGTTCTAGCGGTGAACAAAGCTGGTCCTGGTGAGCCAAGTGATCCATCAAGACCGATCACTGCTAAGCCCCGTCGACTTGCTCCTCGAATTGATCGAACCAATTTGAAACCAACTACAATTAAAGCCGGACAACCAGTTAAATTTGACGTTGATGTTAAAGGTGAACCCGCACCAACGATCACTTGGACTTTCAAAAATGAGCCTCTTCAGTCAGGAGAAAATGTTTCGCTCGAAAATGAGCCCTATCATACTTTACTAATGCTGACCAAGACTAAACGTGCTCAAAATGGTGTTTACACTATCACAGCTAAAAACGAACACGGTGTCGATGAAGCGACAGTTGAAGTGACTGTTCTCGCTAAACCAAGTAAACCAAAAGGTCCACTCGAAGTATCCGATGTCCACGCTGAAGGTTGTAAACTTTCATGGAAAAAGCCTGAAGACGATGGAGGCGAACCAGTAACTGGATATGTTGTCGAAAAACTCGACCTAGAATCTGGCCGTTGGGTCCCCGTTACAACGACTCGTGATCCTGAGGCAGAAATTACTGGCCTCATTCCAGGCAAAGAATACAAATTCAGAGTAAAAGCTTTGAATGCCGAAGGTGAATCTGAACCTTTAGAAACAGAAAAACCGACATTAGCCAAGAATCCGTTCGACCAACCGGATAAACCAGGTAAACCCAAAGCCACGAATTGGGACAAGAACTTTGTTGACCTCGTCTGGGACGCACCAGTGTCCGATGGAGGAAGTCCCATCACGGGCTATATAATCGAGAAACAAGATAAGTACAGTAATAAATGGGTCAAAGCGGGCGAGGTTCCTGGAAATGAAACGGAAGCTCATGTAACTGACCTGATCGAGGGAATGGTTTACAAATTCCGAATTAAAGCTGTGAACAAAGCTGGACCCAGTCAACCAAGTGAGGCGAGCGATTCCGTCACTGCTAAGCCAAGAAATTTAGCTCCTCGAATCGATCGAACTAATTTACGTGACCTTATCATCCATGCTGGACAAAGTATCAAGTTTGATGTTAAAGTTGCGGGTGAACCAACACCAAAGGTCACTTGGAGCCAAAATGATAAACCCTTAGCAGCAGATACTCATGTTTTAATTGATAACGAACCCAATCGAAGCAAATTCCTGGTCACTTCTGCTGATAGGAAAGACACTGGTGTTTACAAAATCAAAGCCGAAAACATCAACGGTGTTGATGAAGTCGATGTCAATGTAACCGTACTGGATAAACCATCAGCACCCGAAGGTCCATTGGAAGTTTCTAATGTCCACGCTGAAGGTCAGTTGTATTTTCAATTTGAAGAGAAAATTTTGGTCACTCAATTAATAATTAAGATTTTTTTTAATTATGAACAAATGACCTTGAGCTAAGAAAATTTATTAATAATTGCTAATCAATTAAATCATTATAAACTAATCGATGTTTTGATTATTCTAAATTTAAATTAAGGTTGTAAATTGAAATGGAAGAAGCCGAAAGACGATGGCGGAGTTCCAATTGAACATTACGCCATTGAAAAGATGGACACTGCAACTGGACGTTGGGTCCCATGTGGTCGAGCGTTTGAACCACAATTTGAGGTCGCTAATCTTGAGCCAGGAAAAGAATACAAATTCAGAGTCGCAGCTGTTAACGCCGAAGGTGAATCGGTTCCTTTAGAAGCTGAACAAGCGATTATCGCTAAGAATCCCTTTGATCCTCCAAGTACTCCTGGTCGACCTGAAGTTACAGGAGTCGATCGTCACCATGTTGACCTTAAGTGGGACGCTCCAACTAAGGATGGTGGGGCTCCGATCACGGGTTATATTGTTGAGAAGAAATCAGCTGATGGAACTAAATGGGTTAAAGCGATTCAAACTGACGGGCCAGCAACCGAGGTTCGCGTACCTGATCTAGAAAATGGAGAAACATATCAATTCCGTGTGAAAGCGATCAATGCTGGTGGACAAAGTGAACCGAGTGAACCAACCAAACCGGTCACTTGTAAACCAAGTAAATTACCTCCTCGAATCGATAGACGTAACTTGCGTCCAGTTGATATTAAAGTCGGTGAAACATTTGGATTTGACGTTGACGTTCAAGGTGAACCAGCACCAGAGATCCGTTGGTATATTAAAGAATCACCAGTAGGAGAAACAAGTGCGCTTACGATAACAAACAAACCATATCATACGAAATTACAATGTGACAAAGCCGAACGCAAAGACTCAGCCGTTTATCGTATTGTAGCTAAAAATCAATACGGTATGGACGAAGCCGATGTTGAAGTGACTGTTGTTAGTAAACCAAGTAAACCAGAGGGACCATTGGAAGTTAGTGATGTTAATAAGAATGGTAAGAGTTACAATTACAATTAGTTAACCAATTGATTGATTGATTGATTCTGATTGGATATCTTTCGATTTTGATTGACAGGATGTAAATTAAAATGGAATAAGCCAAAGGACGACGGAGGAATTCCTCTTGATGGTTATGTGGTCGAAAAGCTCGACCCTGACACTGGCTCTTGGGTTCCAATCGGTAAAACATTTTTACCAGAATTCGATGTAACTGGATTAACTCCGGGCAAAGATTATTCATTCCGAGTGAAGGCTGTTAATAAGGAAGGTGAATCTGAACCATTACAAACTCTTGCACCAATCACTGCCAAGGATCCATTCTCACCTCCTGGTCAATCGGGTACACCTCAAGTTACAGCATTTTCACCAAATTCAGCGGACATTAAATGGGAAGCACCAGAGAGAGATGGTGGAGCACCGATCACCAGTTATATCGTTGAAAAGAAAGAAAAAGGTAATTTGAAATCACAGTTCAATCTAATCAAACACTTTGACAATTATCTGGCAATCAAATGTAAAAAGTTCCTTATTTCCTGAGGCTCTAATAAAATCTTAAGGTTTTATCAGATTCACAATGACGAGAATTTATAATATTGGATAACTTACATATTGTATTTTAAATCATCAATTGAGTTAATTCTACTTTTCTCTTTTTAATTGTAGGAGGTTTATGGGAAAAAGCCCTCGAGATTCCAAGTGACATTACCAAAGCTCATATTCCTAATTTGAAAGAGGGTAAAGAATATGAATTCAGAGTAATAGCTGTAAATAAATCTGGTCCTGGTGAACCAAGTCTTCCCTCTAGATCAATAACTGCCAAGAATCCATTCGATGAACCAGGAGCTCCAGGACGACCAGAACCGACCGATTGGGACGCCGATCATGTAGACTTGACCTGGAAAGCACCAGAATCAGATGGTGGAAGTCCAGTTACAGGTTATATCATCGAGAAGAAGAAGAAAGGAACTCGAAAATGGGAAAAAGGACGTGAAATTATCGGTAATGTTACCAGTGGAACATGTCCTGATCTTGAAGAAGGAGCTGAATACGAATTCAGAGTTATCGCTGTCAACAAAGCGGGTCCTGGTGAACCAAGTGAACCCTCTCGTTCAGTAATTGCTAAGCCAAGAAAACTTGCTCCTCGAATTGATCGAACCAATTTGAAACCAACTACAATTAAAGCCGGACAACCAGTTAAATTTGACGTTGATGTTAAAGGTGAACCCGCACCAACGATCACTTGGACTTTCAAAGAGTCTCCACTTAAAACTGTCGGCAATGTGACCGTAGACACCGAACCATATCATACTCTATTGATGCTCGTGAAAACAACTCGGGAGCAATCAGGAAGCTATGTGATCACAGCTAAAAATGAACACGGAATGGACGAAGCTACTGTCGAGCTTAATATTATCGGTAAGCCTTCACCTCCACAAGGTCCATTAGAAACGTCTGATGTGCACGCTGAAGGCTGTAAGCTTTCATGGAAAAAGCCGCTCGACGATGGAGGATTACCTTTGTCCAATTATGTGGTTGAAAAAATGGACACAGATACTGGCCGATGGGTACCCGTTTTGACCACTCGTGATACCGAAGCTGAAGTTAAAGGTTTAACTCCAGGTAAAGAATATAAATTCCGAGTTCGAGCTGTTAACCCAGAAGGTGAATCTGAACCATTAGAGACAGAAAAGCCGATTGAGGCCAAGAATCCATTCGATGAACCTGGAAAACCAGGTAAGCCTCAAGCAACTGATTGGGATCGGCACCATGCCGACATCACTTGGACCGCTCCAGAGTCCAATGGTGGTAGTCCCATCACCTCATATATCGTTGAAAAGAAAGACAATTTAAGTACCAAATGGCAAAAGGCTTGCGAGATTATCGGAGACAAATGTCAAGCTCGAGTTTCCAACTTGACTGAGGGAATGGAATATCAATTCCGTGTTCGAGCCGTTAATAAAGCCGGTCCTAGTCAACCAAGTGATCCAAGTGATACCGTCACAGCTAAAGCGAGAAATGTCCCACCTCGAGTAGACCCGATAAAGGACATTACGCTGCACGCAGGTAAACCACTTAAAATAGATGTCAAAGTATTTGGTGAACCACCTCCAAAGGTCCAATGGTTCTTAAACGATGCACCACTTCCTACCGGTGGTCGAGCGACAATTGAAAGTCCAGCATATCGATCAAAACTCTCAGTACCATTAGCTGAAAGATGCGACGCTGGTGTTTACAAAATCGTTGTTTCAAATGCAAACGGCAAAGACGAAGCAACTGTGCGAGTGAACGTTCTGGACAAACCTTCGCCACCCGAAGGACCATTGGACGTTTCCGATATCCATGCAGAAGGTAATTTTTAATTTCGAAAGTTAAAACTAAATTAGTATTCATGTTTATCAAAACTGTTCAAGTTCTTGTACTAATTATTATTTCTCTTATTATTCTTTAATCATTTTCTTTAAAACGAAAAATTTAGGCTGCAAACTTAAATGGAAGGTAAGTTAATACTCGAAAAATTCTCGACAAAAATGATTCGTTCTAAATTCTGATCACTTGCAATTTTTTCTGAAATTCTAGGAACCAAAGGATAATGGTGGCTCTCCAGTTGATTATTATCAAGTGTACAAGATGGAAACTGGATCAGGAAAATGGATCCCTTGTGGTTAGTTGATTATTTAATTACGATTGTTGATTGTTACGAAATTTAATTTTCTGAATTTTGTTTTTACGTTCTTAGGTAAAGCTTATGGTCCAGAATTGGAAGTAACCAACTTAGAACCAAATCAAGAATATAAGTTCAAAGTAACTGCTGTAAATGCTCAAGGTGAATCTGAACCTTTGGAAGCCGCTCAATCAATTATCGCTAAGAATCCCTTCGATACTCCGGATGCTCCTGGAATGCCACAAGTCGCTGATTACGACAAAAACCATGTAGACCTAAAATGGACTGCACCAATTAAAGATGGTGGATCGCCAATTACTGGATACATTGTAGAAAAGAAAAGCCCAGACTCAAATCGCTGGGTTAAAGCGGCTCAAACTGATGGACCAACAACAGAGGTTCGAGTTGGTGACTTACAAAATGGAGAAACTTATCAATTTAGAGTTCGAGCAGTAAATGCTGGTGGCCAAGGTACACCAAGTGAACCATGTAAACCAGTAACATGTAAACCACGAAAATTAGCACCACGAATTGACCGTAAGAACTTGAAACCAGTTTCGATTAAAGCAGGACAACAATTTGGCTTTGATGTCGCTGTACAAGGTGAACCCGCTCCAGATGTTCAATGGTTCATCAAAGAATCGCCAGTAAGAGAAACAAGCGCGCTCACGATAACAAACAAACCATATCATACGAAATTACAATGTGACAAAGCCGAACGCAAAGACTCAGCCGTTTATCGTATTGTAGCTAAAAATCAATACGGTATGGACGAAGCCGATGTTGAAGTGACTGTTGTTAGTAAACCAAGTAAACCAGAGGGACCATTGGAAGTTAGTGATGTTAATAAGAATGGTAAGAGTTACAATTACAATTAGTTAACCAATTGATTGATTGATTGATTCTGATTGGATATCTTTCGATTTTGATTGACAGGATGTAAATTAAAATGGAATAAGCCAAAGGACGACGGAGGAATTCCTCTTGATGGTTATGTGGTCGAAAAGCTCGACCCTGACACTGGCTCTTGGGTTCCAATCGGTAAAACATTTTTACCAGAATTCGATGTAACTGGATTAACTCCGGGCAAAGATTATTCATTCCGAGTGAAGGCTGTTAATAAGGAAGGTGAATCTGAACCATTACAAACTCTTGCACCAATCACTGCCAAGGATCCATTCTCACCTCCTGGTCAACCAGGTAAGCCCGAAGCAACTGATTGGGCTGCTGATCATGTTGACCTCAAATGGGAAAGTCCAGCTACTGATGGAGGAGTTCCAATATCTCACTATACAATCCAAAAGAAAGAAAAAGGCTCAACCAAATGGACAGATGCTGTCGAGGTTCCTGGTTCCGTTTGTAAAGGAACTGTACCTTTCCTAATGGAAGGTAAAGAATATCAATTCCGGGTTATTGCTCATAACAAAGCGGGACCAGGAGAGCCAAGTTTACCCTCCAATACAATTCTTGCCAAAGCGAGATATCGTAAGTTGAATAAAAAATTTTTCGAATCAATCAATTTTTACTAATTACTATTTTATTCTACAGTTGCACCTCAAATTGATCGAAAGAATCTTAAAGATTTGAAGATCAGTGCTGGACAAACGATTCGTTTCAATGCAGGTTAGTTAATTATTGTATTTATCTAATTGGATTGCACGATTTTCCTCTTCATTATTAATCAATTTTTCATCTTAAAAAGTTCCCAAATCGATTACTAATAATGACTTTTTTTTAAATTTGCATGAGCTAACTGTCGATAAGTAATTATCCTGATTAGGATTTGGATGAATTATTAATAATTAATCATTTGCATCAAAATCTAATCCAATGAGTTAATTGTAAACTCTGAAGATAAGTTACAATTCATTATTTTTTTACTGTTCGATGTTCCTAATTGTTTGTGTCTTATTATTGACCAGACGTAATCGGTGAACCCGCTCCAACTGTAACTTGGACACTTAATGATCAAGGAATTCGTGGAGATGACCACTTTAATTTGGAAAATGTTGATTACAACACTAAACTGACCATTCGAAATTCAAAGAGATCCGATTCAGGAAAATATGTCGTCACTGCTGTGAATAGTTCGGGTAAAGATCAGGTTACTATTCAAGTGACCGTTATCGATGTACCTTCATCACCAGAAGGTCCAATTGAAGTGACTGATATCACTCGTGTTGGTGCAACGATTGGATGTCGGGTGCGATGGCGTAAACCTAAAGACGATGGTGGAGCAAAAATAATTGGTTATATTGTAGAGAAACGTTTGAAAGGAGCTAAAGAGTTTGAAGCTTGTAATGAAGTTCCGGTTCCGGATACCAACTTAATGGTTTCTGGACTTAAAGAGGGTGAGGAATATGAATTCCGAGTTGTTGCCGTTAACGAGATGGGTGAAAGTCCACCTTCAGCTCCATCCGCTCTCACCAAGATGGAACCACAACCAGATCGACCTCGAATCGATGCTTCCGGAGTCAAAGACATTACCGTTAAAGCGGGACAAGAGTTCGTGATCAAAGTGCCATATGTCGGTTTCCCTAAACCAACCGCTCATTGGGTGAATGAAGATAAACCGATCGATGAGGACGATAAACGGTTAATGTCCAAGGTCGGCGATGACTACGTGCTACTCGCTTGTTCATCGGCTAAACGTGATGACACTGGACGTTATATGGTAACATTGAAAAATCCATGTGGTACTGATTCGGTTTCGTTGAATGTCAAAGTCCTCGATCGACCTGGGCCACCACAAAATGTGCGAGGTGAGGATGTTGACGGTGATAGTTTGACTCTTCTCTGGTCTCCACCTAAAGATGATGGTGGTGCCGAAATTACCAATTATGTTGTCGAAAAACGTGAAGTTGGTTCAACCGCTTGGTCACGAATTTCTAGTTTCGCTTCTGGTACCGATATACGAGTTCGTAACTTAACCATTGGTAAATCTTACGATTTCCGAGTGATGGCTGAGAATCAGTATGGTACAAGTGATCCAGCACAAACCGCTGAGCCCATTTTAGCGAAACTACCATTTGATCCACCTTCCGCTCCAGGAATTCCTCGAAGTCTTGAGACATCTCCCGACTCGATTACAATTGGTTGGTCCAAACCTCGAGACGATGGTGGATCACCAATCATTGGATATGTCATCGAGAAACGTAAGGTCGGTGAAAAAGGCTGGACTCGAGTTAATCCTAACCCAGTTCCTGAACTCAATCATCGTGTCGGTGGCCTTCAAGAAAATGGTGAATACGAATTCCGAGTGGCCGCAGTAAACGCTGCTGGTCAAGGTGCATTTAGCGAGGCTTCAGATGGTATTTTCGCTCGACATGCCGCTTGTCCTCCGAAGATCGATTCTGGTTTCCATCTTCGAGACTTGGTTGTCATGGCTGGTGAACAGTTTAACATTCGAGTTCCTTTCAATGGTTATCCATTGCCAAAAGCTGAATGGCTTATCAATGGTACAATTGTGGTACCCGACGATCGCGTCTATTCAGAGGTCAATGTAGCCTTTACCATATTGACAAATAAAAAGGCCAAACGAACAGACTCTGGCGGATACACACTACGATTATCCAATCCAGAGGGAACTGATTCTTGTACATGTCGAGTTCAAGTCGTTGATAAACCAGGTCCACCTCAAGGACCACTGGACGTGTTTGATATAACACCAGAGACTTGTAGCATCTCGTGGCGACCTCCACTCGATGATGGTGGAAGTCCAATAACTAATTATGTCGTCGAGAAACAAGATATGGTTACCAAAATTTGGACCAAGTTGAGTTCATTCTGTCGCACGTGTCATTATAATGTGATGGGACTCGAGATGAACAAAAAGTACAACTTCCGTGTGAGTGCTGAAAATCAATACGGTATTTCAATACCATTAGAAACCGATGGACCCATAACCGCTAAATTCCCATTCGATGTACCCGATCCACCGGGTAAACCAAACATAACCGATATTGGACCAAATGACGTGACCCTATCGTATGAACGTCCTCTCCACGATGGCGGCTCTAAGATTCAGGGTTACCAAGTTGAATATCGTGACCCAACCGATGGACGCTGGTTGGCCTCAAATCCATTCTTGATTAGAGAAACAACTTGGATCGCTTCTGGACTTATTGAAGGTCGTGACTATGAGTTCCGAGTCAAGGCCAAAAATGCCGCTGGATTTTCAAAACCAAGTGAATCCTCGGGTCTTATTAAAACTCGACCTAAATTTAGTGTTCCCTCACCACCACAAAATCTTCACATCACCAAAGTTGGTAAATCATATGTTGACCTGGCCTGGAATAAACCTAAATCTGATGGTGGATCAAAGATTAGCGCTTACGTTGTCGAAAGACGGGAAAAAGGATCAACCTATTGGATTAAGGTCAACGAGTATGGTTGCCTTGATTGTCAGTATACAGTTTTAAATTTGATTGAAAACAATGAATATGAATTCCAAGTGTCCGCTGTGAACGCGGCTGGTAAAAGTGAACCATGTGCTCTTGCACAGCCCGTTAAGGTTACCGATATTGCAGACGGTGTTAAACCTGAATTTGTTCGTAAATTGTTCAATAAAAACGCCAATCTCAAGGGTACTTTACGATTTGAATGTGAGGCTATGGGTAAACCCGTTCCAAAGGCTCGTTGGCTTAAAAACGGAGTTGAGGTCTTACTTGGAACACGAATTCGTGCTCTTGACGATGGCGAAGGTGTTTACCGATTGGTGTTTGATGAAGTTCTCGAAGTAGACGAAGGCACTTATACTTGCGAGGTGACAAATCCCCTTGGTTCAGATCGTTGTTCAGCTTTACTTAAGATCGCGTCCCCACCCTCGATCCTGAGATGTCCAGAGGAAGTTTTCTTCCCCGAACATGATAACGGTAAAGTTAAAATTTACTTCAGTGGGTCAAGTCCATTTGAGGTTACTCTTTATAAGGATGGACTTGAAATATCAGAAAGTGATCATCTTAAGGTCACTTTGTTTGACGATTATGCGATCATTTTTGTCCGTGATGTGGCCAAAGGTGATCAAGGTAAATACAAGTTGGTTGTTAAAAATGATTCTGGTTCAGCTGATGCCAATTTCATTTTAATGGTCACTGGTTTACCTGGTCCACCTGTTGGTCCATTGGGAGTTGCCGATGTTACCGCTCATTCGGCCGCTCTTTCCTGGCGACCACCGACTCACAATGGTGGTTGTAAGGTGACACATTACGTTATTGAACGAAAGGAAACTTCAATGGGACAATGGGTCACAGTTGCATCCATGTGTCGGGATACATCAACCGTCGTCCAGGGATTGACACAAAATGGGGAATATTTATTCCGTGTAATGGCCGTTAATGAGAATGGTCAAAGTATTCCATTGGTCGGTGATAAACCGATCATTGCCAAATTACCCTTTGATCCACCTTCGGCACCAGGAATACCAAATGTTACCGAGGTTGGTGGTGATTTTGTTAATCTCTCATGGGCCAAACCAGAATCAGACGGAGGGTCAAGAATTCTTGGTTATCTCATCGAGAAACGGGAAGTTGGTACTCAAGGTTGGCAACCAGTCAACTCGATGTCTCTTTGTCATCCAACTCAAATAAACATTAGTAATCTGATAGAAGATCGTCAATATGAGTTCCGTGTATTTGCCGTTAATGAGGCCGGAAATTCACCTCCATCTCAAGCATCCGGGTCGGTTAAGATTAAAGATCCCCAAGCAGCGGTTCCACCCGAATTCGTAACGCCCTTAAAAAATGTTATGGTTATTGAAAATAAATCGGCTCAATTTACTTGTACAATAACGGGAACGCCAACACCTCATGTGACCTGGTACAAGGGAGCTCGAGAAATTCACGATGGTGGCAAATATGCCATCTTAAAAGACGGAGACAATTACATTCTGGGAATATCTAATGTGTATGGTGAGGATGCCGACGAGTACACTTGTCGAGCGACCAACAAAGGTGGTGTTCGAACCTCAAGAGGTGAACTGATCATTAAAACAGCACCTAAAATCCATGTACCACCTCGTTTCAAGGAAATGGCCTGTTTTGATCGCGGAGAAAATGTGATCATTAAAATTCCTTTCACTGGTTTTCCTAAGCCAAAGATCAAGTGGTTTAAAGAAGGTGAGGAAATCGAATCGGGTGCTCATTTTGATGTACAAATTAAGGAAAGACACGCGATCCTTGTGATTCGCGATGCATCACGGGAAGACAATGGACTTTACTCGATTAAAGCAGAAAATGAACTTGGTTCTGATTCAGCGGTAATCAAAGTATCGATTTCTGATCGACCTGATCCGCCAAGATTCCCGACAGTTGAGACAGTGGGCGATGAATTTATCACCATGTCATGGAAACCACCGGCTTGGGATGGTGGCAGTTCGATAACAACTTATATGATCGAGAAGAAAGAACCAACAATGTCAACTTGGGTTCGTTGTGCCAATACCCGATTTACCCTTCACCAGGTCACCGGGTTAAATCCTGAAAAAGAATATGAATTCCGTGTGTACGCTGAAAACATTTACGGACGAAGTGAACCTTCCGATGTGACCTCAGTGATTCGTACACGACCAAGCGAAAAGGATAAATTAAAGAAACGCCATTGGTTAACCGATGCTCATGGACGAAAGGTTCGAGGTAAAGATGAAGGTAAAATAACCAATTACGATCAATTTGTAACGGAAGAGATCAAATTCCAAGGTCCAGTTGATATTAAGACTTCGTCTATTTACGATTTCTATGATGTCTTGGAGGAAATTGGTACCGGTGCATTTGGAGTTGTCCATAGGTGCCGAGAGAAACGATCAGGTCAAATATTTGCCGCTAAATTCATTCCAGTGGCTCATCCTTACGAGAAATCAGTTATTCGTAAAGAAATTGATATAATGAATCAACTTCATCACAATAAGTTGATCCGTTTACACGATGCCTTCGAAGATGATGATGAAATGATCTTAATTTACGAGTTCATGTCAGGGGGTGAACTTTTCGAGCGCATTACAACGGAAGGTTATCACATGTCGGAAGCAGAGGTTATCAATTATATGAGACAAATTTGCGAGGGTGTAAAGCATATGCACGAGAAAAACATTATCCATCTCGACTTGAAACCAGAAAATATAATGTGCCAGACCAAAAATTCATCGGCCGTTAAAATCATCGACTTTGGTTTGGCCGCTAAACTTGATCCAAACGAAGTAATCAAAATATCAACTGGAACCGCTGAATTTGCTGCACCAGAGATCGTTGAACGGGAACCAGTTGGATTTTACACCGACATGTGGGCTGTTGGCGTTTTGGCTTATGTTCTACTTTCGGGTTTATCACCTTTCGCTGGTGACAATGACATTGAGACACTGAAAAATGTGAAAGCCTGTGATTGGGATTTCGATGAAGACGCTTTTAGAAACATCTCATCAGAGGCTAAAGATTTTATTCGTAAATTATTAACTCGACACAAGGAGAAACGTTTAACTGCCCATGAGTGTTTAGAACACGCTTGGCTTAAAGGAACCACCGGTGGAACGACACCCATACCAAATAGAAAATATGTTCCAATTCGTGATCGAATTCGTGCCAAATATGGTGACTATTGGTGGTCAGTTCTTTTACCAATTGGTCATATTTCAAATTATTCGTCACTTCGTAAATTACACGAAGAAAGATACAAAATCCATGAGACTTACATCGATCGTCGTGAAGCTGCCCCTCGATTTGTTATCCGTCCACAGTCAACCTTTGCCTATGAAGGTCAAGCGGCCAAATTTTTCTGTCGGGTCATCGCTGCAGCACCAGTTACACTCGCCTGGTATCATGATAACTCTGAACTGAAGCAAAGTGTTAAATACATGAAGAGATACGAAGGTCACGATTTTACATTCATCATTAATCGTTGTAAACTTGACGATCGAGGTGAATACATTATTCGTGCTGAAAATACTTATGGTTGGAGAGAAGAGCCCGTTTTCTTAAACGTCCAATCTAAACCCCTGGATATACCCCAGGTTCGCCTAGATGAGCCCAAAGTACGTCGTCGAGATCCACCTCCTCCATTGTGGCTCGATGAACCTGATTGTGGGCCAGTTTTCACATTCCATTTGAGACCTCGAGTGATTCAAAGTGGCATTGGAGTGAAACTATTGGCCTGTTTACAGGGTAAACCACCACCAGAGATCCGATGGTTTAAAGATGGCAAAGAATTGTCCAAATATGATTACACAATGACCCATGCAGCGGGTGTTATTACCTGTGACATTCAATCATGTACCTTAGAAGATGCCGGTAAATATACGGTAACGGCAACTAATTCGCTTGGTGAAGCCGAAAGCTCTTGCCAGGTAATCGTTGAAAAACGTAAAGTAGGCCCACCGCCTGGGGCACCGGTTGTTTCTGGCCCTAAACCGACAGCAGCTCATAAAGCACCTTCCATAGCTTCACCGATGGGCTCGTTTATCAATGATTTACCTGTTCCCCACTCCGCCACCTCCACATCTTCATCAACCGGTTATCATCATCATCACACTTCCTCCTCGGGCTATAAAAAGGATTACACTTCCTCAGCCAATTATTCAACCGTGAAAAAAGCCGGATCAACATATTCAAGTTCATCATCAACAACTAGTGATAATCAATATTCAAATAAGTTTACAAAGGTAACCACATCCTCATCAACAACTGCTCATCGAGATTATTTATCATCTTCAAGCCACAAATCAGATTTTAAATCGACATCGTCCTCATCTCATCAGAAACATAAAAGTGATTATAAATCAACATCGTCAGATTTTAAGACAAGATTGTCACCAGCAAGTTCATTAGGCAGTGGTGGTGGTGGTAGTGGTGTTGGAGGTCACTCTGCACCCTCGCCCATCAGAAGTGTCACTCCACTCTCTGCAGCGAGTCCTGATATGACACTTAAAAAGCCCGTAGCAAAACGTTACGGTGAAAGTGAATCAGGTGATATCAGTCCTTCCAGAACTCGAACCAAAGATTTAGCATGTAAGTTGAATTGAATAATCTAATTAATGGAAGATGAAATTTAATGATTACCATCTCTTATTCTCTCTCACTTGATTAGTACCCGAAGATGCTGAAAGTATACCAGAATTTATGGAGAAACTATCAGACCTGGAGATTAAAGATGGAGACTCATTACTATTGAAATGTAGCATTAAGGGTGTCCCAGAACCTCAGGTAGAATGGAGTAAAAATGATGAGATATTAAGATCGTCCGATATTATTGATCTTAAATATAAAAACGGAGTCGCTTCATTGGCCATTGGTGAGGTTTTCCCTGAAGATGAAGGTGAATATGTTTGTAAAGCAACAAATTCACAAGGAACAGTAACAACTAAATGCAAATTAACTGTTATCCGTAAGTTATAACTGAATTAACTTTAATATAACAGACAATTTCAATATATAAAAAATGATCCATTTCTTTAGCTATGCCAAATCCAACGCCTGGGGCTAAACAAGGTTCTGCTAAGGGTTCACCAAGAATCATTTCTCATCTGAAAAGTATGATCACCAAAGATGGAGATAAAGATGTTACCCTTAAATTTACAGTTAAAGGTAAGATATTTTCACATGAACAATTAACTAATTGTTCAACTAGAAGCTTAATATTAATTGATTGATTGTTTTCCCTCTTCAAAGGCTCAACTAAATTTGAAGTAATTTGGCTTCACAACGACAAGGAAATTAAACCAAGCAAAGATTTCCAATATAAGAATGATGGAGATGATTATTATTTAATTGTGACTGAAATTTATCCGGAAGATGCCGGAACTTATACCTGCGAGGCATTCAATGAATCTGGCGAAGCCTTTTCAAGTTGCACTCTCCAAGTTATCGGTAAATATATAATTCTCAGAGCAATTAACTGGTTCTAAGTGTTCAATTATCTAATCATTTGCTATGACTTTGTTTCAATTCAGTTCCTGAAGAGGAAATCAAAGGTCCAGAAATTGTTACCTTTCCACAATCGGTAACCGTTCAATTAGGTAAATCTGCAAATTTCACCGTCGAAACTAAAAAGGCCGTTACATCAGGTAAATTTACACTTGTCAAATGATCATTTAAAGTTAATTACGAGACTCATCCTTGAATTTTTCTCAATCTATTCTCAGCTCAATGGTTCCAGGATGGTAAAATAATCTCCGAGACAAGTAGTCATCATAAAATGACCAAAGAAAGTCCGAAAAAGTATTCACTGGCACTTCCAGCAACCCTACTTACGGACATTGGACAGTTTTCGGTCAAATTAACGGACCCCACCGGGGAAACGAATGCAACTGTCGCTTTAAATGTTGTCACTGACGATGAATAATTTGATCTCTTTCTAATCCCTTCCCTTAATTGTTAATTTGTGTGTTAATCATTGATTATCTTAATCTTTAACTTTCTCTCTCTCCCTCTCTCCCTATTTCGCAAATTATTTCATCATCCACAATTTCACATCCATTCATAATCTCATGTCATCATCACAATCATTTGTTAGATTGAAGAAACAACAACAAAGACAATCATCTCAATCAAGCTCAATCATTGAATTGTGAAATCATTGGAGTCTAATTATGCTTAAAAAAGTTAATGTTTTTTCATCCTTAAGGATAATTTACCGATAGTTAAGCATAGACCAATATAATTGTCATTATTATCTAAATTGTAAACAAAAGTTAATGACTTCATTAATTCAATTATGTTAATGGCTCAACTAAACTTGATTAATATCCTTCAATTTTCAATAAATATCACATTTTCATTTGGCAAATAAACAATTTCATTGTTTGAGTCTCTGTCATTACCAACCTTGTGTTAGTGACCAATGGTCATCTACTTTTACTCTTACCTTTCATGTGTCATAAAAATTTAAATTCAGACTTGAAATGAAAGTGAAAAAAGCAAAGAAATAATTAACCTTAATTGTGACACTTAAACTCAATTAGTATCTATTATCCGATCATCTTCTCGCTCATCATCATCTTCGTCTTCATCGTTCTCTATGATAATGGGAACGAAGATGATGATCAGAATCTCGATACTTTTAATTACCACAACCAACTTTTACTGTTTGATTGTTAAATTATAAAACAACTAATGTAGAGTATTAGTTGATTTACTTTACAATTTACCTTAATTATAAATCAACAGTTTATTGGACAAAAGAACACAACTCAAGTTGATTAAAATAAGAGAAACAAGAAAAAAAGGTAAATGGAAAAATGAACAATCAATATAATTGAACGGATTAAATTTCATTGAGATTAAGACCAAGTTTTGGATTATTGATAAATAATGAATATCATTATACATTGTATTCGTTCAATAGGAATCAAATGATTACCATCACAATATTTAGATTCGATTTACAATCTATTTCCTGTAATAATATTAATCAAAAAGCGTTTCAACTTAATCACCATTTATTTATTTGTTATCGTTTTCATTAAACTAAAATCAAAGTGCAGCAAAATTTTCAATCCGATTTGATTATCTTATTGTTTATTGAAAGGACAAATCTCTCTGAGCCATTTAAACTAATTGGAGTAATCAACTTACAATGAACATTTCGTTATCATTGACAATATGAAACATTGTAAATGTTGATGAAACTCACTAATTGAAGATAAATTCATATAAATGGAATAGTCAAAGTCTTTATCGATTTGCGTCCTCATTATTGATTCACGAATCCCAATCAATATTGCGACTGTAGATTAAATTATATGTTGGTCATGTTAAACTTGAAACAAGGATGAAGACACTTTCACAATTTATCACTGTTTTCATTTGCAAGGTAAATTCAATCAATAATTTGAAGCCAGATTGGGAAGAGAAAAGCAGAACCAAAGAGATAAGTCCAATTTCCATAAATGTACCAATCCTCCAGTTGACCAAGTAGCAACGATTTATGATTCTGAAAAGACTGTTGAATATGAGAGGTAATGTCCAATTGAGAATTGAACCATAATGATGTACCAAGTATACAAAGATAACTTATTGATAGAGGATGAATGAGAAACACCAATGGTGAAAAAAGTTTTCTAAGCAAATTGTTTGGAAGAGAAACACAAATGTAAGCAATGGGCATCATAAGGATGGTAAGGAAAAGAGCCAAAGAAATATTAAAAAGAGATAAACATGATAGAATTAAAGCCAAATTTATGAGAGTGACACACTGCCTTGCTTTCAGAAGTTCGATTGAGTTTTTGTTCAGCTTGACCAGAGGATTAAAGATGAACAATAGTGAGGAAACAATTAAAGAATAATAAATGGCCTCTTTAAAAGCTAGATTATGGCTTTGGTAAATCCAAGCAAATCTTTGTAGAAAGAACGGCAAAGACGCGACCAGAAATCCACAAACGTGACAATAAAAGTTGAAAGGCAACGCAGCCCATAAAGACCCCGATTCATCATGGCAACTATCCAGATTCATTTTCAAATAAATATTTAAGGCTTTGAATAGCAAAGGTATCACCAGCAGCCCGAATGGAATCATGTAATAGCCTATGGAAATGTACCGACGGGTTGAAGGTAGCAAGTAAAACCAATACGAACGATTAAATCTCTCCAATAAATTGTTGAGACTTCGAAAAACACCTTCAACAACTCGACCAACAACATAAAAAGGAACAGAAAGGTAATCATCTTGTTTGTTTCCAGAATTCTGACCGATCCCTTTCAAGGTAATTGCTTGGATTGCATATTTTTGAAAAATACCATGAAGTCCTGTTGATTTTGTTTTCCTTGGGAAATCATCATAGAAGCTGAGATAAAATTAAAAATATTATCAATCATTTGTTGATTAGTATTGTGGCAAAAAAATGTAAACAGAGAAAATGGTTTACCTGTTGTTAAAGCATAATTTTGGGAAACTTGATAAAAGTCTGTTGAGAAAGGATGCGATTTTCCATGAAATGTTGGCGTTATCGATTCTCTGGTTGCTAATTCCACGGCGACATTGAACAAATCTAAATTGGGTAACTGGCCGTTGATTCCTTCAATCTCAATCTCCAATTGAGTGATATCTTCATCATCAATTTGTAAATTAACGGCTGCTTGTATGGGCCTCTTAGCTGTCAGATAACCAGAAGTTAAAACAGGTGATGAGTAAACTTCATGGTAAGAATCGAGCCATGCCTGGAATCCAATCTCTTGACCAGAAATCAAGAATATTACATCTTTAGCTAGATAACTTTTCTTGCTAAAATATTTAGCCATCGCCAACATCAAACCGATGCCAGGTAAAGTTTTCCCATTGAACTTTTTTGAAGATTGGTACGGGGATGATATTATCAGAGCTTCTGTATTTGGTGCTCTTGGAGCTTCAAGAATTGCATAAACAGATTTGCCATTAATTATCTAAAATGAAAATAAACAGATAATTAGATTAGCTGCTTAAGATTTCTAGAAAAGGAATCTAAAAAATTACCTTTTTATCATCAAAAGGATATTCAAAAGTGTAATTGTGTTCATATGAATGTAAACCGATTGAATTGAATTCATTGACGAGCCAATCAGACACAAATTCACCAGGTCTTGATTTTGTTACATCTTTTAGTCTGGTCAACACAGAGTTAAGATAAGGCTGAGCACTGAATTCCCGGTTCACATATCCAGGTAAAAGAGCATTTTCACTAAAATATGTTGGATCGACATATCCTTCTGACACCAAAGTAAAAGTAACGATAATTGCAGAGCAAATACATAAAAAGGAGATTTTATTACAATGATTGGTAAATAAGGTGAGAATTTGCTTATTTTCATCAAATAATAAGCCCATGATCAATCGACAATTGAAACAGTTTCAAAACACCAACTCAGTGTCACCGATGTCAGTAAACACCAACATCTGTTTGCTTGATGATCAACAAACCGAAGAAGCGCCAATTTTGAACTGTGTGAGTTTTCTTGAAAAAATCGGAAATTATCGCACCAAAAAATCATATTTACTCTCATAGATTCATCATTTTAATCGCATTCGATTATTCTAAAGATTTAAAAGAAAAAATGGAAAAATAATCATACAGGTTGTGAATTGATGGCTGCTTATCAGTCATTAATCAAGAGACTAATTAACAAAGTTGAGTTTCGATCAACAAATGAATCAATTTGATGAAGGAAAATTCCGATGATTAGTGAAAGTAATTTCTCAGAGATCATTGAAATGAAAAAACTGATTGTGATTCTAATTAAGATTATGATCAACAATCACCAAATATGGACATACTTGTAAATGATATTATATCGTAGTCAATAACGATTATCATTTTGCCTTGGTAACAATTAACCAAATGCGATTGATCAAAAGTAACTCTTACATTTTCATTCAACTCTCACGTTGAATTGACACAAGACCAACGATGCAAATGATTAATACCACAATCATCTTCATGATAAAAGATTATAATTATAAAGCAATTATCATGATCACAGTTAGTTAGTGAGTTTAGTTTCAAATCATTTGTCCATTTGAAAGGTTCAATCAATTCTTATTATTAATCTGTCAACGTAATTTCTTAGTTATCCTAATCTTAAGTTACCTTCCCAATTTATTGACTTAATCATTGTCGATATCGTTGCCCAATTGTCATTACAATTTCTTGTTTATTGATTGACTAACATAATCATTTGTTCACATTTTTTGTCAATTTAGTTAATGGAAACTAAAGTGAAACAGTTTTTCGACCAGGTAATTGTTTAGTTAATTGTTAATCTAATTGTTGTTTCTCAACAATTTCTACTTTCAATTACTTTTAATTAATTGACTAATGTTTGTTTCTTTTTCATATGATTTTATGCTTGTTTTTCCACAAATTGTTACAAAATCGAAAGGTTCAACTTCCAATTGTTCTTATTTGATATTCAAGATCTAAAGTTAACCATTCAATTAACTTTTCTAATTGTAGCAATTGTCTGATAACTTTTTCCACATTCTAAACACGATAATAAAGTAATACAGTAAAATACTTATGATTTAACAATCATAATTTGATTAAGCGTTTGAGTAATTAAGTGATTAGTGATTACAACTACATTTGTTTGGAAATTATCATTAGCAGAACTTTTGGCGATTTGATAAACGATAATTTCTGAGCTGATTCAACTACATTTTTCGTCGTTAAATGTTAAACAAGAAACGAATCAGTTTAATCTAGTTACTAATCGTCTTGAATGGAATCTTAGTTTAAATATCGAAACAAGGTCAAGTCTTTTTCGAAATTCAGAGCTTCACTTTTAGATATAATCAGCAGATGAAATTCTATTAATTAGTCAATTAGTCAGTTTAATTAGTTTGATATTTTCATATTCAATGAATAACTTGTTTGTACAATTAGATTGTCAACGCAAATTTTGATCAGTTCCTGAAAATGCTTAAATCTATCAGCCAACAATCTATTATGCAATTGTTTGATTAAATTGTCACGATAATTAGTCATCGATAGAGTTAGAATTTATTATCTTTCGATTGTAACTGAAAACGTCATAGATTGTAATCAATTGATTAAATTGATCCAATCAGTCGGACGATTATTTTCAACCACAAATCTGGTTTAATCTGCAATAACAGGAAAAGCTTATAACTGATGATGGAAACAATCAAGATAATTAAAAGATGCTAAAAACGATAATCACAATTAACATTAAACTGTTGTTTTCAATATGGTTCATTTCATTATCTAGGACAATTAGTGGCAGTTGACTCAATGATAATCAGATTTGATCAACATCTTTGTTGTTTGCTAATAATTGTTGATTGTCAAGTCAAATTATTATCATTATCATACTTATTCAATCAACTACAAATCTAATTAATATCATTAATCAATAATAAGATGATCATGATGGTTTTTTAAAGTAGATAGTCAACAATCAGTGGTGATAATATGCTTATAATCATGAAATGTGATCGATGGAATCAGTGATTAAGGTTAACAATTGCTTTCTATTAGTTTTGATTACGAATCTAATTGATAATAATCAAAGTGGGTTGTGAAATTATTGATAATTAATGTATTTGAAAGGATTGATTGTAATCTTTTTCAACTTGATCTTTGTTGGGAAGCAGATAATTTGTTAACTTTTATTCACAAGTTAATTGCTGAAAATGATTGATACAAGTTCATCTAAATTAATTGATTACCTTCAACAGAATCCAGTGGCTCGTTCATTTATCGTTGGCTCGTTTAGTTCAACATGTTCAACTTTATTGTTCCAACCTCTGGATTTATTAAAGACGCGAATGCAAAATGTTCAATATTTAACTGCCAATTCTCATGATTCAGGGTAAGTGATTTGCTTACTTAAATCATTCAATTTAAACTAATCATTGGACTTACAATTTTAGAGTTACAGTTAACAAAATAAAATTGATGACAACGTTTTCTGATGTGATTCGCAGTGAAAGTATAGTTGGTCTATGGAGAGGAACAGTTCCGGTAAATTCTAATCCACAAAGTGATTAACTGATTACTTTGTATCCTCATTGATTGATTTTTGACGAAAATTATCTTCTAAATTTAGTCGCTTCTTCGCTGTATTCCTGGTGTTGGACTTTATTTCGCTTCTCTCCACCAACTACAAACGTTAATTTGTACTACAGATGAAAAACCTTCGGCTGGTCAAGCGATGGTTATTGGACTTTCTGCTCGTTTATTAGCGGCATCAATTCTCATTCCAGTTACTGTGATTAAAACTCAATTCGAAAGTGGTCAATTTAGTAATAAAAGTATTCCAAGTGCCTTTCGATTGGTCTACAGTCAGCATGGACTTCGTGGACTTTATTCTGGAGCATTTCCAACAATATTGAGAGATGTTCCCTATTCAGGAATATATTACATGTTTTACAGTCAATTACGAAATTATGCTGCTAATTGTTGTTTAAATTCACGTAATCATCATGATAATCCACAGCCCAACCTCGAGACTTTCATCAATTTCACTTGTTCATTGGTCTCGGGCATCTTTGCATCGATAATAACTCATCCAGCTGATGTGATTAAAACCAGAATGCAACTTGATCCAAAAGGATTTCCTGGATTAAGTTCATCGGTAGCTATTATCTTTAGAGATAAAGGATCAATTGGTTTCTTTATTGGATTAACTCCACGATTAATGAGAAGAGCTGCCATGACTGCTTTCACTTGGACTATTTTTGAACATTGTATTCGTTCAATAGGAATCAAATGATTACTATCACAATATTTAGATTCGATTTACAATCTATTTCCTGTAATAATATTAATCAAAAAGCGTTTCAACTTAATCACCATTTATTTATTTGTTATCGTTTTCATTAAACTAAAATCAAAGTGCAGCAAAATTTTCAATCCGATTTGATTATCTTATTGTTTATTGAAAGGACAAATCTCTCTGAGCCATTTAAACTAATTGGAGTAATCAACTTACAATGAACATTTCGTTATCATTGACAATATGAAACATTGTAAATGTTGATGAAACTCACTAATTGAAGATAAATTCATATAAATGGAATAGTCAAAGTCTTTATCGATTTGCGTCCTCATTATTGATTCACGAATCCCAATCAATATTGCGACTGTAGATTAAATTATATGTTGGTCATGTTAAACTTGAAACAAGGATGAAGACACTTTCACAATTTATCACTGTTTTCATTTGCAAGGTAAATTCAATCAATAATTTCTGGTTAGTATTTTTCACTAAAATGGTTAATCCAATTTTCTGATTAGATAATGACAATCAAGGATCCGCCTCGAGTTGTTTTAACATTGAAGAGATAACCAGATGATTCGATTGATTGATAGAGACGACGAACAGTAATTAGCCGAAATCCTTTGGTAACTAGACTCCAACCAGAATCCAGAGCTAAATAGGAATAGAATCAATCGCAATCAAAGATTAGAATACTCACCAAACTGTTTAAATGTCGTCGAAAGAAATTCAACCAGAAATGTTCGCTGAAAGTCCAAGAGATGGCGCATTCATTTTCTCTGGTTTGTTGGTGTGTTGTGAGTTTTTCTGTCTTTCCAATTTGTCTAATTGTGTTTATTTATTTTCTTTCTTTTGTGGTTGAAGTTGAATTTAATCTCAGGTAAACTGTTTGTTTCCAAGGATTTATTTTAATCTCTGTTGAAAAATGTCCATTCGTTTAGTTTTCGTCTAGACTTTTTATCCGGTTGCTCAAAAGTCGCGAAAGAGTAAAAGAAAAGTGAAACCCCGTCAATATCAAGAAAGAATTGTTTTCAGATGCAATCTCAAATGAGAATATCTTCAGCTTCTTCGAGTGTGGCTGGAGGTGCCTCTGGCGCTCTCATGGTCGGGCCCAATTTCAAGGTGGGCAAAAAAATCGGTTCCGGTAATTTCGGTGAACTCAGATTAGGTAAGTTGGATTAAGGCCTAGAAGATGGAGTTTGGCCTTTTTGTGCTATCTGCTTATCTCTATCTCCCCTCTTCTCTCTTCTACTAAAACTGGTTGAATGGGAAGATGGTTGAACCACACATACAAGTGGAAAGAAAAAGAGAGCATCAAGAATAAGAAAGGAACCATTTACCTTGCCCATCACCGAAATCCTGTTAATGTTCCTCCTCGTTCTTTGTTTCACTTTATTCCGGCCTTTGACTTTTACTCTCTCACCTTTTCCTCTCCTTTCCTCCTACTCCATCCCCTTCTCTTTATATCTCTTTTTCCTCTCTTATCACCCACATTCTCTCTCTCTCTCTTGCTCTTGCTCTTGTTCTCCATACAACCACCTAATCATAATCTAGTTATTTATTTATACAACAACCGGTATATCAAATTTATGATCCTTAAGAAATAGATTAATCCAAATGAAATTGATTGTAGTCATGTCTCCAATCAATAGCGATTTTCTTTCGCAAAGAATAAACATTGTTGCTCTTTCTCCATTTAGGTAAAAATTTATACACTGGCGAACATGTGGCCATTAAATTGGAAGCTATGAAAACCAAAGCTCCTCAATTGCACTTGGAATACAGATTCTACAAACTTCTTGGCAACCATGGTGAGTATTTGTAGTAATACTCCCTCTCTCTTTCTCTGTGGCCTTGTTTGACTCACGAAAAACCCAAATCTCAATCATGTGTTTACCATTTGTGTGAGTGATTCATTGCCCATTCTAATAGCTTTTTGTCATTTCTTTCTCAGAGGGCATTCCAAAAATCTATTACTTTGGACCTTGTGGTAAGTTTAATGCCTTGGTTATGGAACTACTGGGTCCAAGTTTAGAAGATCTTTTCGATCTTTGCGAGCGTCGGTTTTCAGTAAAAACAGTCATCCAAATAGCTCTTCAATTGGTATGTGAATTTTTCTGTGATTTTTGATCATTCACCTTTGATGACTTTTCTATTTTCCTTTTTCTCATAGTTTAATAGAATAGAATATGTTCATTCCAAGCATCTCATCTACCGAGACGTGAAACCAGAAAACTTTCTCTTGGGAAGGCCAAACTCCAAGAAGACGGTAATTCATATGATCGACTTTGGTTTGGCCAAGGAATACATCGATCCGGAGACAAATAAACATATTCCTTACCGGGAACATAAAAGTTTAACCGGCACTGCCAGATACATGAGTATCAACACACATCTTGGCAAAGGTTAGAGATCCTCTTGAATCCGTAAATACTTAACAGGTTGTCTTTGATTGAACTCACCTGAGTAGCCATGCTTTTAGTCTTTTATATTGGAAACAATTTTTAATTTTCAAGCAGAGTGATTATGTATGTTACAACTGATTGAAAGGTTAAAATTCTGACACTTTGTAGAAATATGATTAAGTTTGACCTTGTTTCGACCAAGGATTCAGAAGTTTAATTCACTTCCTACCAAATTCTGACAAATTTTGTTTCTTTTCCAGAGCAAAGTCGTCGAGATGATTTGGAAGCTCTTGGTCACATGTTCATGTATTTCTTGCGAGGAAGTTTACCTTGGCAAGGATTAAAGGCCGATACTCTGAAAGAAAGATATCAAAAAATTGGTGATACGAAACGAGCAACACCGATTGAAATTCTATGTGAAGGATTTCCGGAAGAATTTGCTACATACTTACGTTATGTTCGTCGACTGGATTTCTTTGAAACTCCAGACTACGAATACCTGAAAAAATTATTCATCGATTTATTTCACCGAGAAGGATTTGCAGATGATGGAATATTTGATTGGCACTCAGTAAATCAAGTATGTGTTCAAAAATGAATTAATCTTTACATCTTACAGTCGAATCTAATTAACGATAACCTTGATACCAACTCATTTTCACCTTTTAGGTTTGTGTTGAGACTGATTCATTTAGAGTTCAGCCCAACCACTTGTTTCGTATTTTATACTTTTATTGTTTACTCTTTCGAGTTATCATGAAAGAATATCCTTCTATCAATTGTAAAAGATGTATAAAAATAAACACTAATCTCTTCGATCTGATATTAATTTTTTTCTTATTTTATTTTGATTCAATTGGTGACTCTCTCTGGATCCATTTGCGGAAATGTCTCTGAACTCAAAAGCAATGGGGTGATGGTGATAAAAGCATGGACTCTGATAGATTTAGACTAAATGAAAGAAGCGACAGAATTGGACAAAAGGACTTCACTAAAAACATAGGACCCATGAAAGAATACTTGACTCCAGCCGATAGACATGGCTCCGTACAAGTAGTTAGCTCAACTAATGGCGAATTAACCAATGATGATCCAACCACCGGTCATTCTAGATCCAAAGTTCAAGATCCCGCTGAAGTGGAAGTTGTGTCGGAAACAAAGTAATTTGACCTTTTCTCTTCATTCGGTGTATTAGAGTTTCTTTCATCTGATTCTTTTGGCTATCATTCAAATTGCTCAATCAATTCATATTAATTTTCCATTATTTCATTTCATCTCTTTTTAGATGCTGCTGTTTTTACAAAAGAAAAAAAAATCTTCTCGACCCAAAGATTAATTAATGGCACATTTCAGTTTCACCAATCCTGAGCTGAAATGAATCTGTTTTCATCAATCCCTCTCGGACTTCATATCTGCGTGACGACTTAAAGCTCTCTCTCCCCCTCTCTTTCTTTCTCTCTCTCTCTCTTTGTTTCTATTTCCACCTGTTATCTCCAATTTCATTTAAATTCTCTTTTGTCACTATCACTGTCGCTTTCACTGTCTCTCCAGTCCATAATCACATCATCTTCATTTTCTATTCTTACTTTCCCCTCTTATATCTAATTCTGATCCGAGAAATGAAAACAGGAACGGCAAAGGACCAAATATCTGCATCCTTCATTGTCCACTTAGATCGAGTGTCAACATGTAAATTTTGAAATCAAGTTCCAGAAGCAGAATACCTGTAACATCCTAACTTTAAATCAATTCAACGAAAGGCTTGGAATGATCTAAGCGAAGGTTAATCTACAACTTTGATAAACGCTTGAATATCTGGGCTATCATACCAGATAATATTTTAAATGGTCATGTTGATTGTTGATTGTACAATTTACTGGCCCTGGTATCAAGCACATTCATCGTTTTTTTCAATAAAATTTATCGTCACAGTAAATCAGCTGAGACTTTATCATGACCAAGATAACTTCGTTTACCTCATTACTTTGGATGGATTAACATTATATTGGCTCTCGTTCTGTGTACCAATTTGGATCATCGAAATGTTTGCTCGTATCAGAATTAGCTCATCGATTGACTTGATCATTTCTAATTGATTTAAGCGAAGCAAATTCGAACTCATCAATTTAGCTCAACCATCATGGAATCACAAGTTAAATAATGCTCATGGACGTTGAAATAACACTACAAACATTTGAGAGAGTTTAGATTTGAATCAATTGCATATTCCTGACAAAGAAATTAATCTTTTTCTAATTTAGTCTCATGGCTCTGATAAGACGCTCAATGGATCAGTTATTATATCATAAACCGTAATTTTTTTGATATTTGCAAAGCCTTTTATCGGATCTCAAATCAAATGGTTTATACATGTACCACAATTAATGGACTTGAAGTAAATGATTTCAGTTTTTGGTCAACGATTAATAATAGAATTGGATCAAGATTAATAAAGTTGTATCAAAATCTGTGATTAAAACAAAGCTAAAGTTTCCAATCATTTACTTTTTCCATTTTAGAAATTATTTCAATCCAATCAACAAGTGTCATGATTAATCAACAACAATTAGAGGTTAAAATTTGCCTTTGATTCAAGGTTGAGCTCAATAAGTTGATTGATCAACTATTTTCTTAATTGTTTGTTTCAATTATTCACAAATGCGTAGGTTTTCACTTATCATTTCTTTGAATCTTAACCCGAAAAACACCTGACGAAGTGATGAATGAAAAATATAATTACTATTGTAACTTTCTGATTACAAGCAATTAATTTCAGAATTAAATTTCGGAAAATTTAACTGATTTATCATTCCCTCGAGGCCTTTGATATCTTTGTCAATAAACTCGTAACTGGGTCATCAGGTAAATTGATGCAACTGAGTTGAAAATAATTGAAGTTATAAATCCAAGGTCGATTTAATTGTTTACCTGATTGTTAATAATTGAGAAATCTTAAGTTGAGATGCGATTTACTTTTGAAAAGTATCGATAATCAATTGGTAAGATTTATTTTTATCAGTTCCCAAAAATAAGATGATAGTTTTAGCTAATCAATTAAGATTAGCAATCAAACATCCAAAGATTATGTTGATTGTTACACTCAAACATTTAATCATAATCAAGATATTTCCAATTACTCGCTTACAATAATGAAACCACTTTCTCTCTATTTACATTTTAATGAGCATTTGATTGTTGAATTAAATTCGACTAATCAGAATTAAACGATCAATCAAATTGTTTATCTCTAAATATGCATGTTTGCTTTTCTCTTTCGTATCGAAATGTTATTTCTTATTCGTAATCAATTTTGATTCATATAATTAAAACTCTAATTTTTGTTGCTTTTCTCAATTATCATCTAGCTACGATTTTTCCTTAATAATGACAGAGAATAGTTCGGCAGATCAATTATTAGTATTAGAAATACATCGTAGTTGCATCAATAATTGATTTGATTTTAGATCGATAGATGAATCAATAGAGATTTAAAAGTGAGATCGTTTTGATATCTATTCAATTTGATTAGTTAAATTCGATTTCCACTCTCTCTCTCTCGATCCTCGATACAAATTAGTATTCACAAATTCTGCTTCAACCAATATTGCTTTTCTTTACGATGATTAGATAATCAATGATTAGTTTAATTTATGATGCCAATTAAGCAGATCACAATATACAATATGTAATCAATTACAATTGGCATTCCGGTTCTGCTATTAGTTAATCATCATCTTTATTATGATTATTAACCCAGAAAATGTATTTAAATAATAATTCAACACGATTGTTATAATAATCACGATCATCTTTTTGTTACCAAGTTGATCAACGTGTTTTCTTAATCATGATGATGACTGTATTCATTTGAATGTGAATCTTCATTAATAATCTTAATCAGTTTTTCCGCTCTGAAAACAATAAACACGGAAAATAATTAGCAAATTAAAATGTAATCAACCTGATATTGGAATTATAATGATAATATTGATATTGATCATTTCCCTTCCATTTTTACTAATTGCAATTGATCTTAATCAATTTATCTTCAACAATTAAGATCATCCCATAAGCAATCAATTGGATTGAGTTGATCTTCTTAATTGTTATGTGTTTTTCTAATTCGACATTAAAAGTTCAAGATTAAATCGCAAATGGATTATGATAG